>NC_067477.1:100619725-100940611 GCF_947179515.1 Apodemus sylvaticus | reverse complement strand
AAAGAAAAGCAACTCAGGAATCATGAATGCTAAGATGGGTCCAGCAGGACTCTGGTTCCCAGTGGGCCAACCATAGCAGCCATGGCACCACCAGAACCTGCTACTAATGGCTATGTCTTGGGCTGTCCCAGGCCCCCTTGTCTGTCTGTGGAGTAGAATGGAGCATTGACATAGGGTGATAGTTAATAATTGTGGGGTCTAGAGTTCCCAGGAGACAAGCCTTTGGTTGTTAGGAAGTTTCTAGATTGGATAACTGAGATGAGAAGACCCACCCTGAAGCATTTGTCTCCTCTCCCCTGTCCTCCTCTCCCCCCTCCCTCTCCTCCTCTCCCCTCCTCCTCTCCCCTCCCTCTCCCCTCTCCTCCCTCCTCTCCCCCTCCTCCTCCTCCCCCCTCCCTCTCCTCTCCTCTCCCCCCTCCCTCTCCTCCTCTCCCCCTCCCTCTCCTCCTCTCCCCCTCCCTCTCCTCCTCTCCCCCCTCTCCTCCTCCCCCCTCTCCTCCTCCCCCCCTCTCCTCCTCCCCCTCCCTCTCCCCTCCCCCCTCCCTCTCCTCTCCCCTCTCCCTCTCCCCTCTCCCCCCTCTCCCCTCTTCCCCCTCTCTCCCCTCCCCCTCTCTCCCCTCCCCCTCTCTTCCCTCCCCCCTCTCTTCCCGCCCCCCCTCTCTCTTCTTCTCTATCTCTCTTCTCTATCTCTTCCTCTCTTTCTTCCTCCTTCCTCCCCTCCCTCTCCTCCCCCTCCCCTCCTCCCCTCGCCCTCCTCCTCCCTTCCCTCCTCCTTCCCCCTCCCTCCCTCCTCTCTCCTCCTCCCTTACCTCCTCTCTCCCCCTCCTCCCCTTCCCTCCCTCCTCCCCTCCCCTCCTCCCCTCCCTCCTCCCCTCCCTCCTCCCCTCCCTCCTCCCCTCCCTCCTCCCCTCCCTCCTCTCCCTCCTCCCCTCCCTCCTCCCCCTCCTCCCCCTCCCTCCTCCCCTCCCTCCTCCCTCCCTCTCCCACCCTCCTCCCTCCCTCCTCCCTCCTCCCCCTCCTCCCTCCCCCTCCCTCCTTCTCCCTCCCTCCTTCCTCCTCCTCCCTCCTCCTCCCTCCTCCCCTTCCCCTCCCCCTCCCTCCTTCTCCCTCCCTTCTCCCTCCTCCTCCTCCTCCTTCCTCCTCCTCCTCCTCCTTTCTCTCTCTCTCTGTCTCTTGGTCTCTGTCTCTGTCTCTCTCTGCTTCCTGGCTGTAGATGCAAGGTAACCAGCTGCCTAACACCCCTGCCCCCTCATGTGGAAATGAATGATTCATTGGGAAGAGTATTTACAGTGATCCCAAAAGAACTTGAATTCACGCCCCCCTCCCCAACACCAATGTAAAAGCCAGCCAGGGCAGAGCATGCCTTTAGCCGCAGAGTCAGGGAGAGGAGACACACACCAGAAGGAGTTTTGAAACTGCGTGGATTTAACTTCTAAGGGACTTTTTCGGTGTCCAGGGACTTTAAAATTGTCATCCCTAGAGAGAGCATGAGGACAAATGTCACTGGCTGCCAACAATCAAAGGCCAGAATGCTAGCTAAACCACCCAGCCATTCAGAGTGGCCCATGATAAAGAACTATCAGGCCCAAAGTGTCCACATTGCTGACGCTGAGGACCTGAATTCCAAGAACCACGTGGCGGTGGCCATGTGTAGGGCTGGAGAGGAAGTGGTGTAGACAGACTATGCATTCTGGACATATTGTAAAGAGCTGAGAGGCTTCCCGCAGCACAACTGAGAGCCTAGGAAAGCTCTGCATTCTGGTGGGCGGGGCTTCCTGGCATCAAAATAGACAAGCAAGAAACAAGGTTTGTCTGCTGTGGTTCTGCAGGTTCTGGGGTACCAGAGGTCTCCAACCAGAAGAGACATTGGTTCTTCTCTACTGAGACCCAGAAAGACTGACAGGGCAAAGACAATGTCTGGTATATACTTCTGGGACCTTCTCACATCCCCTGATTGCACTGGTCTTGCTGGAAACAGCCTGGTATGTGAACCACACATCAACAGTTGGAGCTGCTGGAAGCCCAGTTCCTCTCCCCCGGGCTCTGAGCTGTTCACCTAGGATGACCCTGAGATGGTGGTCTCTGTGGAGCTCCTTTTTTGGGGCATCAGTTCTGGCTCTCTCATCAAACCATAGCTCACCATAGACTTAATGTTTCACTCAGTCAACAAGCACTCAGTCCCAGGCAAGGCTGGGTTTAGGGTTTCTTCCTGTCTCTTTCATGGCGTGCGTGGGTTATTAGTTACTCTCCCTGCTCTATAGGTGGTTACTTATTGTGGTGGCTTGAATAAGAATGGCCCCCATTTGAATGCTTCGTCATCAGGGAATGACACAACTTGAGAAGGATTAGGGGGTGTGGCCTTGTTGGAGGAAGTGTGTCACTGGGGGTTTCAAAAGCTCAAGCCAGACCTAGTGTCTCTGTCGCTCTCTCTTCCTGCTGCCTGCAGAACCTGATGTAGGACTCTCAGCCCTTTCTCCCGCACTGTGTGTCTTACTGTGTGCCACCACCCTTATATGACGACAATGGACTAAACCTCCGAACTGTAAGCCAGCCCCAGTTAAATGCTTTATTTCATTTCAACAATGATGTCTCTTTACAGCAATAAAACACTAAGTAAGTGTTGATTACTTGGTAGTTGTTCTTTGGTAAGGGGTAGAGTTAGACAATAACAAGTCAATGAAACAGGAACTTGAGAGGTCATGGCAGCTTCCTGGAGGAGGTGACCCAGCCTCTGTACCTGAAAGCATTGCCAGGTGAGGGCAGAGCATCTACCACCTTTGTGCCAGCTTTGTGCTTCTGAGAGGATGGCAAGGCTGGTGAAGGCAGCTGCCTCCTCCACAGTTCTCTGTGACGCTCTGTGACGCTAGCATCCTCCTTGCTGTATCCCCTGCTCCTGCAGTGACTGCCCTGGGAGCCTAGGCCTGCTTCTCAAAGGACACAGGAATGAAGTGGTTATAGCCTGGAGGGACAATGGGTATCTGCCAGGGACAAATTCTTAAGTAAAATTAATGTTAGCAGAGGCGAGCCGAGAACTGTTTTTCATGTTCTTGCTCTCTCTCTCCCTCCCTCTCTCTTTTTCTCCCCATCTCCCTCTATCTCCCTCTCTCTGTCCCTCTATCTCTGTCCACCCCCACTATCTCCCTCTCACTCACTCCCCCTACCCTCCTCTCCCACTCCCCATCCCTCTCTTCCAGGCCATGAGGTAAGTGGGTTTGCTTCTATTTGTTACGTCAGTGACCACAGCCAAGGCAATAAGGCTAATCAACCATGGGCATTTCTAAAGCTGAGAGCCCAAAATAAATCTTTTCTGTTATCTTGGGTTTTAGCCATAATGCTAGAAAACTGATGATGGTATCTACTGACAAAGACTATGAAACTGGAAGGAGCCTGCTGAGGAGTGAAGGGCACGGTGTCAGTCTTAGAAGCCAGTGACCCAACCCATCTGATGGCAACCTAACAGCCATGGCGGTGCTACTCTCAAATGCAGGCTGAGGAGGGACTCTTGCAGCCATGTGGGAGGACAACCATCAGGGAAGATTCCCAGAGGATGGATCGGGAGCAGAACAGATAGTAGACTGCGGACATTTTCCCTAAAACAGCAGTGAAAGCTATTTGACCATTTTTCCAAACAGCCCTTCCTGACCAGGGGACATAGAAAGTGCCCTAGGTCAGGGATGACTTGACTGGATGTTTTCTAAATGTGAGCTCTTAACTCTTCTTTCTTTTAAAGGTGTACAAAGGGCATGTGTGTTAGTAGGCCACCAATCTATGAGCTCATGTTCAGACATGATGGTTCAGACGCCATTCATGGGGACTTTCACTAGATTTGGTGTCTGAAACACAGAGAAATAAAATGAATGCTATAATGAACACTCAAATACCCATAAACTGAATGTGACAGTTCCTAGCATTTACTGTTCCTTGCTAGACCTTTGAGACAATAAGTGTCAGAAGTGCATACATACATGCATTCCTCTTAAAGATTTCAACACTGCTCTCCAAAAATAAAGTGAGAGAGCTCTTCATAGGCGTTCTGGGATTTTGGTACCTAACAGTGTCCTCGGGGCACCAGGTCTGTCCTAAGTCCTTCTCTACTCCTGCTATAGGACTCTACTGATCAGCGATGTGTTCACACATGGCCATGGTCTTGGCAAGGCCCCAGGAGCTCCATGACCTCTGGTCTGTCCACCCATTGGCAACCATCTGACCTGGTTGCTCCCTGAGGCTTTGTGGGGAGGGATGCCAACACCCACCCCGATACAGGCGTGAGAGTCAGACTATAAGGCCGTTCACATGCCTTTCCCTGGGCAGAGTGGCCCACACCAGGCAGAGGAGGGGCTCTGCATCTAACCCCAGCTGCTGACAACAGTGATGCTGCTGCTTCTGTTTCTCAGGGGCTTCATTTCTGTGTGAGGGGAGTCACTCGAGGAGGGAGCACAATGAGTGTGTAACACATCTGGGAGACAGGAAGGGACATTTCTGACCCTTCTCTGTAGCCCTTTCTTGCTTCTCTGGGAGTCCAACTCCTTTCATGGAATGTTTGAAACAAAAGAACAAAATAGAGGGTGACTTTGTGCCCCTTACACAAGCTCAGGCCAGTAACCCCAGAAACAGAAAAGGTTGAGTCTACAGGGAGACCAGGAGGTCCTAACCTCACTGTTTGTAGCCTGGATCACCTTAAAGCCCAGTCACTGTCCCCTGCCTCAAGTCTCAAGTCTCAATGTTGGGGCCCCCACCTGCACGCAACACTCCTGTTCTCCAGTTGATCAGCTCATCTCAGAAAGACCCTTGGGGCCTCCTGTCCTCAAGTTCAGTGACCTCTGGTCCCAGGAACAGAATGCTGTAGGCACTTCTCAGGATGGAGGACAGGTCTGCCTGGGAGCCAAGTTCTCTGGGAGAGGAGAGAACTAGAAGTGGAGGCAGTTGTTTCAGGATACAGTGGATTTCCTCCTTTCCTTCTGTGGGAAGGGACACACACACACACAGACACGGACACATGGGAGGGGAGACAGACAGACACACACACACAGACTCACATATACAGAGACACACAGAGGTACACAAAGAGACACATACAGACACACAGACACACACAAAGCACAAATATGCCCATATACACATACATATATGTACATAGACATACACATACATGGACACAGAGATATAAACACATACAGACACACACAGATATACAGACACACACACAGATATACACACATATGCACAAACAGATACACATTACAGACACATACACTGAAATAAACATACACACAAAGACATACACAGACATACAAATACACACATGCACAGTATTGTACACTCAACAGGTGCTCTCTGGTAAGGTGGATCCCTCACACTGGCTGTGAACATTAGTCTCTAAAAGGCCAAGAGGCCTCTGTGGAGGTTGGAGATGACCCAGACACTATGTGTTTGGAGTGCGGTGTGAATGGGGAGCCGGTGCTGAGCTTGGGCACACTGTGGGAAGCTGTTAGAGGGGCTGAGTTTTCAGGTATTTTTCCAGAAGCTCTGTTTCACTTGTTGAGGTCCCTACCTGGATGGGTGAGGGGGATGGGCTGAGCCATGAGTAAACATGGAGACCGAATTGAGAGGGGCTCAGTTCCCACAGCTACCATAGCTATCTATGGGATGCCACAAAGCCACACTACCTTCCCACATTCTGTCTCCTTCGTGTGGCAAACCCTAGAGTTTCCACAGCATGAATTCTGTTCCACTCCACCAGGAAGGCACACAGGGGCAGTGTTAGCTCTGAGACAGGAAGATGGCCAGCAAAGGAGCGAAAACAAAGAAATCTGATGCGTGGTTAGGGACAGAATTCTGAAGACAACAGGGGCCTCTGGTGCACAGAGGTGGGTGACAAGCCATACACAGGGGTAGGTGACAAGCCATAGACCTAGTGTAGTGCAGAGTAGAGACAGGATGAGATGTACTATGTAGCCATGCCATGGAGAGGACAATGATAGACTCTGCAGCCCCTCTTCACCTTGTAGTTGGGGAGACACCAAAGAGCAGCAAAGGGGACTGGCTTGCACCCCCCTTCTCACACAAGAGCAGGGTGGGCAGTAGTTAGCATCCCAAGGGTCCAGTTTCCCTGAAGCCTAATTGCCTGGGTCTCTGGCTGGCCCTCTTCTGGGTCCTATAGTTCAACACCAGCATGCAATCACACAGCTAAGCCAGGCAAGGAGCAAGACAGCCAGGGAGCAAGCTGGCATGGAGACCGGCGCTCCTGGTGGCGGAGCAGCCGTGCACTAGTGGAAGCTGGGCATGTGTGCAAATGTTTATGCCTCCCCAAGTCTGGGCTGTCACTGTGTCTTCCCGGTCATGCTTTTGACAATGACAGTGATCCTGGTATGGTTGTGTTTGGAGAAGAATCCTACCAGCGCACTGTCAGCTACTATAGTCAAACCCATGTGGGGGAGGGACTGGAGGCTGTGCTGAATGAGAGGTTAGCAATGGTGGGTGGCTGTAGACCTTAGTCCCTCGGGAGGGAAGGCTTCCTAGGATAACTATGCAGTTATTTGGTCCATATGGATGACTTCTCTGTAACTGTGTGACCATGGACAATTTCCTGTCACTTCAGCCAGGAAGTGGGTGGGGAATGGCTCACATCTTTCAGCTCTGGTTCAGTACCTACTTCTGCCATCAGTACCAGCCTCTGGCTTCTCCCCCCTTGGGTCCCAGTTCTTCCTTCTGTGAAGCTAAAGCTAACTCACTTGTTGGAGGAGGAGTCACAAACAGCCCCTGAGCATGGCTGCCCATAAGCCTCACAACGTAAGTGATGACTAAGCACTGAGTCTCCAGTTCTTGGGGGGTCTCTCCTGTTTGGAAGCCCACTCCATTCCTGTAGCTATGCCTTAGGCTGCTACAGGCACAGGAAAGAATTTGTGGATGTCAAGGGAGTGTGTGCAGTTTTCCACCTTGGATATATGAGTGTCAGTGAAATCCTCACTCTGATGGTAAAAATGCGCCGCCAGGCACACCATGCACAGAACTGTCTTCCCACAGGCGACAGGTGGGAGGCCTCTGGAAGCAGTGTTTCTCATTTCCCCAGAGGAAACCTGCGACATCAAATCATTCTGTGGGGAGGGGACAGGCAGCCTTTCCCACAGAGTGAGGGAAAGCGAGAGCTGCGTCTTGCAAGCAGAGAGGTCTGTGAACTGGTGACTGTCACAAGGCCATTGTCTTACCTGCCTCAACAGCTCTCCCAGGGAACAAATCTTGCTGTTATCTCAGATTACCCTACTTATTTTATGAGATATACCCAGACTGAGGCTGTAGTTCCTTGCCTGTGGTCAGGACAGAACCTGAGTGCCACATGGCCATATATTTGCCCAGAGCAGCTTACCAAAGGATACATACTGACCTTTCTTCTTACCTTATAAAACACCAGCACTAAAGCCAACCCACCACTTACAAAGTGAAGCCTTCCAGAGCCTGGATGGCAACATCCTTCAACTTATTAGGAAGCGGGGCCAGCCCTGAGATGGGGTCCTGGGCTTTGGTCAAAGCTGCTGGGTGGGGGTAGAGTAAAGCAAGGTGGGGGCTGACCCATGTTCAGATGAACGAATCAGCTGAAGGTTTCATCTGGTTCCCACCACTGTAGCCAGCCTATGGCTTCAGCTTTCTGGGCCTCAGTTTCCCCATCTATAAGACAGACTGACCAGTTGACTTCCTGTGTTATTTACAGACCAAACAAAGCATTTTGTAGTCACCACATGTCCTTTCCTTGGGGAAAGCACATAGAAATTAACTTGTATTTACACACGATGTACACAGCTCCATTTTAAATGGCACAACTGTGCACTCTCAGTGTTAACAGAAGCAAAACAAAGATGTGCCCTGTGATTTTCTCATGAGTGGCTCAAAGATGTCGATTCAGGGCCATAGTTCCTATGTATGCAAATACTCAACAATATCTTGTTTTTCTGTTAATATAGACCTTCTGCAACTTCTAAAAGATTTTGTTGCTCTTAACAGATATGGGTAATGAGTGATGCCCACACAGAAAAAGAAGCAAGTCAGACAACTTGCTTAGAACAGAGATGTGAGCTGACAGTGACTGGGAGTCAGGAAGATGGAGAAGAGGGCAAGCCTGAAGTGCAGGGATCAGACTGGAAGAGAAGCCAGGCAGGGAATTTTCAGGAGTAAAGGAAATGGGGAGCTGAGAGTCTGTTACACAGTAAGGAACCAGATAAAAAGGATGTTTTCCTGCAATTCCTACCCTACCCTCTCTCCCTGGAACCATCAGCACCCAGGTATCCCTCCCACAAATCCCAGCTCCTAGGGAATTATTGGTTGTTATTCTGGAAAGGTTCTTGGGCATCCCTGGAAGCTGTCTTAGATGTCTCTTCCAGAATAGGGTAGAAAAACTTCCTCTGGAAGGGCCAGAGAGGAAATCACCCAGGTTCTGTAGGCCATCTGGTCTACCTCTCAACTCCTCCGCTGCGTCTTATACCTCCTTAGCCATCACTAACAATACCAGAATACACAAACAGGCAGGTTAGTTCCAATAACACTTTATTTATGGACAACAAATTTTTAATGTAAAGTACTATTCACGATTCACAAAATGTTATTCCTTTGAGTTTTTTTTTCTTCTTCTTCAACCATTTAAAAATATAAAACCTATTCTAAAGTCACGGGTTGTGCAAAATCAGGCGGTCCACCAGGTCTGGCTACAGTTTACAGCTTTATTCTGATAGTCCAAAGCCATTCTGTGGACTAGCAGCCTCAGGCTCCAGCTACACCTGGAAGCTTGTTGAGAAAGAATACCTTTTTTCAGCTCTACAGATGCAAACCCTGGATTTAACCCAATCACCATGACTCATGAGTACTTTAAGTTATAAAAATACTGACACTGAAGGGTCATCTCAGACATTCTAATTTCACAGCAATGGGGTGTAGCCTGGACACCAAGCTTTCAAAATTCTACACCCAACCCCTGTTGGTTCTAAGGTACAAGTTTTCAAGTACTTGAAACCCAGCGATCTCCTAGGGACTGTCCTGGCTTTCAGAACATCCGGACCACTCCTCTGTGACAAAGCATAATCCTGCTTAAGTATCGGTATCAGTCACGCAGTCCCCCTGGAGACAGTGTCCCACTGGATCCTAGGCTGTGGAGATCTCACAGATGACTCACTTCTCTGGGTTTGGTCTTCTATTCCTGAATGAGCAAAAGGTGCTTTGGAGCTCTGAGTGCTCTTCCCTGTAATTCCCCATCTCCATCTCTAGTACCACTGCCCCAGAAGGCAGGGAACACAGTAAGATGGCCTTCTGTCCCAAGGTCATTCAATTCTCTTTAAACCCTGAGCTTCTCCCTCTTTCTGGGGCTCTGAGTTCTCAGGATGGTACCCCACATCCTAGCTTCACAAGGATTCTGCGTAAAATGGACAAACAAAGGCAAGCCAACATTTCAGCAAAATCTCCTGAGCCCCAAGAACTCACATACTCTGGTAGTCCCTCCTCTCCCTCATCTAGAGTCTCAGACCCCAGCTTCTTCCTCTGCCTTTGATAGTCCCAGGACCTGGTGTCAGCCTGGAGAAATGTGAAGAGGAGGCACACACCAGTTTGGAGCAACCATGTGCCTTAGGCAGCTTGACCAGAAGTGCTAAAGTCTTTCAGATTCCTATGTGAGGGGGTTGGAGGAGCATGGGGTCATCCTTGTGTCCCCTCAGATGGCCACTAACGTCACTGCTACACGGATCATCTACTCCAGGTCTAATCCTGAGTATCTTAACAATGAAACCATAAAGCGAGCCCGTACCCTAATGATAGAACCTCGACCGACTCTTAAGACTTCTCCCTCCAAATGACAACCTCCTACCTCCAGGAGACACTGCCATGAGAATCAAAAACCCAACCCTTGGAAATTCTGGAAAGGCAGACGTAGAAGGTGCCCTGAAAAATCAGCCCTCTGCATACTTCTGGGGAAATCAGTGCTCAGGGAAGAGAAAGGAGCCACCCAGAGTGGAGGCAGATGGAAGACACCTCTGTTCCTCCCTTTCTACCCTCTACTCCACCACAGCGTTTCTTCCTTGGTGCCCCCACAGCTGAGGTAGGGTGCTGGGATGAAGAACAAGGCTCTACGGCTCCTAGAAGGTGGAAACCACAAAGGGTTGGACCCACAGGCCCAGCTTAGCCTGCGGCCAAGAGCAGCACTCCAGTCTCATGCCTATCCTCTAACTGCTCTCGGGCCCAGCCAGCCCAGCCCAGCAGAGAGCCCAGTGGGCAGGTGTACGATTCGCCCTTCCCAGCCTAGAATGACAGAAACAGCATAACTGCTTCCTCTTCAATAAATGGCAGAGCCATCCTAATGCCAGGCTTCCAGCTGAGCTAAGAACTGTGATTCTGAGGTCCCCCTAACACACAAATTCCTGAGGGATTTGGACCCTCCCTTATAAGACCACCAAAAGGCCTCTGTGCCAATACAGCCTGTTGTTGGAGAGACCACATGAGGACAGTCAGAACCAGGGCTGAATTTCTCCTATGCTGAGACCCTGAGCCTCAGTTTCTTTTACCTGTAAAATGGGGGTGCTAGCCTACCAGAGTAGCTGGAAAGGAAAAGGGGGGTGAAAAGGACTACTCCACAGGTGACAACTATGAGTTAGCTGCCCCTCCACGGGGCTCTGTGACCTCTCCTTCCTGCCCAAGCCTCAGGGAGCCAGCTTTCCCACAGAAGGAAGCAAGAGAGTATCTCCTGGAATGTGGCGAGGCGCCTTGGAGCTGAACCCTGCCTCGCAGCCCGTCTTTAATTAGCTCTTAACTAAAAATAGCTACCCCCTCCCTCTGGAGCTGCACACCTCCTTCCTGGCCTGGCACCAGGGTGTGCAGTAGTCACTCTCTTGGGGTAACCAGCCTGAGAGATCCCACGACATGGAGGGTATGCTGAACAGGAGGTTTTATTGAGGGGGGACACAGAAGCAGATGTGGGCTCATGCCAGGCCATTCTGATAGCCCCAGGTGGCCCTGTGGCTCCTGCACTCCCCAGACCCCCTGCACCTGGACAGCTGGCACCCAAGGAGTCTTACCCAGTCTCAGGGGAGGGCTGGAAGACACAAGCAGCTCCTGTGAAATCACAGACATACCTACTGACATGTCTACCCAATGGTTTGTCCATCCACAGCCCAGTCGGTCCCTGCCAGGGAGCCCCGCTATCACTTGCAGCTCTGTAGCCGGGTCCTGTGATGCTTCTCCTCTGTCAGGAGGGGAATGAAGGTATCGCTGTGCGAGAGCTTCAGCCGGCTACCCCAGCTTGGCCCCTCCCTGGCAGCAGGCTCTGGGGGCAGGGTGTCCAGGTCGCTGCGAGAGCCCCCGGGCTTGCCTTCTGCACTGCTGGAGTTGAGCTCCATCAGCTCCAGCTCATGCTTGGCTGCTGTCTCCAGGACACGTTGTTTGTTGTAGTACCTGACAAAGTTGTTAATGATGGGGTGAATGGGCAGGGCGATGGCAATGACCCCACACAAGAAGCTGATGGCCGCGTTGAGCTTGCCCAGAGTGGTCTTGGGGTAGATGTCACCGTAGCCCACTGTGGTCATGGTGATGATAGCCCACCAGAAGGACTGGGGGATGCTCTTGAAGAGAGTTTCAGGGTGGCTCTGCTCCATGGTGTAGCCTAGTGCGGAAAAAACGAAGATGCCCACAGCCAGGTACATGAGCAAGAGCCCCAGTTCCTTGAAACTGCGCTTGAGGGCGTAGGTGAGGGTCTGCAGACCCGAAGAGTGGCGGGCCAGCTTAAAGATGCGTGCAATGCGCATGATCCGCAGGGCCTGCACAGCCTGCTGCACGTTGGTCAGCTCCATCATTCTTGCGCCCAGGTGCGTGAGTGTGAGGCTTACATAGAAGGGGAGAATAGCCAATACGTCCACGATGTTCATGAAGGACAGGGCAAAGTGCAGCTTGTTGGGAGATGAGAAGAGGCGCAGCAGATACTCCAGAGTGAACCAGCCAATGCAAGCAGTCTCCACATTCTCCAGCGTCGGGTGCTCCACGCGGTTGCCCTCGGAGTCCACCACTTGCAGCTCGGGTATGGTGCCCATGCACATAACCACGGAGGAGACGAGGATGAGAAGGAAGGATAGAACCGCCACTACCCGCGCAGGGCACGAAGACTCCGGCTTCTCCAGGAACTTCCAGACACACTTCTGGCAGCGGCGCCAGCGGCCCTCGGCAGCGTCTACACCCAGGTCGTCCAAGATGAGCTGCACCCTGCGCGCGATCTCCTCCAGCTCCTCGCGCTTCTCACTCAGATGGCTCTTGCAACAGTCGTCCAGGAATTTGAGGTCCACCTTCCAGAAGTCCATCTCGTTCTTGAAGCAGATGGGGCAGATGCCCTTCTTCATGTGGACCTCCCCGAAATAGTATACCTCAATGACACACTTGAACGCGTCCGGGTCCCGGTCAAAGTAGAATTCGCGCTTGCCTGGATCGTAATCGTCGCACAGAGAGAAGATGGTGTCGTAGCCCCCCGCCAAACAGTTGATGAGCTCTGCCAGTCGGGTCTCAGGGTACTGGCTGAGCAGATCTCCGTAGAGCACCTGCCTCACGCCCCCCACATTTACCACGATCTCAATGTCGTCGCCTGCCACGGAGTCCTGGCTGCCTGGCTCCGGGAGGCTTTGCTCGGCAGACGCGTCCATGCTCTCCGCGGGTTCGCTTGCAAGCCCCGGTTCCATGAGCCCGGCCGCAGCCGCTGCCAATGCGAGGCCCTCGGGGACAACAACCACCTGCCGGAAAAGGCACTCACAGCGGGCGGGGGCAGGCTGGGGCACGCCGCAGGGGAGCCATGCACCCAGTGGCAGGGCTGCACGCGGGCATCCAGGAGCGCTGGCGGGGGACTCTGCCGCCGGTGGCCTCCGGTGTTGGGGACACTCACCCACGGACTCCTTCAGCTCGGTCCGGGACAGGATGAGGATCTTCTCTCAGGCAGCGTCCTCCTTCCCGGGGTTGGCGGTGGCGGAGGGTCAGCCCCAGAGCTGCGCGATCCGGGTCGTACAGAGAGCTAACTTGGACTGGCTTTGCCGGAGCGGGTCCGAAACACAATAGGAATTCCAGCCTGACGTCAAACGCTTTGCTACTGTACCCTCTTCTGGTGAGATTTCGCACCGCACACGCTGCAGCTGCCCAGGAATGAGTTAACCCTTGGGCAGACCTGCACAGCTGCCGCCACCTTGCCACCAGCGCCTCCCGCTGAATCTGAGGGCTCAGAGGTTAGGATCAAGAGCTTTAAGGCCACCCAGGCTCGGGCTGCCATGTCCCTCTAGGTGAGAGAGGAAGAGGACCTCCTTCTGTTGCTCACAAAGTCCCTCAAGGGGCAGCCACGCACTTGGGCGCATTCCTTCCCCTGGAAGGATCCCTGACACCCCAGCACTGCCCTCCTGGTGTTGTGACCTTGTCCTCTACCCCTGCAACATGTCCCAGCCTTCACAATAAAGAGGAAATTGCTTCAGGTCACAAGATGAAAAGGGAGGAGAGTTTAGCCATCCCTTAATCCAGGGTTTTCCTGCTAGCCTAGCCGCTACCTTCTAGCAGGCCGGCATCCTCACATTAGCTCCCAGAGCCTTGGAGTCCTATGGCACCTGTGCCCAAAATCTCCTCTACTGTGAGAGAAGTCAGTTCTTCCAGATGGATGCCCCTATACTCTCTCTCTCATCTTTTCCTGAGGCAGAGAGAGCAGCTCTGGTTCAGATCCAGTCCTTAACCACCAGGGTTATCAACCCTGGGTCTAGCTATGGCCTGGAATTGGGTTTAGAAACGTAAGCTGGGTGGAGGGGTAGCTCAGTTGATAGAGTCCTTTGCCTAGCATGCACAAGGCCCTGTGTCTGCTCTCTCACACCACATTAACTGGGCGTGGGAGTGGGGGATGGGGGTGTTTGTCTACGATCTAAGCTTCCCTTCACTTAGGAAAGAGAGGCAAGAAGATCAGAAGTTTAAGGTTATCCTCTAGAGTTGGAAGCTATCCTGGGCTAGGGATTTTCTCATACACACACACACACACACACACACACACACACACACACACAGTTGGAGAGATGAATGGGCAGAGCCAGTGGGAAGGTGAATAGGACAGTGAAGCTATTCTGTTGGATTGTGTGGTGGCAAACATGTCATTCACACTTGTCAAAACCCACAGAATGTACAAAAGCAAGAAGGGGTCCTACAGGACACTGTGGCCATGTGGGTGATGACAGATGTGCCATCCCTGGAATTTCCTCAGCTGTGACAAGCATTCCACTCCCACAGGGATGTTGACAGTGGAGGGAGGGGGTGCTATAGAGACAGGGTCTGGGAAACTGCATTTTTCTATACAAATTTTCTGTGACTCTAAAACTGCTCCTTGAAAAAGACTATTAAAATGCATTCCATAAGCTGGATTTCCTAGCTGCTCAAGACCATGCCTGTTCATGAATCACAAAACTGGTATACTGGGCCACTAGCAGTATTTTCTTTAATGGGGTGATATAAAAGCCAGATTCAGTAGAATACAGCACACAAAGTACTTTAGGGGAAATACCTTAACAATTTTGATTTTATTTCCATTTAGCACCGGTCTATGATGTGTCGCTCAGAATAGGATATTGAGAATAAGAAAGGTCAGCGGCAATAACAGTTAACACTAATATAAGAGCACTGTGCACCTACAACTCTGGGTTTATATATAAACTCAGCCCCCAGCTGCTCTCTGAGAAAATAAGACATCAAGTAACAGCCACTGCAGTCGGGACTCAGGCTGCTGGGCTCCAAGACCCCTTTCCTGAGTAGGTAGCCAGTCCACCATCTCCACACCTTTGGGGCCATATTGTCTGTGCTAGTGCTCCTCAGCCCTCTCCTGTTCTAAGAACCAGCAGAGTCCAGCGCAAAGAGCATTTAAGTCTGAGCTTTACGGGCTTAAAAAGGCCATTCCCACTCACATGTTCACATAGTTACTGAGGTCCTCCTGTGCACGTATACCTGCCATATGCACCCTAGGTAAAAATAGAGTTCATATTTTACTGGATATATATATCCATGCATATATAATATACTATATAATATATACACATATACAATACAATGCAATATATAATATATATACACACACATATATATATAATTATAGTTAGGGCAAAACATAACAGCAAGGGAAGCATATTCAGGGTGACGCTTCCTGAATTCCCCCATAAGTGATACTGTCAGGGTGTCAGCTGGTTGGAAGAAGGAGGCTCAAAGGCAAGGTATTAAGACCTGGGATCATACCTCAACTGGCAGAGTGCTTGCTTAGCATGCAGTAAGCCTGGGTTCCACCCTCAACAGTACATGAAGGCTGGATACAGTAGAGATTGGAGGATCAGGAGTTCAAGGCTATCCTTGGCTACATAGTGAATTTGAAGCCAGCCTGGAATACCATGCACCCAGTCTCAAAAACAAACAAAGCCCACAGTGTTCACAGTGTTCCTGTGGTTTGATGTCACGGTACCTGATGGAGCCTTGGCTACCACCCTAGGTACCAACCATCACTGCATGTGGGCGTTTTAATCATGTGAAGGTTTATAGACACCTCTCCAGCACGGAAGAGGTTAGGTGTTAAAATTATTCTCCAGGTTTAATTAATGTACCGTGGTGACTGAGTCATTGTGTTCTTACAAACCCCAAGAAAAGGGCATGGGCAGGGTAAATGCAGGCTTGACCCCGCAGGGCTGGGAACAAGAAGACAGTGGGAGCCTTCACTGGGGTCTCTAGAGGAAAATCAAAGCAGGGCAGAAGAAAGGACTTAGGCCTAGGGAGCTGGGTCCTCTGGGAAGCTCGCGATAAAGGTGGTCTCCATTGTTTTGGTCCCTGGGTCTGGGATGATTTAGGGTAGGGGAAACACCTGTCCTATGCCAATTTAGCCAAATATGCCAATGCTGTGAGAATTTACTTAGGGGGAAGGTAGGATAGCCTGGGACTGAATTCCCCACTGGAAAGAATCTAAGAGTGGCCTAGCCCTGCAGGGACAGTCCCTTCTCAGGCTTTGTGGTCACAGATGCCATAGCCAAGATCATGCAGGAATGCTGCTCACTGGCTTGTTCTCCATGGCTTCCTCAGGTTCCTTTTTATGCAACCCAGGACCAGCCACCTGTCCCTGGGTAGCACCACCCACAGCAGACTGGGCCCTCCCACATCAATCATTAAATCAAGAAAATGCCCCTGCAGTCTTGCCTACAGGTCAAGCCAGTGGAGACATTTTGTCAGTTGAGGTCCCTTCTTCCCCATGACCCTTGCTTGTGGAGTCAACAGGAACAGTAACCAGCGTGTGGGTAAAGCTGTTTTCCTTGCAGCGCTTGCTCAGCCTGAAGCGCAAGGTCCAGTCTTAGCAGGAATAGGAGGGGTGGGTATTGTGCCAGATTTGGTGGGATCCGGCTGCCTGGCCAGCCTTCAGCTGCCCTCTGAAACTCAGGTGGTGGCTGACACTTTCACCTACTGGGACCCAGACAGGAGCCACTGGCCACCTGGCTTCTGAGCATTCTGAAATGTGGCTAGTGCCAGGGAGGAGCCAGGGAGGAGCCAAGTGTTCTAGCACTATTTGATCTTAACAGCCTTGTTAAGAAATAACTCATAATACATACAACTGCTCCTGTGTATGTGTACCCATGTATGTATGTGTGTGTGAGAGAGAGAGAGAGAGAGAGAGAGAGAGCACATGCACATGCTTGCACATGCATGTGGAGGTCAGATGTCAGCCCTGGGTATTGCTCTAGGAACTTGGACTCATCTCTCTCTCCCTCGCCCTCACCCTCTCACCCCCCACCCTCTCTCTCTCTCTCTCTCTCTCTCTCTCTCTCTCTCTCTCTCTCTCTCTCTCTCTCTGCAACAATGTCTCTCACTGCTTTGACTCACTGATTAGGATAGATTGGCTAGCCTTGGTGTCCCAGGATCTGCTTGTCTCCACCTCCCTGGAACTGAGATTACAGGCAGGTACCACCACAGTAAGAATTTTGGTGAGGGTTTTTGGGATTGATCTCCGCTCCTTGTGATTGTGTAGTAAGCACTTTACTGAATACGCCATCCCATCCCTCCAGCCCCACCTTCCTTCTTTTAAGTGGACAATGGCTTTTAGAATATTCATCAGTTTGTGCACTATCTCTACCAGGGACTTTCACCTCATTTTTCAGTTTGGTTTTGAGACAGGATCTCTATGTAGCACTGGCTGTCCTGGACCTCTCTATATACCAGGCTGGCCTTGAACTCATAGAGATGCCTGCCTCTGCCTCCTGAGTGCTGGGATTAAAGGCATTCACCACCATACCCATCTCAGCTCATTTTTGTCAGTCCAAGAAACAGCACTGGGGCGGGGCTAGAGAGATGGCTCATTGCTTAAGAGGTCTGGGTCATCTCCCAGAGGACAGAATTTCAATTCCTAGAACCCACACGGTAGCTCACAACTGCCTGTAACTCCAGTTCCAGGAGACCTGGCAACCCCACACAGGCATAAATGCAGGCAAAACACCAATGCACATAAAAATAAATAAATTGAATTGAATTGAATTAAATAAATTAAATTGAATAAATAAATTGTATAAAATACAGCTTTTTGTAACAGATTGATTCTTTTCACTACAGAGGACTGCCTTTTCTGGCCTCAGAGGAAAAGGATGTGCCTAATCATGCAGAGACTTGATGTACCAGGGTATGTGTGTGTGTGTGTGTGTGTGTGTGTGTGTGTGTGTGTGTGTCTGAGGGAGCACTCTCTCAGAGATAAAGGGAAGGGAGGATAAGGGGAGAAACTTTGTGAGAGGGAAGTGAGAGGGGGGCAGCATTTGAGATATTAATTAATTAATTAATTAAAAATAGAATATGTTAAGCTATTTATCAGTTCTCCATACTTTCTATGGCTGAATATTGATCATTATACTGATAAATCACACCTTATTTCCAACCCTTTGTGACCAGTGGCCACTGTATTAAGCAGGCCAAGTCAAAGTAGGCTTGAGTAAAGAGATTGACAGCAATCCAGACAGGAGGGACCGCAGTCTGGGCCCTGGACCAAGCAAGCACATCACACGCCTGAGTGATGCACACCTCGCCCTGGGCTTATTATTCCCCATTCTTCAAAGCTCCAGCCTCAGGTGCAAGCCTCTGACAGGAGGTCTCCTAGGACTATGCTGCTTCCCCATGGTCCCCAGTGATAACAACCCCTTCTCTGCACACTCACAGAACCACATACTGTCCCATAGCACAGGACCTAGTATGTGCAGGGAGGGAAGGCAGGAGAGGTTACTTTACTATATACACTGTTTCTTTCTATACAATTTGGAAGACCATGAGGGTGTCTGTGTGATGGGCTTTCATTTGCTCTGCTATCCTTCAAAGTGGCATCAGCAGTTTCTGAGGTATGTTAATGAGCGGAGCTTGTCCTCTGAACATGCCATAGAACTATGGTAAGCCTTAGGAAAGACACCTGGGTGCTGAGTGGAGTGGGGCCACATGGTGGAGGGGCTGCATCACAGCTGATGGAGGCGCTGCTGAGAGGCCAGAGGATAGACTTCTAAAAACAAAATACAGGCATTCAAATCTGAAAGAGGCCAGCAAGAAACCAACCCTCCATGTACCTTGATCCTGGGCACCCTACCCCAGAACTGCAAAACAATGGCCGCTGGAGTCCAGGTGCTTGGTAGCCTCTTCCGTCCTCCCTGAGACTCCCTCCTTAAAGCCCTCGGGCCAAGCCCTTGCCTTCTGATCATCAGCCACTTGAGGAGGTTGAATAAGGTTCCTGTGCTTTCAAAAAGGCTCACGTGTTGCAATCTCATTGAAAGTCGCTGTGGCATAGAAAATTCAGAACAGTCTGGATCCATTTAGAATTTCCTGAAGGGTTCAGCAAGACAGAAAAGCCCAAGCTTATGGCTAAAAACAGAAAGTCCCTTGCTGTGGTATGTTTGGTCCTATATTTGACTTCTATGGGAATATCGTACATTTCACGGCACCATGCAGGGGGCTGGGGCAAGTGAGGGAACAGCCCAAATCTCCTATTAGACACCAGCAGACTCGTTGGTTGTCCGTTTAAATAGGGATGAAAAAAAAAAAAAAAAACCCACACCATCAAGTTATGAGTTTTGCAAAGCAATTGTTTGAGCTACACCTTCCTTTATTAACTGTGTCTTCTAAAAAATAAGAAGTTATTGAACAATAGCATCTGGGGCTACAGAATGTTCCATGTTGATGACATTAATTAAAATCAGCACATGTATACCTCGGTGATTATCTAGATAGGGGAGGATGCAAGCTATAATCTGTTCCCCCTTTATATGCTAACTAATCAGCTCTGCTCAGTGAAGGTTTCTTTGTGTCCTGCTCAATCTAAGAGCACCTCTCTTTGGTTAAGCTTTGGCTCCGTGTGACTGAAACTTACATTTCACTATTTGCTGGGCACCTCCCAGCCCTGGCATGAGCGGACCCAGCAGCCAAGCACTCCTGAGCCCGGCCACCTACCAGAACTCCCTGACAGAAGCCTCAGCCCATCTAACTGCTCTTTGGAGGTCGAGCAAAGGAGACAATCTGGATGGAGGGTGATGTTGAAAAGTGGGCAGGGAGAACGAAGTAAACCAGGATCACAAGCAAACTTCTTTCTAATACCTTAGTTTTCCCATCTGCAAAATGGACCCACTGACCCTTTTTTTTTTTTCTCCCTTGAGTGCAAGATTTTATAGAAACAACTAAAATACTGTGTGGGTTCCATAAAATGGTGGCATGCTTCATGCATACAGGCAGGTGGTGTGGAGGGAGGGCAGGAGTCAGGCTGGCCTCCTGGCTCTCAGCTCAGCTGCTGTGCAAGGTCCACAGATGCTCCACAGCCCCTCCCTGCTTCCGCCTCTGCTTAGCCTCAGCGGTGACTCACGGCTTGGGACTGTGGGAGGGATAACTGCTGATGTTGATGCTGAAGATCTAGAGAAAGAGGTCTGAGCCTCTGTACATTGTAGGCTCACTGGGGTTGGGAGGGGAAGCCTGGGCTGCTATGACTCTCAAAGAGAAAGGAATAGAGTTAGGAAGCAAAAACAGGGCTGATGCTTCCAGCAGTCAGTTCAGCACGGAGAGAAGAGAGCTCTGGAGAAGGATAAAAGTGGAGTGGGTGGAGCAGCGGAGTGAGGAGGACCCGGAGAGGGTGGGGCTATGGGTTGGGCCAAGACCCCAGAGTCTGGTCTCATACTCCCCTCCCCCGCCTCATGCAGAGGCTGGAGAAGTATGCTGGGTGCCTTCCTTTACTGTGTTCCACCATAGTTTGAAACCAGGGTTTCCCACCAAAACTGAAACCCGCCATTTTGGATAAGCCAACTAGCTTCGTGGGAGCACCTGAATTACAGGCATGAGTGACCATACTCCGCTTCACGTAGGGTGCTGGGGGTTTGAACTTAGATCTCTTGCTTTCACAACAAGTGCTCTAACCCACTGGGCTGTCTTGGAGTACTATTCAGCCATTAGAAACAATGAATTCATGAAATTCTTAGGCAAATGGATGGACCTAGAGAACATCATACTAAGTGAGGTAACCCAGACCCAAAAGATGAATCATGGTATGCACTCACTAAGTGGATATTAACCTAGAAACCTGGATTACCCAAAACATAATCTACACATCAAATGAGGTACAAGAAGAAAGGAAGAGTGGCCCCTTGTTCTGGAAAGTCTCAATGAAGCAGTATTCAGCAAAACCAGAACGGGGAAGTGGGAAGGGGTGGGTGGGAGGACAGGGGGAGAGAAGGGGGCTTACGGGACTTTCTGGGAGTGGGAGGGCTAGGAAAGGGGAAATCATTTGAAATGTAAATAAAAAATATATCGAATAAAAAAAAGAAAAGAAAAATATATATATACACCTTCCTCATATTAAATTATGAAGAGAAAACTTTCAGGGGACAATTTCTTATAAATTTCTCTTTTTGCTTGAGAAATAAGAGTCTCAAACATCCATTATAATCCCTTACATTTCTAAAAAAAAAAAAAAAAAAAAAAAAAAAAAAAAAAAAGGTCTTTTACAGCCAGTGTTTGCTTGGGAGAGACACTCGTGAGGCCCCACCTGTCGGTCCCTGAGCATCACAGGCAGTTAATGGGAGTTGGGGAAGGAGAGACACTTTCTTCAGTGGTGTAGCCACTAGTAAGGTGCCCACGTTCCTGCAAGTAACCCCTCAGCCATGTTCTTATAGGTAACTCTAATTTAACTCGTCTGTTAATACAAGTCGAGAGGAAAATGGCATTAGTGAAGAGGAGGGAAAAGAGAAAGAAGGGGACATGAGTGAGTCATTAACAGAGCCAGAATATGTGGTGAGCATGTATGAAAATGCTATAAAGCCCGTTGTTATGTAAATTAACATATGCTTTTGTGGTTTTTTTTGTGGTTTTTTTGTTTTGTTTTGTTTTGTTTTATTTTTGAGGCAGGGTTTCTCTGTTCCCTTCCTGTGACCATCTAACAACCCAGCAATGTAGTTGCTTAACTCACACCTTTCCTTTCCATATATGTGTGTGTGGTGTGAACATGTGCCTACATATGCATGTTTACATGCGTGTGGGTGCACATGGATACAGCTATGTGTGTACATGTCTGTGAACCGGAGGTTGACGCTGGTTGCATCTCTGCATCTTCTTTTCCCACTGTAATAAAATATTCTGAGAGAAGCAACTTGAGGTGGAAGGGGTTTATGACAGCTCATAGATCTCAGTTATTGTCCATCATGGTGGGGAAGGCTTGAAGCATCTGCCCACATCACATCCACAGCATCTGCCCACGTCACATCCACAGCATCTGCCCACATCACATCCACAGCATCTGCCCACGTCACATCCACAGCATCTGCCCACGTCACATCCACAGCATCTGCCCACGTCACATCCACAGCATCTGCCCACGTCACATCCACAGCATCTGCCCACGTTACATCCACAGTTACAAGAAGACAGCAATGAGTGCTCCTACTGCTCTCCTTACTTCTTCCTCTCTTTAACAGTCCCTAATCCCCTGCCTAAGGGTAATAAAAATATTATTAAAATTCCTGGTGTGGGACTGGAGAGATGGCTCAGCGGTTAAGAGCACAGACTACTCTTCCAGAGGTCCTGAGTTCAAATCCCAGCAACCACATGTTGGCTCATGACCACCTGTAATGAGATCTGATACCCTTTTCTGGTGTGTCTGAAGACAGCTACAGCGTACTTATACATAATAAATAAATAAATAAATATTAAAAAGAATTCCTGGTGTAGAGTTTCTACCCGCCTTTGACCATTTATGTTCTTGGATGAAAGATACATATAGTCTTTATATTTTTAAATATGTCAGAGGCAGCATGATAGCAGGACAACTTCCTACCGTCCACGTTGTTAGAGTTCACTTTCCTATCCATGCCTCAAGCAAGTGTTCGCTATGTTTTAGTTGGGCTGTTCTTAGTTCTAAGTGGCTAGCCCATAGGGACACGTGTTTTATGGCTCGGCTAACCTGTGACAGCTCTCCTTTCTCCTTTCCTGTATGGTCTTCTATTTCATGGTGGCCTCTCTTTCTCTCTCTCTGTGGTCTCCTCTCTTTAAGCCCGTGAAAACCTCCCTCCCACCTATCTCTTCTCCCCAGCTATTGGCTGTAGGCATTCTTATTTACCAATCAGAATTAACTTGGGCCCCAGGTTTCGAAGGCCTGTAGCATTATGATGGACAGTAAAAGACAAAGCCTCAACACCTAGGGATTGGTGCCACCCGTGGTGTTCAGGCCTTCCCACCTCAATTAATATAATCAAGATAATCTCAGATATTTACATAATGCTCACAGATATGCCCACAGATCTAGCTAATCTAACTCCTCATCGAGACCCCCTTCCAAAGTGACTCTAGATTCTGTCAAGTTGATTGACAACTAATACTAACCATCACAGGGTATCTTCCTCAACCCTTCCCCCTCCCCCTGCCCCTGTATTTATTGAGGCTCAGTCTCTTGATGAACCCAGAGTTTGTCATTTCGATAGTCTTGGCTAGCCAACTTACTCAGGTGATCCTGCCTCTGACTCATAAGTGCTGAGGTACATGGGGTACAGACAGTGCTTGCCCATGGTGTATTTGGGTCCTGGGAATCTTGTGAGTGAGTACTTTATCCACTGAGCCATCTCCCCGCAGAGTAATATCTCCTTAAACTGTGGGTCATGAACTCATCTAAGGTTGTTTAATTGAATGTCAGAGGTCCGCCCCCCCCCAACACACACAATACCACCAAAAGAATGGTAATACTAAAAGGTTTCCCAACACACAATAATGAAAAATTAACAGGTGTGATGTTGTGGGGAGCCCTAGAGCAGTTTGTATTTTAATGCTAATTCTACTTCCCCAGGAAGGGCATCTGGGACTAGGAGTGAATCAAGTACTCTGGTGACTTCTTGTGAACCTTCCCCTAATGAATAAAGATTTCAAGGAACTGAAATCACTGAGTGTGTAAGTGGGGCTTCCGGGTTGGAGAGGATTTTTTTGGATGGGAGACAGGCGAAGGTCAAAATGTAGGTAGGCGAGGCCCCTGGTTCAGGTGGGAGATCTATTGGGATCCGCTACCGGAGGATTTAGCTTAGAATGGCTTAGAATTAGGATGCTAGTTGCTGGGCCCAGAGATTGTGTTAACGTTTGATTCTAAACTAAGATTGTGTGGTATTTTCCTTCATGCAGCAACTCAACTGAGTTCCTGAGAAAAGGTCTAGTGGCGAGGCACCCTAGCTAGCCACGGGAATTTGGAAATGTGGGGCTGATGTGGCAGCAGCCCCGCCATTCAAACTTAGCGAGTCGGGTGTAGAGATTTCGGAGCTCCAGGTCAGAGTCTTGCTGAGATGAGAACCGGTTGGCCAGCCCACCAATGCCTGGCGGGCCTGCCTGCCCATACAGTGCTGATGTAGTGTGGGTTGCCTTTTTAATATTTAATGCTACAGTGTGATGAATCAGTAGTGTGCCTGGAGGCGGTCACCCTTATGTGTCATGTGACCTCCCTGCACCTGTGGTTCTAGACACACACATGTACACTCTGCACCATGTGTGCCATGAAGCCGTACCTCAACACAGCCCGGAACACGTAGGCTCAGGTGCCAGACTGCTGCTAGCTACGCATTGCAGTGTTTTCAATGCACATATGAAGCTTTCTACTCTTTAATAGAAACATAATAGCTTAGTGACAGAAAACAAAGACAGAATGTTCCCCTGCCTGAGTGTGAATCACATTGGTATATCTTTGGGGTGTATCATGTTAGGGTGCTTGATTTTCAAAATTGCTGTTTGAGTAACTGACTTAAAATTCATTTTTAAAGACTTGCTAAATGGTTTTTTAGCTTGGCGTTAGGACAGGATTTCCAGCAATTCTTGTTATGGCCTAAACATACATAAGCCATTTTGTACTCTGTATTTATGTGAAGCGGTGTTGTCAGCATTGACAATTATAAAATCAAATATTGATCAACACAGAAAAGCATTGAAGGTGATCAGCGTCCTATAACATCAAATATGCAGCTAAGACTCAATTCTTTGTGTAAAACTAAATAAGTATATCCACCTCATTAGTATGCAAATTTGCTTTAATCTTTAGTAAATGGTAAAATTGTTTATATACCAAGAAATTGTTTTAAAAGAAAATTCCTTGTGATTTACGGTTGATAAATGTTTACTCTGCATATCTATTTGTATATACCTATATTCCTGGGATTGTATAGTAATTTCTTGGGTAAAGAGCAAGTCACCAGTGGAACCTGGCTTAAACTCACATTAGCCTTGTCGGGGTCTCCAGGCTTAGAGGTAAGGATACGGCTCATCCAGGCTCTCATTCTTTGCTTTCACAGGCTTTTGGTCACAGCTGGGTCTCATCTGAGGCTCGGGGTCCTCCTTGATGTTCATAAGGCAGAGTCTATTTCCTTGCAGCTACAAAACCTACTAAAGTCTGGTAGTTCTTTTAGACCAGCATTGGCATCTCTGAACTCAGAGTGCAAACTTTCTCTTAAGTACACTTGACTGTGACGGGACCGTACAAGAGATTTTCTCACTTTTGATTAGCTCAGACTCATACTGATAAAAGGTCATAATTGTGTTCTCAAGATGGCTTCACTTTTGCCATGTAAGCTGGTCAGAAGTCTAACATCTGTCTTGTTCACAGTCCTGCTAACACTCAAGGACACACTAGTGGAGACAGGAAGCATGGGCCATCTTGGAATTCTATTTCATAAATTATCTTGTATTTCTAGTCCTTCCTGAGAGATGGATAGGTAGGTAGGTAGATGGATAGGTAGGTAGGTAGATGGATAGGTAGGTAGGTAGATAGATAGATAGATAGATAGGTAGACAGATAGACAGATAGATAAAAAGGGGAAGGGGGATGGACAATTTTTTATTTAGTAATGACATACAAGTATTCCACAATGGCATTTGTGGAATATTTTTACCTACTCCCCTGTGTCTGGATATTAAGTTTCTTTCTAATCCTTATGAAAAGAATGATGTAACCAATCCACTTGTGGCTGCAAGTGAAGGGACAGGGTTACTAGCCCACAAACAAAATTCCTGACCCAGAATTGTTCCTGTCTAAAAGAACTGCAGGGACAAAAATGGAGAAGAGACTGAAGGAAAAGTGGTCCAATGACCAGCTCAACTTGGGCTCCATCTCATGGGGAGGGGGGGCACACCAAGGTTTAACACTATTACTGATGCTGTGGTGTACTCACAGATACAGAAGGGAGCCTAGCTTGTCTGTCCTCTGAGAGGCCCAACCAGCAGCTGACTGAGACAGATGCAGATACTTACACTCAACCATTGGACTGAAGTTGGAGACCCCTATGGTTGAATTAGAAGAAGGATTGAAGAAGCTGAAAGGGAGACCAACCCCATAGGAAAACCAGCAGTCTCAACTAACACAGACGCCAGGGAGCTCCCAGAGACTGAGCCACCAACCAGGAGCATACCCAGGATGCTCTGAGCTCCTGGCACAAATATAGCAGAAGTTTACCTGGTCTAGCCTCAGTAGGAGAAGATACACTTAATCCTCGAGAGACCTGAGACCCCAGAGAACGGGGAGGCCTGATGGGAGGGGAGCATCCTCTCAGAGGCAAGGAGTAGGAGGAACGGGATACAGAACTGTGGGAGGGGCAACTGAGGGTTGGGCAATGACTGGAATATAAATAAATAAAATAATTTAAAAAAATAAAAGGAAAAAAAAAGAAATCCATTTGTTTGTTCCTCCCGCTCTTGGGTCTCTGCAGGGTAGATGCTGCCAGGGACTTGTTATGCCAAAGAGCAGGCATTTTAAATTTTGACAAAATGGCTCAAGTACCTTGCAAACCAAGATCCTCAGTGACAGTGCCTGCTCTAAGTCTTCATGGTTTCTGTGTAAGATTTAATTTTTTAAAAAAGATTTCTTTTTTTTATATTATGTAAGCACACTGGAACTGTCTTCAGACACTCCAGAAGAGGGGGTCAGATCTCATTATGGATGGTTGTGAGCCACCATGTGGTTGCTGGGATTTGAACTCAGGACTTTCGGAAGAGCAGTCAGTGCTCTTAACCGCTGATCCGTCTCTCCAGCCCCTAAATTTGTTTTTAAAATGTGGTTTCCAGCAGAGTAGAAATGAGATTCTGTTTCCATTTGCATAGACCTTTTGTCATCTGACTGTGGATGGAGCTCTCCTCCCATTTGCTTGTTTCAGTCACTTGTATTCCTCACTGAAGCTTGGCTCTCCCTGACTGTCTTGGACAACAGCACCAGACATTCACCCAACATGCTTTCACGATCGGCAAAGCCAGCTATGCGCGTCCCTTCTTTCAGACACACCCCATTGCCATCTCTCATTCCATATACTTTCTGAACTCTAGGCCAAGCATGGGAAATAAAGACATAAAAATGGAATTGTTCGTGCCACCAAGTCTGTCCACGCTAAAGGGCTTGATTTGTAGAGCAAAGCCTAATTTGAGTGACATACAGGACAGCCAGCCAGATTAACCCCACTACCACCAAGGCCCAGAGAATCCTGTGGAAGAAGTGCCAGATGTGGAGGAGCACCCTACAGCGCTGTCTTCTGCATTTGACAGGGCTGTTGGACAGATGAACTCTTAGCAACTGAGATTATCTGTGTAAGATCAAGCCAGCCAAAGCCAGCTAAAGCCAGCCAACATTCCAGCATAGATAGGGAAGAAGACCTTTGGCCCCACCCCTTACTGAGAAGATACAGACAGGTAACAGCTTCTGAGGGAGAGGGACCCCTCCTTCCAGGGGGATATGGACACTGATGGATTCCCATGCTCCTGTGAATGCCCCCACCCATGCACATATGGGCATCACAACTGAACTTAGTGGGTTATTAACAACAATAATAAAAGGATGGAGATAGAAGATCAGTTGAGAAGACGTGGGGAAATGGGGTTACATGTGCTTATATTTCATTGCATAACTGCACTGAGTTTACAGGTAAATACTGTTAATTCTCAAATTTCTTCAAAGACATAAACCATCAAACATCACTCAAAAAGACCACAGAGTTCATGAATAGCCACTTGTCTACTAATCGAGCGGGAGTTGTTACTATGTCCTTCCTATAAGTCCAGGACCAGGTGCTTCTCTGGGGCATTTGAGATAGTGTAACAGAGGCACACAGACCACTGGGGTGGAATAAGAGCCCAGTAGTAAGTGGTGGTGGCGCACGCCTGTAATCCCAGCACTTTGGGAGGCAGAGGCAGGCGGATTTCTGAGTTCCAGGACAGCCAGGGCTATACAGAGAAACCCTGTCTAGGAAAAAAAACAAAATTCAAAATCCAAAAAACAAAAAACAAACAAACAAACAAACAAAAAAGAGCCCAATAGTAAATCCTCAAACTTATGGTCAACTGATCCTCTCTCTGCACTGCAGAGCCTGAGAAGCCACTGAAACAAGTGACACTGGATACAGTTCATGCAAAAGAATGAAAAGTTCTATATCTCAGTTCGTTCCTACAGAATGTATTGTCACATTAGCATTGTAAATCCAAAATAAGTTAAGTAAAATTATTATAAATCAGAGTCAAAGCTTTTTGTGTAACAGTCTACTGTGCTACATGAGCCTCAAGAATCTCATGTTCACTGTATCTTTTTGTTCAACAACAGTCCTTAGAGAGAGACTGACCTAGAGCACTGGTACTGTGCGGTCACTCGACAGTATGTCTATAGCCAAAACCCAATGATCTAACAAAGCCTTCCTTGGAGTACATACATCCCCATCAAGCCATTGTGACTTCCATGATCATCACGATCATCACAGTGGAATATTATTCAGTCATAAAAACAAACAAAGTCATAGCCCCAAGCAAAAGATCAGGTCTCTTTCTACAATTAGGGACAGGAAAAAGTCTTAAAATTGATTAAAGATTTGTGTGAGATATGCAACCATAAAAATCTTAGAAGAAAATGCAAGAGATAGCTGCTTGCCATTTTTGTCTTGGTAAATTTTTCATGGATTTAAAGAACACAATGACAAGGCCACTGAGGACAGACCACGGCCGACCTGTCAGAGGACAAATATCTGACTTCAAGACTTAGTACAAAGGTACAACAACCAAGCCAGGATGGAACCAGGAAACAAATAGACAAGTAGGCCAAGGCAACCGATTAGAGAGCTCAGAAATAGACTCACCAAAACAAGAATCAAAGGCAGTACATCAGATCAAAGATCACCTTTCAACAAATGGTATCGGAATAGCCAGGCATCCACATGTAAAAAAAAAAAATGAATCTAGAAAGAGTATACACACTTAGTACAAACTTTCAAACTGGACCGTAAAGCTGGGTGCAGCAGTACGTGCCTGTTATCTTAGCAATCGAGAGACTGAGGCAGAAAGGTCTTGAGTCTGAAGCCAGCCTAAGCTACATTGTAAGGCCCTGCTTCAGAAAGAAAGAGGAGGGAGGGATGGAGGAAGGGAGAGAGAGAGAGGGAGAGGGAAAGGGAGAGGGAGAAGGGGAGGGGAAGAGGGAGGGGGAGAGGGAAAGGGGAGCGAAAGAGGGAGAGGGGGAGAGGGAGAGGGAAGGGAAGGGGAGAGGGGAGAGGGGGAGAGGGAGGGGGAAGGGAAGGGGGAGAGGGGAGAGGGGAGAGGGGAAGGAGAATAGGGAGGGGAGAGGGGAGAGGGGGAGAAAAAGAGCCTCATATAAAAGTAAAGCTTTTTGTAACTGTTACTATATGGTGGATACAAGTCCACCATATTTGTCAGAAGTATAATATATGCACCAAGCATGAAGCCTTTTAGTGAACTCTGGACTCTGGGTGCTGATGTGCCAAGGAAGCTGTAACAAAGGTACTGGTACCATGGGGCGCTGTGCAGTGAGGGGAAGTTGGAGGAGGCAGGGAGTATGTGGGCCTTCTGTGTACCTTCTGTGCAATGTGTCTGTGGAACTAAACATGCTAGAAAAATAATTTATTATGTTTTGTTTGGTTTTTGTTTTAATTGGCAAAGCTTCATGCATACTTACTGGCTACAGTGTTGTTTAGATCCCTTTATGCAGTATGAAATGATCAAATTAGGCTAATTAGCATATTCACCACCTTAAATATTTATCATTTCTGTGTGGTGGGAACATTTAAAACCCACTGTCCTAGTTAGCTTTAAATGTCAACTTCTTAGCATAGCCCAGAGTCCGCTGAAAATCCTTAGAGTCTAACTTTAGGGATTGCCCAGGTCAGATCGGGCCATGAGCATGTCTGGAAGGTTGGCTTGATTGTTCATTGGTGTAGGAGGAGGCTCTATTCCCTAGGCTCGTGGGCCTGGGCTGCATAAGAAAGCTACGTGAGCACAAGTCCATGACTGAGCCATCAGGCAGAGTTCTTCCATGGTTTCTGCTTCACAGTCTGTCTTGAGTTCTTGCCCTGACTTCTGTCGATGACAGACTATATGGCCTGAGAGTATAGGCCAAATAAACCCTTTCTTCCCCCAAGGTCTATTAATCAGAGTCTATTATCACAGCAACAGAAAGGATACCGTAACACATTTTTTTAGCCATTTTGAAAGGCACATGCTATTATTAACTGGGGTCATTGTGTTAATTAATAAATAGGGCCCCAGAAACTATTTCTTCTGTTCAACTGAGCCTTTCCTGATCCTCTCTGCTCCTCGTTCACTCTCCAAGGCCCCAGCCTCTGGATATTCCATTCTACTTTTGACTTCAATGAGTTTGTCTTTAAGATTCTGCAAGGTATTAGCCCAGAAGCTCTGAATACCCAAGACACAACTCACATATCAAATGATTCCCAAGAAGAAGGAAGGAGAGGGCCTTGGTCCTGGAAAGGCTTGATGCACCTTTGTAGGGGATTACCAGGACAGAGGAGTGGGAGGGGGTGATTGGGGAGCGGGTGAAGGAAAGAGTGCTTATGGGACTTACGGGGAGCAGGGAACCGGGAAAGGGAAAATCATTTGGAAAGTAAACGAAGAATATAGAAAATTAAAAAAAAAAAAAAAAGATTCCACAAGGATGTGAGGTCATGGATGTGCATCTTCATGCCTGATTTATTTCTCTTAACATGAAGTGTCCCTGTGTGACCCGCATTGTCACAAACGACAGAACTTCGTGCCTGTTCACCTGGTTGCTGAGTAGGAATGAAGACATGGCCACTCCTAGGTATGGTCGAAGAGAAGGATTTTATTGTAGACATGAGGGAGAGGACAGCCAGAGGCACCTGAAAGAGTCCAGACTGAACCGGACCATGAGATGGGGGGGTGGGGGTGGAGAGAAAGAGAAGAAAGGGGGGCCAAGAGAGGGCAGGAGAGGAGTCACAGACCAAGAGAGTGAGTAGGCAAAATGGCTGTTATATCAGGAAGGGAAGCTGGGGAGGGAAGCCCTGGAGAGGCTTAGGGTAGGAGGTGGGGTGAGAGGCGCTGGGAGGAGCCACAGGTTCTGGGAGAGACTTGTCCTGGCTTCTTTGGAACCCGGCAGTTACTATATTGTGTATGTATACCTGTAACCATGGGCGTTTCTTTCCACTCTCCCCTGAGCATTTCCATGTCCACCCTTGCTCTGAATAATGACACAGGGACTTATTTTTATTTATGAATGTCTAAGCCTTGAGCCAGGCTTGTTCCAATGAGCTTGTAACTCAGTTATCCTATCTATCTACCTATCTATCTATCTATCTATCTATCTATCTATCTATCTATTTATTTATGTATTTATTTTGGTTTTTCGGGACAGGGTTTCTTTGTGTAGTCCTGGCTGTCCTGGAACTCACTCTGTAGACCAGGCTGGTCTTGAACTCAGAAATCCCCCTGTCTCTCAGTTATCCCATTTATACTAATCTAAGTTCTGCCTCATGGCTGGTTCTCTCTCCTCAGTTTCATATGTCTGACGCCATTGGACTCTTGGCTGATCTCCCCTGCCACCCTCTTTCCCAGAGTCCTTCATTCAGTCCAGAAGTCCCACCTTACTACTCTACCTTTTGCTGTAGGCCATAGGCTTTTTTAAAAAATGATAAAATAAAATACAAATTTTATTTTAACCAATCAGAAGGTACCTTGGGCAGGCAAGGAAGGACAGAGACACATCTTCACAGCATGTACAAAACATCACTCTAGCATATAGGACAGAAGCACACCTTCACACCAGGCACAAAACAAAACATCACTCCAGCATATAGGACGGAAGCACACCTTCACACCAGGCACAAAACAAAACATCACTCCAGCATCTACCACATCATCCTCACCCATTCACCAGCCAGTCAGCCCTTTGGCTGATTGATTTTATTCCAATGGTCTTATTCAAAGACACTGATATTTTTTATAGCATCCTTCATCAGCATGTATCCAATTAGTATATCTTCTGACTATACTTGTTAGAAATGCTTGACTGTTTTAAAATGCTGATTGAGTTGCTGGGTTTCATCTTTAACTTCATTTATTTATATAACATTTTCTTTATTTACTTATTTAAATTTTTGTTTTTATGGGTCTGATGGGTCTGGGTATTTTGTCTACATGTAGATCTATGTATTGTGTGTATGTGTGTGTGTGTGTGTGTGTGTGTCCTTTGGAGCTTGAATTACAGATGGGTGTGAGTCACATGTGGGTGCTAGGAACTGAACTTGAGTCCTCTGAAAGACCTGCCAGCGTTCCCAACCCCTGAGCCATCTCTAGCACGGATATGTGTGTGTGTGTGTGTGTGTGTGTGTGTGTGTGTGTGTGTGTGTGTAATACTATTTAATATGTTAAACTACATATACATATGCATATGCGTATACATCATACATATACACATACACATACACATACACATACACATACACATACACACACACACACACACACACACACACACACATACACATACACATATACATATATATATTAGACTACAAAGGATTTGGGGAGAAATCTGACCACGCAGGACCAGGCAGGTCCAACACTCTTTAACTGAACAATAGCTACTGAGTAGGAACCGTGGTCCCTAGCAGGCAACCATTACCGTGAGCTGGAAACCTGAGGTGGCAATGGAATTTGGGAAGGGTCTGAGATGAGGCTTGGAACACTGCCTTGTTCTTGGAAGCCCCACCCTGGGAACCACTGGACAAAAAGTTATTTTGTGCTGTTCCCAGCTCCATCTTTACTCCCAGAAGGAGAATATAAGAAGATGGTGACAGCAGAGGAGACTAAGTCAAAAGAAAAGAGGGAAGGGATGTGTGGTGAGGGGAAGTAGTGTGGGCTGGAAGGGAACCAAGAGCAGAGTGGGAGGTGATGGAGAGGGGACAGAAGGTGGAATGGAGGGGGAGGGGGAGATGGAGGGGAGAGGGAGAACGCCAAAACATCTTGCAGCCTTTGGAAGAAAATGCCACCTTGGGCAGGACTTGTTAATTACTGTCATCTGTGGGATGTCTGAGTCCGCAAGAACCAAATAATTATGATGTCATGAACCTCCTAATGCAGTCCCCCAAGTGAGCATACAGTCATCAGAGGAAGTGGTTTCTGTGTCCTCAGGGGCAGATTATGCCTTAGTCACAGCACAGACTTCATGGCAGCCCTCCAGGGAACAGAAAGAAGATATCTTGTGTGGGCACAAGAATCAAACAGGACTGTGCATATACAGAGATGGGCCTGTGGGCAAGGAAGCGTGGTCTCCAGAGTCTGGACCATGCGAGTTGATCTTCTATTCAGAGCAGTCTCTGCCACTGTAACCCTTCCAGCAGACCTCAGCCTCAGCCTAGATGCCTCTGGTTACACAACGTTCCTGACAGCTGCATGAGAGGCAAATACCTCATGACGACACTCACTTTGGGGTACTGCCTCTGCTGGGTACCAGCTGCATGACCTTAAATGAGCCATTTGGTCTCTTCGAGTCTCTGTTACTTTCTGTTCTGGTTTGATTTCTGTTGCTATAATAAAACATCCTGGCCAAAAACAATTTAGGGGAGGAAAGGGTTTATTTCACCTTGCAAGCTATAGTTCATCATTGAGTGAAGTCAGGGCAGGCACTCAAACAGGAACTTAAAGCAAAAACCATGGAGGAATACTGCTGCTGGTTTGCTTACATATATGTTCATCTAGATCTCTAATTGATCCCGGGACCACCTGCCCAGGGAATGGACCGCCCACAGTGGGCTGGGTCTTCCTATGTCAATTAACAGCCAAGATAATCCCACAGAGATGCCCACGGGCCTATCTGATCTAGACAACTCTTCACAGTGACTCTCTACTCAGGTGGCTCTAGTCTATTTCAAGTCAACAGTTGAAGCTAACTAGGACACCTTCTATGCAGAATATAGATAACTGTCACTAGACCATATCAGACGATCCCCTTGGATAACTGAAAAGGTGCATTGTGAGTGATGAGGAACGAGCTGTCATTATACCTACTTGTCATAACACTGGGATGGGAAAGGGCCGAAAAAAGAAAATCAGAAACAAACTTCTTTGTGCCCCAACCAAGAATCATGAAGAAAAAAGTAGACAAGCTTGGGTCTGGGAGACTGACGTCCATATTTTGTCACATGTTACAGTGGTACACATCCTAACACAGCTTGGCTCACTGCACTGGTCTCTTCAACCTCCACTTGCCTCCTCCCCATCCCCAAGGAAGAGTGAGCATGGGATACGAATAAGCTTTGTCCCTACCTCCTGCTCCACCTAGATGGTCCTGATCTCTCCAAGCCACTCCCATCATCCTGCTCCATCCATCGCCATTATCATTTTATAGAAAGGTGAGTGGCCCCCCTCCCAAACCAAAGTATTCCATTGGCCATGAAGATGGGGAAAAGCCAGAACTCACACTGTTCCAGCCACAAGCATAGCGAAAGATGTTGTTATAGTGAGAAAAACACCCCAGTGTGGAGGGACTCATGGAAACACTGTCCTTTTATTGCTGAAATGCTAGGTCAAGGCCATGCTGAAATTTGAGCTATATCTGAGCTTTCTATTGAGAGACCCAATCTACTTAACAGTTGCTTAAACCACTTTGGGTCCCTTTCAGCAGTCCTCCCATTTTCAAACTGTGTACAAGGAGATGTGAGCATGGAACTAGGGCTTAAACCTTGGGGTTGGTTAGATGGCAAATAGCCAAGGTGCCAAGTTGGTGTGTCCACATTAACTTAGCAGCCATCAAACAGGCGTGTAATGGCCGTGTGTGGTTCCTCGGGAGAACAAACATACTTGAACATGGAAGAAAACAGGACTGTTAGGATGGGTGGCTACTTCTCTCAGCCTCTGTTGTGGTCCTACAGAGGAAGACTAGAGCACAAGGAGACCACTCAAAAGCAGAAAACAAGAGAGTTTTTATGAAGGTGCTGGGAGCAGAAGACAGGCCAGAAAGCTTAGCAGCTGCCCAAATGAGTCTTATGCTTCTTTTCTTGGGCTCATTGGTAGTAGCTGAGGACAAAGGAAGTATCAGGATGTGTCCATTGGGCAGTTTGGAACCAGAAAGCCATCTGCTGTGTCTCCTGAACAAGCTCTTGGCTTTTTCAATGTCTGACTATGGAGCAGAGGTGAAGGAAGAGAGGGAGGGCCAGACAGGAGTGGGCTGTCTGGGAAAAGAACAGAAAGAAAAGAGTTTACCTGAGAATAGGGAGTTAAGAAAGGCCCCAAAGTACTGAAATCCAGAGCGGGAGAGCAAACCTTGACCAGTTTGCTCTACAATGCCTAGGTTATCTTCAAACCTATTGTTCTTTCTCACTGGGAAGCAGGCAGTTCTTGGGAGCCTGAGTCCTAGGTGGGGCCTTCAAGATAGGCATTCAAGACCCCCATCCAAAGCCATGTCCAGGAAGGAGAACTCACCTGGGCTCTCAAGAGCTGGCTAGAGGTGAATGCTAATTGGAAAATGTGGGATATGGCTAAAAGCAGGAAAAACAACCTTGTAGGTGGGAAGAGGAAGGTGAAAAAGACAAGGAGTAAGGACAGAAGTCAAGGTTAGCCAAGATCAGGTAAAAAAATCATCCCCAACAGAAGGGCGCTCCTGCTTTGGGGCCAAGTCAGGACAGCCCCCACAGGGCTAGCTAGTTTCCTCTGGGGTTTGCAGAATGCCAGGTCTGTGCTGTGGCCCAGACTTGTATACACTTGGCAGACATTGCCTGTGCTAAGCCGGGAGCAGGCCTCGGGGCTGGCTCTACATCTGAGTACTTGCTTTTCCCAAGAGCTACACAGAAGGCACTCCTGGCCAAAGAGTGTGCATGTTAGCTTAGTGCTTTCATAACACCTCAATCAACAGCATTCATTCATAGACCAACACCAGGGAAGTGCTGACGTCCTGGACGAGTGTGGAGCAGGGTCAAGATCTTCAGTGACAGTTCCAATCAGCCCTCGAGGCTTGTCTGCCTCCAGATATAGCTATTTATCTACAACCAGAACACACCTGCTCTGGGGACCCCACCGGAGGCCACCTCAGATGATCGACTCAGGTGGCCACCTCTAATGCTCAGCTTGCCCAGCCTGAGCTAAGTGGCTATCACATACTGCTGGTCTGGGCCATGATTTTCTGGCTTGACTCTAGTTCAGCGGCTGCCTGAGCCCACAGTAGGAGCTGTAGGTGACCTTTGCAGCCACTTGTGGTTGGCTCCTCCTAACTTTGTGAGCTCAGATGGGTCAGAGTGCATATGTGGGTTTCCTAGTGGCTGTTCAGAGGGACTCAGTAACACAACCCGACTGATGAAGGGGGGTGAGCTTCATGGGTGAGCTTTAGGTAGGAAGAAAAACTGGAGATTAGAAGGAAAGGCTAGAATCCTTTGCCTTCTTTCCCAGCATTCTTCCATGTAGATGTGACTGGAACCAGCTGCAGTGTTCTTAGGTTGCACTGACCTACCTATTCCTCCATCAGTCTTTCTTTCCTCCTCCTCTGGCCTCACTGCCTTAGACTTCACCCTTGCTTCTCTGGAATTTCAACTCCCCCATCCTTCACAACTCTTCCCTGGGCTCAGTTTTCTAAAGAGAGTAGTGGGCCAAGGCAGAGCCATTCCCAGAGAAAGCCACTGCCCTCAACCCCTAAGCACCCACAGCCTAAACACAGAAGCCCAGTCACCCATGGCATCTTTACAGCATCCTGCCTTTTATGATACAGTCTGAGATAGCACAGGCTTCCACATCCTTGGGTTGCATTGTAATTATTATGCCTGACAGCTCGACAGCTTCCAGGACCATGGCGGCCTCACCTACCTCATTATTCAAGCTACACATTTCATCATAGGGCTCCCACCTCAAAATGCATGCTCAAGTTTTACCCTATTTGGGCAGAGTCTTCATGGGTATTCTAGTCTAGTTTCATTTCTGCTGGTCTGATAAAATACTTTGACTGCCCCCCCCAACCTCCCCCACCAAAAAGCAACTTATGAGAGGGTCTGGAGAGATGCCTTGGCAGTTAAAAACAACCAGCTGCTCTCCCAGAAGACCCAGGTTCAATTCCCAGCACCCACACAGCAGCTCACGACTGTCTGTAACTCCAGTTCTAGAGGATTCAACCCCCTCACACAGACATATGTGCAGGCAAAACACCAACATGAAATAATAATACATTTTTAAAAAACCGATAAGAGTTTTCGTCATTAAGGTTCCAGGTTCTAGTCCATCATTGTGGGAAAGTCAAGGCAGGAACTTCAAGCAGCTAGCCACATCACATGCAGTCAAGAACAGAGAGAAATTAGCGTATGGGTGCTCAGTTGCTTACTGTGCTCACCTCCATTTCTCCACTCTTACATAGTTAAGGACCCTCTACCAAAGGGTGGTGCTACCCACAGGAGGCTGGGCCTTCCCACATCAATGAACTTAATTAAGACCACTCACAGAATCAGAGATATGTCTCAGTGGTTAAGAGTACTCACTGCTCTTCCAGAGGACCTGGCTTTAGTTCCCATACCCACATAGCAGCTCACACACATTTTAGTTCCAGAGATCCAATGATCTCTTCTGGCCTCTGCAAGAAATGCACACATGCCTGGCGGTGGTGGCACATGCCTTTAGTCCCAGCACTTGGGAGGCAGAGCCAGGCAGATTTCTGAGTTCAAGACAGGCCTGGTCTACAGAGTGAGTTCCAAGACAGCCAGGGCTACACAGAGAAACCCTGTCTCAAAAAAACAAAACAAAACAAAAAAAGAGAATCGCACACATGATCCTGTGTGTGTGTGTGTGTGTGTGTGTGTGTATGTCAGAGAGAGAGAGAGAAACAGAGGCAGAGACAGAGAGACACAGAGAGACAGACACAGAAAGAAAGAAAAACAGAGACAGAGAAAAAGAGAGAATCCCCTACAGACATGTTCACAGACCAACCCAACTAGGATGATACCTGAGACTTTCTCTTTCTAGGTGGCTCTAGGATATGTCAACTTAATAATTAAACCATCCACTCCAAGAGGTATTAGCATCAAGTTAAGATGACTTATGAACTATGGTGGACTCTACTCCCATACTGACCTGGGGCCATATATGACTTATGTTCCCAACCAAGCCTCCTAAGAGAGAATGCAGATTCATCTATCACCATTCCTTTGGTAGAGGGTCCTTAACTATGTAAGAGTAGAAAGTGGGTGTCTTCTAATGATGGTTCCTCATATCCAAGTTGTACCCAACTATGAGTCTTTATAAAAACCTGCAAACTGGATATATAAGAGGGATAGAAACCAAATCATATCAATGCTGTGATGTGCAAATTCTTCAAAAGGTAAGACTCATAGCAGTACTGTCACTCCTGTGACTGCTGCAGCCAGCCAACCTGTGTGGATGAGCAAACAGGGCCATCTTCTCAAATGGAAAGGGAAAATTAAGAAAACAACTCCAGTGACACGTGTGGCTATGATTTCATCAGATCATGGCCTCAACTAGGCACGCTACTGCATGCTTGTAATCTCAGGACTCAGAGATAGAGGCAGGAGGATCTGGAGTCCAAGGCCAGCCTAGACTGCCTGAGGCCTCGCCTCAAAATTCTAAACAGAAGTCACTAGCTGGGGCAATAGCTGTGTGGTAAAGCATTTGCCTAGCATGCATAGAAGCCCTAGGTTCAATTCCTAGTACATGCCCTCCTCCCTCCATTAAACAAGTGGCCACAGTCTTCCCAGGGAGTTGGTTACCCTGGATATTTAGTGAATTGCAGAGTGCCTGAAGATCATCTGTCATCAACAGGCTGTGAGGCTCTCTTCTCCTTGTTTTACTTTCTATGAACTAACCAAAGACAAGAGCAGCCATTAGCAACCAGTCCCCTTTCACCCACAGAAGATCCTCTGGGGTCAGGGGTGTGTCCTTTAAATGACATCTTGACATGGTCTAAAGACACCTGAAAAAGAATCTCAGCTGAGGAACTGCCCAAATGAGATTGGCCTGTCTGTAAAGGATTGCCCACTTTGGGTGGTCCCACCCCTACTGGGGTGCCCCTGAATTCAGAGGGCTGTTGTGTGAACCTATTTGCAAGACAAACAAAAATACCATCCTCAGAGGTTTTTGCTGCACTTCCTTCATTGAGTGAGTTCCTTGGTCAGAGACAACACTACTTGAAATAGCAAGCAGGCCTGGCTTCACATTCCTGCTCAAGTTCCTACACTGACTTTCCTCCATGGTAGACTACAATCTGTGAGCTGAAATAAAACCTTCCCTCCCGTAAGTACCCTTCGGTCCTGGTATTTGTCACAGCAACAGAATGAAACCTGAACAGGAAGCAGATTAAAACATCCTCCCAGGTTTGGTGCTGACACGTAGTGTGGGGCTGTGGCTCATCATTGAGTGTGTTTCAGTAGCTGTGTCCCTAGGCCTGCTGAAATCAAACAAGTAAACTCAAGAGGTGCGTGGGCCCAGTTAAATACCACCTGCCTCTGTTTTACAAGCTTGCTATTTAATCCCTCCAATCCAGAAATGCTTCCTCCACACTGAAAACTTTCTGAGGCTTTGGGAGGAAAGGGGGACCCTGTTCCAGTCCTAGCCATCTCTGCAGTGGGTGTTAATTAGCCTTGTGATCACAGACCAACATCTGTACTCTTCATCTTAGAAGGTGGGCAATTCGCAGCTCAGTGGGTGGTGGATGGCTGAGATCTTACAGGACCATACATGGAACAGAGGGAGGAGAGATCCCGGAGAGTCGCTCCCTGCCTTGGCAAGCAGATGGTTCCAGGGCTCCACAGCAGGAGCTCTCACACTGGGAGATTTCCCCCTCTCAGGAATAATAGATTATTTTTCCCTCTGTGGTGGCTTGAATGAGAATTCCCACCATAGGCTCAAATGTTTGAATACTTGGTCCCTAGCTGGTGGTATTGTTTGGGGGATGTCTAAGAGATGTGGCTTTGCTGGAGGAATTACATCACCGTAGGTGAGCTTTGGGATTCCAGGGCTGCTTGACATTCCCAGCTTACCCTCTGCTTCCTGCCCTAGCTCCTGCTCCAGCCACCATGTCTTCCCCTTTCCCATCGTTGCAGGCTCTTCTTCTTCTGCAGCCCGAATAAACCCTTCCTTTGATAACTCGCCTTGGTCATGGCATTTATCACAGGCACAAAGAAGTAACCAAGGCATCCTCCTCCAACCAAAGAGCTATGCTTGTTGGATTGTTAGAATGCATGTCAGGCTGCTAGCCATAATGAGTGAGATTAGTGTGTCCTTAGATTGGTGGAGGGCACAAGTCTGCCCTGCCCCTGTCGTGTGAATGTGCTTGCTTTTCTCAGAAGACTGCTTGCTTTTACAGGGTGTAGCCAGGACCTCCAGGCTGCTGGAAGTCCTATGTGCTATATAGAAAACAGGTTGATCACTTTTTTTAACTGGAGGGGAATTTTGCTCCTAAAATGTACCTGGCCCTGAGTGGCCTTGATTTTGACTATCTCCACTCAAACTCATATGAAACACCTACCAGGCCAACAGCAGTGCATCCTAAGAGTTTTTCTAAGGCCTCTAAACACTGGTCATTTGCTTCTACCCTTTATTAGGGTTCTCCAGAAAAATGGAACCAACAGAGGTGTGTGTGTGTGTGTGTGTGTGTGTGTGTGTGTGTGTGCCTGTATCTCTGTGTATCTGTGTGTGCATACATGTATGTGTATGTCTGTAGATATGTTAGATTGGATCACATGACCTGGAGAACACATGACCATGGGCAACCCCAGAGTATCACATTTTCTTATAGCAGCTCAGACTAAACAATATCTGTTTTCTCTAAGGAAGAAAACCACAAGAAGCTAAAGAGAGGTCAGTAATACACAAAAAAGAAAGCTGGCAATTGCATTTTTGATATAAAGAATTAACCTGAGCCAGGCACGGTGGTACAAATTTGTAATCTCAGCACTTAAGAGTGTGTGCTGTGAGGGTTGCTCAAGTCTTAGGCTAGTCTAGTTCATCTAATGAGTCCCAGGTTAGCTGAGGCTACAGAGTGAGATCAAAGTCAAGGAGGATTTTTAAAAGTATCTGTGCACAGTGAATAGAGGAAAATAAAACTAAATCTCAAGGAAAGTCAGGGCTGGGGCACAGCTTAGTCCAGTAAAGCATTTGTGCAAGTGTGGGACCCTGAGTTTGGTGCCCTAACACTCACATAAAAGGCCACGTGTGGTGGCATGTGCTTTGTGATCTCAGCTCTGGGGAAGTAGAGACAGACCGATGGATTCAGCTGGCCAACCAGTCAGCGGAATCCATGAGCCACAGCCCCCCAGTGAGAAAACCTGTTACCAGAAACAAGGTAGCTGGCTCCTGAGGAATGCCAGCTGAAGCTGACCTCTGACCTCTGCAGGAACAGAAACAGGAATGTGCACTGCCAGGATTGACTCCCAGCAAGCAAGAGAGGGAAGCAAGAGTATGGGGTGAGGGGAGGCATGCGGGGGGGGGGGAAGGGGGGCGACACAGAGAGTGCCTCCCATTGTGTACCAGCCTAGACCCTGGGACCTTTGGCCCTTGCCTCTCCCCAAAATTAAGAAATAGGTTCTCATCCTTCCCATATACATTTACAAAACCCAGACACTATTGTGGATGCCCACAAGTGCTTGCTGACCGGAGCCTCATATAGTTGTCACCTGGGAGGCTCTGCCAGTGCATGACAAATACAGAAGGGGACACTCTCAGTCAGCCATTGAACTGAGCACCGGGTCCCCAAGGGAGGAGCTAGAGAAAGAACCCAAGGAGCTGAAGGGGTTTGCAGCACCATAGGAAGAACAACAATATGAGCCACCCAGTACCCCAAGAGCTCCCAGGGTCTAAACTATCAACCAAAGAGTACACATGGAGTTAGCCAGGGCTCCAGATGCATAGGCAGCAGAGGGTGGCCTTGTTGGACATTAAAAGGAGGAGAGTCCCTTGGTCCTGAGATAGCTCGGTGCCACAGTGTAGGGGAATACCAGGACAGAGAAGCAGGAGTGGGTGGATTGATGAACAGGGGGAGCAGGGATGGGTTAGGGAGTTTTCGGGGGTGGGGGAAACCAGGAAAGGGGACAACATTTGAAATGTAAACAAAGAATATATCTTTAAATAATAAATAAATACATACATACATACATACATACATACATACATACATACATACATAAATAAAAAGAAATGGGTCCTCGGCTAATAGAACAGTGGTAGAAACCGTGGCATCAGAGGAACCTGTGAACCAGTGAGCCCACATTTGTAGCCCACACTGCCTGCCTGGGTAACTTTTTTTCTGTCATGCATCAGCCATGGGCTGGTGTTTTTGTTTGTTTGTTTGTTTGTAACAGCCTTGTATTTTCCTGTCCTTGAGTCTGTACAGGAAGAAACAATCACCCTCCCATGTAATCAGACACCCGCATCTCTCAGAGCCACCCCAGTTAGAATCTTGAATTTGGGGGAGGGGAGAAGAGAAGAAAATACCACCTCAGCCAATCTCCTGAAAGTTTCCCCATCAAATAAAGTCCTCTCAGAGATAATTGCTGACTTTGTCCTGTTATCAGCGCGCGAGCGCGCAAGCGCGCGCGCACACACACACACACACACACACACATGCGAGTGCACCAAAGAACCAGACTTCCAAACTGTCTGTTGCCTGCCTGCCAGGGGTTCATTCCTTAACTCTTCTGTCTCCTATTACATTACGTGAGAATGCTCACACATGCACCCTAAGACCACGGGCATTTTGAACCTGATGTGCAGGACACTAATCAGACTTGTGGGAGGGATCCTAAGTCCCTGTCCCCCAGCTGGAAGAAGAATATGTCAGAGGAAATGAGTTGACTAGGTAAGAGTTGCATCTTAGCATGGGTGTGGCAAGAGGGTCATTTAGAGGCAACTTCTGAACCTACAAGGGTTCTGTCACCCCAGGAAGCCTGTGGGGACCTCACCACTGCTCCCTGGTGACCCAAGCAAAGGCTATGCTGTACAGGACAGAGGGGGCAAAGCCACCAAAGACAGAGTGGCCCCTCAGACCACTGGCTGAATGCACAGAGAACCAAACTCAATCCTCAGCACACATGCAGTCTTCTGCAGCTCGCCTGTATCTAATAACTAGCGGAACAAAGAGACTTTGATTTTGATGGTTTTAAAATGGGAGCAAGCTGATTTCACTCTGTGTTTGACTTCTGAAAAAAAATGTGCCATTTGGGCTTTTGAGCACTCTGTCCCCATCTCCTGGGGGTAAATGGGCTTTTAAGTGGACAGACCTATATCCTGAATCAGGACAGGAGCTGACGTGTACTCCTCCTCCTCCCCCACCCATCTAAGCCCTTCAGCATCTGAGGGACATTTTGTGCTGACTCCCAGTGCATAGATTTGACCTTTTCCAACCCAACATGGAAAAGCTTATGGGATCTGGGACCCCAGAGAACAGAGTCACAGCTGAGCAGAGCCCTGGGGTGGCTCCTGATGGCATGAGAGGAGTCACGCAAGAAAGCCTTACGCTGCCCCTCTGTCCTCTTCCTCTCTGTGTATTATATGAGGGGACAAAGCCCAGGTATTAAGAACACTGGTCCCCAATCTGGGGACTTATGGGAGGTACCAGAGCCATCAGAGCAGGCTGTTGGCAGCCCAGCAGCTGAGGAGTATCCATTGTTTGTTGGTTCCATCACTCATCCACGCTCCTTCACCACTGTTAGGCACTGAATATCCCCCACCCCTCCCCCACCCCAAGCATACATTCCCAATACTACTGAAGGGATGGGGCTTGACATGGATAATGTCATTTGGGTCACCACTACTCCTCTGTCTTCAGGTGATCACAAGCATCAAATCCTTAGTCCTACAGAAATAGTCACTGAGTGTCTCTGAGCGGATTATGACCATGCTGTTTCTTAGATGATGGTAGATGTGGTGGGTGCCTGTTAATGGTCTCTGAGAAAGGCTGAGCACCTCTGGTTGGCTCTGGTCTACCTCTTCATGTTTTGGTTCAGTGACCTGCCTGCTTTTGCTGCCATAAGCCAGTCTTGGATCCATGCAATGCTGGAGCCATCAGGTCCTTTGGTCTGTTGGCACCTCTGCCTTCAGGCAGCTGGTTCTCATATACCAGGATATGTTTTTTTCTGAAATAGCTACTACCAACTGAATGAATCTGATAAGGTTCCTAGCATCAAGTCCCACCCCAACTTGGACAGTGAGCTTCATTTAATATACTTACATTCCAGAATGTCCTTCTACAGAGCAACTCTGCATCCTATATTGTACAGTTGTTCTTTCAACTGGAAATTGGCTCACTAACTGTATGAGAATGCCCTTACACACACACACACACACACACACACACACTTGTCATAGAGCTGACTGAGGAAAGGTAGTGGGTCTCTTCATTTCTTCAAGGCCTGTGCCACTGTGTCTAATTTAATCCTCTTATTGATTCAGGATGGCAATTATCCTAGTTCTGCAGAAAAGAAAATTAAGTTTGGAGAGCTGACAGGACAACAGATCACCTAGAGTAGCATTCCTCCTCAGTCCCACAGCCTCTTTGTCCTACAGTCCAGGCTGCAAGCAGAAGCTCTTAGGGCCTTTAGAGTGGCTCTAAATCCAGCACGACTATGCCCTCAAACAAAAGAAGTGGAACACAGAGACAGAAGACACGGTAGAAGGTATGTAGACGATGCCACAGGAGGATGGATGGTTAGTGTCCTGCTAGAAGAAGGTAAACACTTGTCCTCCCTGCAAAAGATCAGCTTCTGACCAAGGAACCCATTTCACAGCCAGAGAAGTGCGACAGTGGGCCCATGATTATGGAATTCACTGGTCTTACCATGTTTCCCATCATCCTGAAGCAGCTGGTCTGATAGAAAGATGGAATGGCCTTTTGAAGCCACAGTTATGGCGCCAATTAGGTGGCAACAGTGTTAGGAGGGGTGATAGATCCAGATTACCACAGGGAAATTGGATTGCCTCTCCACAATAGAGGTAAGCAGGATTATGTCTGGAGTGCAGGAGATCCCCTAGGGCGTCTCTTAGTACTACCATGTCCTGTGATTAAAGTCAATGGGAAAATACAATAGCACCACTGGGGGCCCAGAACACGTCTGACATTTAATATTCTGCTGATAACTAAGGCAAAGGGTAATTTGCAGGGGAAGGTTATTGTCTTAGTCAGGGTTTCTATTCCTGCACAAACATCATGACCAAGAAGCAAGTTGGGGAGGAAAGGGTTTATTGACTTCCACGTTGCAGTTCATCACTAAAGGAAGTCAGGACTGGAACTCAAGCAGGTCAGGAAGCAGGAGCTGATGAAGAGGCCATGGAGGGATGTTTGGTTGTCAACTTGACTATATCTGGAATGAACTACAGTCTAGAATTGGAAGGCTCACCTATGATCCTAATTTGGAAGCTCAGAGATATAAGTTTCTGACCTGGATCTTGGCATGGAGACCTTGAAGCATAGTGACTAAGACACATTGGTACCAGCGTAGTGGGGTATTCCTGTGACAACCTGACCATGTTCTGGGGAAGAAGTATGTGGATAGATCTCTCCAAATGGGCAGAGGATGTGAAGATATTTGTGTCCCATGTAAATGCTCACCAAAAGGTGACTTCAGCTGAGGAGGAGTTCAATAATCAAGTGGATAAGATGACCCGTTTTGTGGACAGTCAGCCTCTTTCCCCAGCCATCCCAGTTATTGCCCAGTGGGCACATGAACAAAGTGGCCATGGTGGCTGAGACGGAGGTTATGCTTGGGCTCAGCAACACGGACTTCCACTCACCAAGGCTGACCTGGCTACAGCCGCTGCTGAATGCCAGATCTGCCAACAGCAGAAACCAACACTGAGCCCCAGATATGGCACCATTCCTCGAGGTGACCAGCCAGCAACCTGTTGGCAGGTTGACTATATTGGACCACTTCCCCCGTGGAAAGGACAGCGTTTTGTTCTTACTGTAGTATGGATTTGCCTTTCCTGCACGTAATGTTTCTGCCAAAACCACCATCTGTGGACTCACAGAATGCCTTATCTATCGTCATGGTATTCCACACAGTATTGCTTCTGACCAAGGAACCCATTTCACAGCCAGAGAAGTGCGACAGTGGGCCCACGATTATGGAATTCACTGGTCTTACCATGTTTCCCATCATCCTGAAGCAGCTGGTCTGGTAGAAAGATGGAATGGCCTTTTGAAGCCACAGTTATGGCGCCAATTAGGTGGCAACAGTGTTAGGAGGGGTGATAGATCCAGATTACCATGGGGAAATTGGATTGCCTCTCCACAATGGAGGTAAGCAGGATTATGTCTGGAGTGCAGGAGATTCCCTAGGGTGTCTCTTAGGACTACCATGTCCTGTGATTAAAGTCAATGGGAAAATACAACAGCCTAATCCAAGCAGGATGACAAAGGACACAGACCCATCAAGAATGAAGGTATGGGTCAATCCTCCAGGAAAAGAGCCAAGACCTGCTGAGGTGCTTGCTGAAGGTGAAGGAAATACAGAATGGGTAGCAGAGGAAGGTAGTTATAAATACCAGCTAAGGCCACGTAACCAGTTGCAGAAGCGAGGATTATAAGTAATATGAATGCTTCTATCTTATTTTGTTGAAGATACATTTGTCTTTCTTCCAATCCCTTTAACATCAATTAGTATTGAAACACTAAAAGAATGTTCCCAAGGGACATTTCCCCATTGTAAATTTGCAAATGAGTTTGTGATTGTACAAGGAATAGTTATATCATGTTAGGCTTATTCACAATCTTGTTATTGTTTCATGTGGACATGAGATATTATTTGTGTCAAGTTGACAAGGGGTGGATTGTGGTGACTATTCCTGGTTGTCAACTTGACTAAAGCTGGAATGAACTACAGTCTAGAATTGGAAGGCTCACCTATGATCCTAATTTTGAGGCTCAGAGATATAAGTTTCTGACCTGGATCTTGGCATGGAGACCTTGAAGCATAGTGACTAAGACAGTTATCCTTGTCAACAAATGTAACTAGATGTCTGTATGCAAATAAAATAAATCCTACCTTCATGCCTTGCACTACCTACAAATATTAAATTAAAGCATAGACCTAAATATGAAATCTAGGACTATAAGCCTGAGACCAAAACATTAGGAAGAATCTGGTTATCCAGGACTTTAGCAAAGACTTTTTAGTTGGGACACAAAAAGCAATGATCTAAGGTAGAAAAGAAAGGGGGACACTGAATTCATAAATGTTAAAGACTGATCTTTGAAAGACACCAGTGAAAATAAGAAACAAACCAGAGACTGCACAAAATATTTGCCAAACGTGTGTCTGATAAAAAGATTATGCCCAAATAGTGAAGCAGTAAATGTTGATCTGCTCTAAACTCCAGATGGATGCACACACCTCCTCTACACCTGCCCAAGTGTTTTGGATTCACAAATGAAAGACACACATACCAGCTATTTTTTGTAAAGATTTATTTGTTTTATGTATATGAATATACTGTAGCTGTCTTCAGACACACCAGTAGAGGGCATCAGATCTCATTATTATAGATGGTTGTGAGCCACCATGTGGTGCTGGGAATTGAACTCAGGACCTCTGGAAGAGCAGTCAGTGCTCTTAAGTACTGAGCCATCTCTCCAGCCCAGGCCAGCTATTTTTAATATGCCTTAACTAGCTCAAAGGCTGAGCTACTTCTGAACCTCCATGTGGGTAACACACTCCCCTCCGATGTGTCTGATATTAATAAATCTATATTTAACTTTGCTCCCCTGGACTCTTGTGGGCAGCCCTCCTGGGTCCACTTTACCCTTTGCACCTACATTTTGGCATCTCTCCCTTCTGCACCTTCCTGGCATGTGTGGTCTATCTCCTACAACCTTGTTATGGCAGACCCCCCCCCTTTTCCCTAGTCCCTTCCCAGGAATTCTAAATGTTCCACCTCTGTCTCCCTTCCCAAGTTGCTATTGGCTGGCAACTTTATTTTTCAATCAAAACCAATTTGGAGCAGGGAGCATCAGTATCTTCCAAGCAGACAGGCAAATTCCCATGTAATTCCGGAATCCATTAAATCAAATCCACAACATCTCACCTTTTCACCCATTAAAGACCTTTTCTCTCATATATACATAGAACATAGTTAACAGGTATGTAAACTAAAAGTATGCTATACTCTAATAATGTCCAGTCCATCAAATTTGTCAATTGAGGTGCATTACTTTAACATCTATCCTAACTTAAAGAGCTTACAATTTTATTCCTGAATTATGTTTTGATTTCAATGTGTATTACCATCTGAAAGCCATCGTTTCAAATCTACATCATTTTCCTCAGTGCTAAACAACTTAAGTTTGATTATGAGACTATAGTCTTCAACCCTGAAAATGAATTAAATATTACCTAAATATACAGGAAGCACAAAAACATAGCTTGCAAAACTCAGCCAATTTGCAGAGACTACCTGGACAGTGCCCTAATTTCTTATAACGTTGGAGCATCTGTCTTCAGCCTTCTGGCCCAGAACTATCTAACCGACCTTAAGTGAGGCAGGAATTATGAAGGACTAGCTTACCTTATTTGGCAGAGCTTAGCAGTCAACTATCCTACACTTTTATCCTTTTGGGACAGTATTTTTGTCTGCAGATGAACTAGGGCAATTTTTGCCCAGTGGCTACATTGCCACAATCAAAGTAACTCCACCTGGAGGTAATGATGCTCAAAGTCTTCCTAGAAGGGTAACAGGGATACTGTCGGGAATAGACATGTCTCCTAGTCAAAATTTCTATTAATAATGAAATGTAGGTGCAAAGGAGAAAGTAGGCCCAGGAGTGCTGCCCAGAAGGGTCCAGGGCAGCAAATATAAAATATAGATTTAGTAAGTATTAACTCAGGAATATTAGAGGGGAGTGTGTTAGCCACATGGAGGTTTAAAAGTGGCCCAGCCATTGATCTAGTTAAGGCATATTACAAATAGCTGGCGTGTGTATCTTTCATTCGTGAATTCAAAACACCTGGGCGGGTGTGGAGGAGGTGTGTGCACCAGTTGGGATTTTAGGCACAATCAACATTTACTGCTTCAAAATAGTCTTTACTTCCAACATAAAAAAAAAAAAGTTTGTTTTCTAAATTTAAATTTAACTTAGTCTGGCAGTGGTGGCGCACGCCTTTAATCCCAGCACTTGGGAGTCAGAGGCAGGTGGATTTCTGAATTCGAGGCCAGCCTGGTTTACAGAGTGAGTTCCAGGACAGCCAGGACTACCCAGAGAAACCCTGTCTTGAAAAAAAAATTAACTTAATCACTCATATATTTGGAGTGTTAGGGATCAAATCCAGGGCCTAGCACATGGTAGGCAAGTGCTCTGTCACTGAGTCACATTCTGTGTCCCAAACAAATGGTACTCATTTTTAAGTTTGGCATTTAGTTGACTTCACTGAAGAAGAAATATGAGTGGTAAATAAACATATGAAAAATGTTTAATGGCATTCAGCACTGGAAAGTATGGGTTAGAGCCACAGTGAGAGGTCACTATGCCCATGGAGGGCACCACATTTAAATGGAGTATGAGAAGAGGAAGTGGTCAGAACAATGCAGGACAGCTGGAGCTCTTACACAACCAGCCAGCAGCCATCTTAGAAAACAATTGGTCAGTCTGTTAAAAAGTAAGGGTTAGGAGAAAGCTATGTTGGTAATGAAGTTTGATTCTGGTGTCCACATTAAAGCCTGATCATTAAATGCTCTAGGTCTCATCAAGAGACCCTGTCTTAAAAAACAGGGTAAATGAGAGGAATAATATCAGAGGTTAGCCTCTGGCGCTCTCTCTCTCTCTCTCTCTCTCTCTCTCTCTGTCTCTCTGAATCTCGTTCACACACTCACACACACATGCACACACATACATACATGGGTTCACTCAGACACTCAGATGCACACATATACACTCACTCAAAGTAAAAAGATACTAGTACCCCACGACCTAGTCATTTTGCTCTCAGAGCAGTAAAAACATATGCCCATATGAGGACTTGTGTATAAATTCACAGAACTGCATTTGTAAAAGCTCCAAACTGGAAACAATCCACATGTCCTTCAACAAGAGGATGAATAAACACCTACTACTTATGCCTCAGAATGCTGTGCAACAGTGAAAGGCAAGAAGCTCTCACACACTCAGCATTGTGGACGCGTTTTCAAAACACGATGCCAAGTCAGAAGAAGTCAAATATAAAAGGTTACTGGATTTTTAAAAAGATTTATTTTTAATATATGCATTGTAAGGGGGACATGAGTGCAGATACTAACTAGAGTTTGAGGCAGTTGTGAGCCACCTGATGTGGTGACTGGGAATTGGCCTCTGGTCTGCTATAAGAGCTACACACATGCTTAACCACTGGGCCATCTCTACAGACCCCAATACTGTGTGTGTGTGTGTATGTGTGTGTCTGAGAGAGAATGTGTGTGTGTGTTTGTACACATGTGTGTGTGCACTGTACACATGCACTCTGGCGCCATCAGAAAATGGCATAAGATACATAAAACTAAAGATATAAGTAGTTGTGAGCTACCCAACATAGGTGCAAGGAACTTCCTCTGTAAGATCAGTGCACACTCTTAACTGGTGAGCTTTCTCTCTAGCTCTGAAAATATTTTTAATTTATCATTTAGAAAAGGCAAAACCACTAAGGACAGATACCCAGCTGCTGGCTTCCAGGAGCTGGATGGCATAAGAGAGATTGCCTTCAAGAGAGAACTATGAGACACACTGTGTTCATGCAAGGGATGAGGTCATGTCCAATTATGTGTGGCCAATCTCGGTAAACTATGCCTGAGTTTTTTTCAGTACGGGAACTACATTTGGGTAACTCTAATTTTCAAACTTGTAAGTATTACCACCATCCTATTCAGAACTTACTTGCTTCTTTTTCTAGCAGAAGTTTATTGTTAGATGAAAGGAAAGAGGGCATTATTTATTCCACTCTCCTCTGATTAATACATGACTAAATACCATATTTTGTATAGCAGGAGCTATAAATACTGAGACTCTCGCACAGCCACATAGAGCACGGTACACATCGTACCTGACAAGAGCTTTCAGAATCTCGCTTCTATAATAATCCCCGGGACAGAACAAAGGTGAGAAAAGTAGCAGTTATGTCTATTATTATTCTGTTCCTTACATGCATCTCTAACCACAGCCACGGGAGTGGGCAGGGCCAGAATTATTACCTCTGAGTTATATGTATATATACAGAAGCTAAAGAACACGCTACAGGAGCTGGAGAACGCCCAGGGGTCAAGAGCGCTGGCTGCTGGGGCAGAGAACTTCTGTGCTATTCCCAGCACCCACATGGCAACTCATGGCCAACCATAACTCCAGCACTCTCATTTGACCTCCATGAGCAACACACACACACACACACACACATACTCAGAGAGAGAGAGAGAGAGAAAGAATTTACATATATGCAATACACACAGGCAGAATACTCATAGACACATAATAAATCAATTTTTTAAAATAATAAATAATTTAAAAGAAAAGAAACTTGCTACAGACACAAGTGAGACAGATAAGCAGGTAAAGGTGCCTGAGGCCAAGCTTGACAACTTAAATTCAATCTTATAAGAGCTACATGGTGGAGAGAAGTGAATCTAAGTTACCTCTGGCCTTTATACCTGCACCATCACACACACACACACACAAAGAGAGAGAGAGAGAGAGAGAGAGAGAGAGAGAGAGACAGACAGACAGACAGACAGACACACACACACACACACACACACACCAAATGAATTTTTAAATAATTAAAGAACCTGCTATATTTCCCAAGTGAGTTGGTGGTGATTCCTGGACTTGAGTCCTTGTCTTTTTTAACCATAGAGGACCTTTAAGCTTTTCTTAATCTTTCTCTCCAAAGGCAAAGGATGGACCTTGGCCAGAGTGGGCCGAAGGAAAGCCCAGCTGAGAAAACCAACGGGCAGGAGGGAAACTTGTTTTCAAACCTGTGATCTTCTCTCAGTGTTTTGAACCTTGAAAGGGCCTGAAAATAAATCTGAAAGGGCTGTCTATAACTTGGAGCTGGGAGGTAGAGAGGAATATGGGTTCAGATGTGACAGGAACCAGGACATGACCTTCATGTACCTACAAGGTAGACAGAGCCCTTTGAAGCCACATGCCCAGAACACAAATCCAGCCCCATCCAGCCCATAACTGCTTCCGTCAGCCAGGCAAGAGCCCAGGAGCCCAGGGCAACAGCGAAGGGAGGGGCCCTTAGGCAGAAGCTCCTAGCCCTAGGCAGGCAGAAAGACCTTCCCCTACAGACTGGAGAAGGCCAGCATTCTGTGGAGACACTGCCTTCCCTGGGTCACAGGAGTACAGACTCCTCTTTGCCCCTTCCACCCCTGAGACTTTTCCTCTGTGGCCACTTTCCTCTGTTTGACTCTATCTTGATCATTCGGTGGGTCTGCTTGAGGCCTAGCATGCTGCAGGGTATGTGGTCAGTCCTTTCCGGTGGCTCCAGAGTACTGCCGATAGCAGCCACTCTGACAGTCCTCACAGCCCCTGTGTCACCATCTAGATCTTCATTATCGCTCACAGCCTGCAAGGCAAGGAGCCCAAGAAGCTGATCCCTGAGAGGTGTTCATACAGAGGTCTGTTCAAGCATTCCCACACGGGCTATTGGAACAGAGAGCATTTCCAATTTCAAGTGTTGTCATTTGTTGAAGCAACATCATTTAGATGATTTAGAACCAGTCCCCACTCAGAAGAAGCGCCTGTAGGACCAGTGGGTTGAAAAGCTGCCTTGACCAGTCCAGGCTGCTTGCTGCAGAAGAGGAAGGCCCTACCCTGGGTGTATTGTAACTGCTTACGCTTCCAAACCCATCTGTAACTGGAAGCCACTCATGGAAACATGCACTCTGTGACCACCAGGCACAGAGCAGCTCCACCCCGGGCTCTGCAGAGGGCTGAGATCTAAATAAAAACAAAGTTCCCACAGATTACAGGGGACAGACACCTGTAATCCCAGCACTTGAGAGGCTGAAGTGGGAAGGTGCCTGTGAGGTCAACCTGGGTTAGAGTGAGACTGTCTCAAGAGAACCTAAAACCAGTCCCTGCCCCCGAGCCAAAAAAAAAAAACAAAAAAACAAACAAACAAAAAAAGAAAAAAAAACGTACACTTAAGTGCAAGCTAAATGGTTAGAACAAGAATGCTCCTAAACACGATGGAAGTTTCTTTTTCTCTTACGTAAACACTTCAGAGGTGACTCTATTCCCCAAAGTCATTCAGGGAACCCTGCTACTTCTTTATACTATACCCATTTTTCCATACAAGTAAAATGCAGAACCCTGACAGGCTAGTTCAGGGACTCTGTCCATCCATCATCCTCTTTCCTTTCTCTCCTCCCTCCCTCCCATTCCTTCCTCTCCTTCACCATGTGTAACTAGATTGAGGCCCCGAACCTCCTCTCAGCCCTCTGTTCGGGTGTCTGAGCGGTTTTCATGTTCACACGGCGGTTTCCCTTCACTCACGCTATTGCCTCTACGTTCAAGCCTGTAAGAAAGCAGGAAGGAGACACATGATTACCTCGACATAGAGGCCTGGAGGCTGTGCACTGGTTCACTCCATTTGGCAACTCTTGGTCACATGACCATGTGGTCTGCAGGCTATGAGGGAAAATCCTTTTAACAGGGCATCACATGTGTCTGAAGACCTCATGGGGCTCTATTATAAGAGAAATGCGGTGAGAATAAAACCCAGGACTGCAGAGCAACTAAAGTCAGTTCCCAGCAACCACACCAGAGATCCCACAGTCACCTACAACTCCATCTGCAGAGGACCCAACACCCTCTCCTGAACATCTTGAGAGCCACACACATGTACATACATAAACATGAGTCTCAAAACAAATCTTTTTTTAAAAAGATTTATATGTTGCTAAATTTCATCTATCCATCAAGAAGAGGTAACGATCAAAACATAAGAGATTTAATAAACTATCCAGGAAACACGTTTACATTTCTACTCCCTCAAACCCACTCCCAAGTGCAGTGTCAACCCCAATAATTTACCAAGGTGACATACTGGGGAGCCCTCTTGTCACTTCCTTCCTATAGGTGACAGGTCACCAATGAGACCCACTTGGGTTGGGTCTTATTCTGAAGGAGTTTTGGTTCCTTCAGAGATGCTTTATTCTAAGTTTACTACTTTATTCATTCAATGAACACTTCCTGAGCATCCACTCTGCCTGAATAAGTGTCGAGCGTGCCACAGTGAGCAAAAAGAAAGTGAGAATCCGCTGCCAAGAGGGTACTTAGTGGCATTTACGTGCAAGTGAAGGGGGCAGACGCTGTCCTAGATTTTCATTTCTGTCCCTGTGACTCTGTGTGTGTGTGTGTGTGTGTGTATGTGTGTGTCCTGACCAAAAAAAAAAAACCAAAAAAAACCAAAACAAAACAAAAAAAACAACTTCTAGAGAGAAAGGGTTGGGGGACTAGAGAAATGACTCAGTGGTTAAGTGTAGAAGTTAGGCCTAGTTCTACCTCCCAGCCCCATGGTCCTCAGACGCAAAGTATATTTACAAATAGCTTGGTCATATAGGCTCTACTCTGACTAGATCATAACTAAAGATAACCCATTTATTTTAACTTACATTCTGCCACATGGAGGTTAAATGGTTGGTTACCTGAGCTCAGGTACCATGTGTCCATCTCTTCAAATCTTCCTGGGCAGATCTCCCCACACCTGGCTCCATCCCAGAATTCTCTCTCTTACCAAATGTCCCACCTCCTATTTCCCGCCTAAGCCATAAGCCATCAGATTTATTATTGGCAGGAACCACATCCATAGAGACATAAGATATTCCCCCTGAGGGTAAGAGCGCTTGCTGCTCTTGCAGAGTACTGAATTCACTTCCCAGCACCCACGTGGTCACTTGCAACTACAGTGACTCCAGTTCCAATGGATCCAGTGACCTCTTCTGACATATTCAGAAAGGCAGTGCATACATGTGGTACAAATACATGCATGAAGGCAAAACACTCATGCATATAAAATAAAATAAATCTTTAGGAGAAAGGAAGGGTTGGGTCTGAAGAGATGTCTCAGTGGTTAAGAGCAAATACGGCCCTTTCAGAGGACTCGAATTTTCCAGCACCCAGGTCTGGTGGTTTACAACCATGTATAACTCAAAAATCTAGGGGTAAACAACACCTCTGGTCTCCAATACTCACATACTACATACACACACACACACACACACAGAGAGAGAGGGGGGGGGGGGAGGGAGAGAGAGAGAGAGAGAGAGAGAGAGAGAGGAGAGAGAGAGAGAGGAAGAGAGGGAATTATAAAAAAATAAAACTGAGAGATATGGGCTGGGTCTTATTATGTCAGCTAACCCTCATAGTCAAGGCAATCCCCCACATACATGCTCCCAAGCCAACCTGATCTAAACAGTCCCTTATTGAGTTTCTATCCTCAGATGAGTCTAAATTATATCAAGTTGACAATTAAAACCAATTAATGATTTTAATCAAAGAATCATACAAATCTGTGGCTTCCTGTTCTGAAGGAAAAGACCATGTTGCCTAGGGAGCGAGATGGACAGCTGGAAGCAGGCAGCGATCAGAGGCCTCTCTGGAGACTGGTGAGTAGGCCGAGGGAGGATGTGCTGCTCTTCATGTAGAAGAGGGTCCTGCTCATTGTGTGTGCTCCTCCTCCTCCCCCTGTGGAAACAGTCAAGGCCAGCTACCCCACCCACTGACCAGCAGCAGGAACTAGATGAAGAGAGCCCGACAAAGGACAGAGACATGCATGAAAGGTTGCTATTCTAGGGAGCCGTGAGAAGTGACATTAAGTAAGGGACTCTTCTATCAGATTCTGCAAACCAAGGGACAGTCAAGACCCACAAATAAAATCTTTAAGTTTCGGTTGAGACACAGCCTTCTTCAGGCAGCCTCTGAGCCTTGTATAAGAGAAAGGAGCTTCCCATGTGTCTGACCTCAGATCACTGAGCTTTTCTTCCTGGGGACATGGCGCACTTTCAGCCATGTGTTGTAGGTGACTTGTTCATTCTTCTCCCAAATCTGAAGCAGGTGCAACCAACATTTAGCCAAAGGAAGGTCAGAGAACTGGGCTGGGACACTGGGATAGACCTGAGCAGAGAGCCAAGCTCTATCTAGCCGATCCCAAGGTCCAAGCCCCTGGTAAAAGAATCAATAGAAAGTCTCACAGGGGGAAGGGTGACCCCCTTCTTTTAAAATATCATACAAGGGCTGGTGATATGGCTCAGTGGGTAAGGGGACCTGTCACCAAACCCAACCCGAATTCAATCCCATGGCTCACAGGATAGAAGGAGAGAACCAAGTTCTTTAAGTTATCCTCTGATCTCCACACATGCATTCTGTGATGTGTGCATGCCCACACATCTGCACACAAAATTAATAACATATTCTTAATGTCACACAAGTCCTCATACAACCTGCAAATCTACATGGACTCCTTAAACACCAAAAAGTTATTGAAAAACTACTTGCACATATATCCATGTACACTATATATATGCATATACGTGACTCATATCACATCTATATCTGGAATACTTAGGGTATTGGCATAAGCAGTAACATCTTCAAGTTCTGTAGCTGAGGGATTCAGAGACAATTAAGGCCTTAAATAAGAATTTCTAAAAGAAAGTTCTGCTGTGAGTGCGGCCATGCAAGGGATGAGGGGACTTGCTGTCATGTGATACTGGTGAAATTAGCTTTTTAAAAAGGAATGGTTATCCCAGCACTCAGGTAGTGGAGGCAGGAAAACAGAGTTTGATATCAGCTGAAGCTATATAATTAATGAAACGCCATCAAAAAAAAAAAAAAAACAAAGCCAAAAAAAACCCCAAAAACCAAAAACCAAAAAACAAACAGGTTTCAGGCTGGGTGGTGGTAGCACACATCTTTAATCCCAGCATTCAGGATGCAGAGGCAGGTGGATCTCTATGAGTGCAAGGCCAACCTGGTCTACAGACCAAATTCCAAAAGGTTAGACTCTTTGGAAACAATCCTAAAGGCACTGATCAAATAAAGAGACATTTAAGAAAATCTACAGAATTCAGCAAGAGAGGTGAGAACTTGTGACATTTGAAGCCAAGTCCCGCGCCCTCATTCCGTCTCAGCTGTGAGGTTCCATCCCAGCTCTAGGTTGCTGTGACTCTTCTGCAGACAAAGCCTCGGTGCTCTGGCCACTGCTCCTCCTTCGGTGGATGGCACCCAGGCCCTGGTATCTTCCTGCCTGCCTGCCTAGAGGGGGCAAAAGCCACTGTTTCTCATCCTGCCTCAGACCTCTGTTACAGAAATGAGTACTACAGAGAGGTGGGGCTCCCTTCAAGATCAAGGGTGTGCTTGAAAACAGTGGATGCTGCAGTTCTATGTCATTCAGAGACGACTTGCATATTCGGAAGATAGGCTGCTTAGGTATCCTGAGAGAGCCAGGGAATACAGGGTTAAGAAGGAGTTAGAACAAATCTTAAACATGGGCCTCAGAAACTAGCCCCCAAAGCACTTAATGAAATCCATCACTAAACTGATTTCAGAGTAAGGTGAAAACCCAACAGAAAAGCCAGGCAGTGATCTGTGAACCTTTACATGTGGCTGTGGTCAAGGAAAGAGATAGTGAAAGGGTACTGCCAAGCCTGCAGCAAACCCAGGGTGCTGCATCTCACAGGGCTGTGCTGAGCATCTGATGGTGGTCATGGGATACTGGGGGGACCCTCCAAAGCAGTGCAGGCAGCTTCGACATAAGCACATCATCCCTGAGGAGCAATACCCAGACGTGCTCTATGATCTAAATGTCCAATTACCAGATCTGACCAGAAACCATCCTCCCTGAGGATGAACTTTCACAAGCCACCAAAGGGGGCTGTCCATGAAGAGATGGTATTTCAAAATGACTCCAAGTGGAAAATCTGGGTTATAAAGTGTAGGATCAACAATAGACTTCACTTGGCAAAAGAACTGCCAAACTTCGGGGCTGGGGAAACAGAGCCCCTGCTTATATGTGCAAACAAAATCAGCTTGAAGATACGTAACAGATTATGTAAATTGAAGAGAGAAAATCACGAATATGGATTGTCTTCCCCCCCCCCTGAAAAGTGGGTTACCATCAATTATACCAGCCAACATATAAAGGGATTTCCAAAGAGAAGAAAGGGAGATAAAATATTCAAATAAATAATGCCAGGCTAAAATGATGGTTCAGTGGACACAGGTTGTCACCAAGCCTGACAACCTCAATTCCAACACTGAGACTCACAGGGTGGAAGGAGAACTGACTCCAAGTTGTCCTTTGACCTCACACATGTGCTAAGGCACAAACATGCCTAACATACACACACACACTCTCAATGCTAAAAACATGTTAAAGAAATGACATCTTGCCGGGCAGTGGTAGCGCACGCCTTTAATCCCAGCACTTGGGAGGTAGAGGCAGGCGGATTTCTGAGTTCGAGACCAGCCTGGTCTACAGAGTGAGTTCCAGGACAGCCAGGGCTACACAGAGAAACCCCGTCTCAAAAAAACAAAAAACAAAAAACAAAAAAACAAAACAAAACAAAAAAACAAAGAAAAAATGACATCCCTAGATTCCCCAAGCTTGATGAGAACCATTAACTGACATATTCAAGAAGCTCAATGAACTGTGGGATGCACAAAGATCCACAAACACGCACTGGAATAGAAGATGCTCCAGGGGCTGGAAAGGTGGCTCAGCGATTAAGAACACTGACTGCTCTTCCAAAGGTCCTGAGTTCAAATCCCAGCAACCACATGATGACTCACAAGCAACTGTAATGAAATCTGATGCCCTCTTCTAGTATGTCTGAAGACAGCTACAGTATACTTAGATATAACAATAAATAAATCTTTTTTAAAAAGGAAGAAAAGGGAAGATGCTCCAGGCTGGAGCAAGAAGACAGCCTTAAAGTCAGCAGCAGAGTAGAGAAAGCCTCAGGGAGGGACCTCAGTGTGACTTCTTATCAGAAACAATGGAGACCAGGGCACAATGGGACAATACTGAAGGCACTCAAACAACTGCATCCCTTATGTGCAGGCGTGCGTGCACGCACGCACACACACACACACACACACACACATACACACACTTCAATCAGCAAAGCTACCTTACAAAGAGAAATCCAAAGATATCAGCACATAGATGCAACAGAATGCCTGGCTTACGAGAAGGATCAGGGCAAGTCCTGCACACTGCAAGCAAGCAACCAAGGAGGGGATTCGAATCTATGTGAGAAATTGAGAACCGGGCAGAGATAATCCTGTCCCGTCGGCATGAGAGACACATGAGAGACACTGTAAAGGCCTTGCTCTCTGTCGCACTCACTGCGCCAGCTATGTCTCCGCCACATGCAAGTGAAATGTACGCACAGCAGTGCCAGGGAGCCGAGAGCAGAGCCAGGGAGCCGAGAGCAGAGCCAGGGAGCCGAGAGCAGAGCCAGGGAGCCGAGAGCAGAGCCGTGCTAAGCCAGGAAAGCAGGGTCGTGCGTCAGCACAGTTAACAGGGACAAGCAAAAGAGCCAGAACTAGGGAATGCGAAATTTAACATAGTAAAGGCTGTAAACACACACTTACTTGCTCTCCTTTCTTCTCCCAGACTCTGCAAAAGGCATTAAATTATATAACATAATAATATAACAACATATTATAGGGTTTATAACACATGTAGGTGTAACACTGTTAAACAGTAATACTAGGAAAGAATGAGAAGTAGAATTATATCAAATGAGGTTCCTAAATCTGTCACCAGAGTTGTCTAATAGACTCTGACTGAATATCTCATATACACACAAACAGATATATACACACACAGAGAAACATACACACAGAAACATACACACACATATACGCACATATTCACACAGAGACACACATATACTCTGACACACACACATATACACACATATTCACACAGAGACACACATATACACTGACACACATACACATGCACACACTCACAGACACAAACAGAGACACACATACACATGCACACACACACACATAGACACACACACAAACATAAACACATAGTCACAAACACAGACACACAATAACAATCATACACATAGACATAGACACAAACACAGACACACACACAGAGACACACAGAGACACAGAGACACACAAGACATTGATACATACCCCCACACACACAGAATCATACACATAGACACACACACACACACACACATACACACCAAACCCTGACTGCTAAGGAAATGACTTTAAAAGAATATATAGGAGGAAGTCATAAATTAACAGTTCTCACCTTGGTGAGAGACACTTCTTTTGCAGTGGGCAGCAGTTAATGCCAAGACTTATAACTTGTCAAAGAGCTAAGAATAAGTGACTGCTAAGTTCTCAACCCCAAATGGTGGATCTATATCACCCCTCAGAAAAGGAGGTTCTATATCACCCCTCAGAGGAAGGAGTGAAAAGAATGTGAGGCAGGGAAGAGAGCTGTGAAATGCTGATCTCTGGGCATGACAAGGCTGTGCCATGTGTGATCTCTGGACATGACATGGCTGTGCCATGTGTGATCTCTGGACATGACATGGCTGTACCATGTGTGATCTCTGGACATGACATGGTTGTACCATGTGTGATCTCTGGGCATGACATGGTTGTGCCATGTGTGATCTCTGGGCATGACATGGTTGTGCCATGTGTGATCTCTGGGCATGACATGGCTGTGCCATGTGTGATCTCTGGGCATGACATGGCTGTGCCATGTGTGATCTCTGGGCATGACAAGGCTACTGCATGCATGGACTCACAGCAGCTTCAGTTACCTGTGTAAATCAAAGCCAGACAATAGTTTCAGCATGGAAGGGGAAGGTCACAAGAGGCTCTAACCATAGCAGAAGAGTCAGTGGCACCTGATTGGCTGGAGGAGAGGGCGGGTCATTTGTCTTCAGTCATATGGCCACTGGGTGAGTGCGCAGGTTTATGTGGGTAGCACTAATTAAATCCAATGGGTCATAAAAAATAAATTTAAGATAAAGGACATGGAAGTGGAGGCACATTTTGGAGAGGTCCAGGAGAACAGAAGTGGGGAGTTGGGATGGGTGTGATCAATATATATTCTATATATGTGAATATATATATGAAATTGTCAACAGATAAATTCAATTCTTTTTAAGTATAGGGGCAAGCAATTAAGTGACCAGATTGAAAAATATTCACGGAGTCTAAATGAAAAATATACAGGAATAATTGAGCAGGGAAAACTTGAGGCAAATAGAAAACCAAAGTACAATGTCAGAGGGGAAACTGACAGTCACTGAGTCAAGACCAGATCAAATACACGGCTGTGATCCTGTCAGATCACAGTGGTGATGACAATGGCCTTCTTCCTGGTAAGTCACAGCCACTGTGTCATTGTAAAGTGACACATTCTTATTGTGTTTGGGGTAATGCTGGTGTAAACAGACCTACTGTGCTTCATCTTCTAGAAACCCACAGGGTATTCAATAACATGTACACAGTCTTGATAATTGTGTACATAGTCAGCCATGTGTCTGACTATGCAGTGACTATAGCATACTTCGTATGGCTGGTGGATATGGTGCTCGCTCTCTCCCTCTCCTCTGTCTGTCTGTCTGTCTCTGTCTCTGTCTCTCTCTCTCTCTCTCTCTCTCTGTGTGTGTGTCTGTCTGTCTGTCTGTCTGTCTCTCTCACACACACACATACACACACACATGCAAGTATGTGTGTGAATATAGGTGCATGTTGTAGACTGTCAAACTTATAAGAGTGTCAAAAGAGCTAGGCATTTGCCTGTGCTGCCTAGCAAGTCCCCAGCAAAGCTGGAACCAGATGACTTTCCCAACCCTCAGTGCAAAGCACCTTCAGCCACAATGCAAGATGTATCAACAAAGGAGGCTCCTTCCTTTCTGTGAGCAGTGTGTTTGTTACAAATGGAATGCTGTGGTCTGGGCCGAGGCTTAGGAAGTGGTTCTGTGACTCATGGAGACCTGAAAAGGCTGCCTGGAGGACACCAAAACAGGAGATGCTCTGAGAGATGCATAGCTAGAAGTTGAGCTGGCATTTGATGAGATGCCAGGGACTTAGGCAAGAATTCCTGCACACCCAAGCTGGGGCACTACCCCCTCCCCCGGCCCCAGAGGGATGGACTGGCAGGCGCCAGCAGGGCCCAGTGATAGATGCTTCAGAGCAACAGAAAATCTGCAGGGGCCCTAGGCAGATAGGAGCCCAGCGTCCTGGGGAAAGCCCCCATCCTCATTCCCACAGGTTCAGAGGCCAGGGTCTCTGGGGCCCTGGAGCCCCCGGTACCTGCCAGTTTGTGTGGCTGAGCAGATTCCCTTCTTATAGGTGGTGATCAAGGTTCCTGCCCAAGTTTTTGGAGGTGAACAAAATGAAGTCACACATAAAAGCCCAAATAGGATTCTGGGCACAGCTGACAAATTCAGGGGCCTCAAGCACCCAGCAAGCACCCAGCAAGCACCCAGCAAGCACCCGGCAGTCCCTAAACCCAAAGACAGGCACTTGACTAGGTCCATCCAAGACCATAGCTTCCAAGGCTGGCTTCAGAGGAGCCAAAGACAGAACACACACAACTTTCAGCTTTTCTTAGTTCAAGAGCAAGATGGAGAGCCTGGGAAATAATCTATCCCTGGCCTGTGAGTCTGAGAAACACTCCTTTTTTTCTGGTAAGCACAGCATGGCTCTGGGAAACACTCCCTTTTTCTGGTGAACACAGCATGGCTCAGGCTCCGCCACATATAATAATTTCTGAGTTCTCATGAAGCTTTTGTCTTATTTAAAAATCCTCTTTTTTTTCTTCTTCTTCCTAATTATTCAAAATTACTCAATTTTGAATTCAAAATTACCCTTCATAATTATCTGCTAATGTGTCCTTTCTTCCCTAATTCAAAGTCCCTAAAAAAAAAAAAAAATAGGGACTGTGGGACTGGAGAGAGATACTTAGGGGTTAAGAACAAGTATTTTTCTTGCAGAGGACCTGGGTTTAGTTCCCAGTACCCACATGACTGCTCATAACCATCTATAATTCCAGTCTCAGGTAATCTAATGCCCAATTCTGACCTCCATAGCCACCATGCATGCACACGGTGTACATTCATATATGCATGCAAACATTCACACACAAAATAAAATCTTTTTGCTAGAGTACGCACTATGCCTGTCTAGTCCGCTGTAGTATCCCCAATGCCTGGTACACAGCAGCGTTCGGTGAATCTTTGCTGACCCACATCTTTCCAAGCCTGCTTCCTCCTCTGTAGCTGCAGTCATAGTACAAGAACTTGGGCTGAGTACTATGCCCCAGAAGGGTCAATATTTCTACATAAGGTATCTTTGTCAGTCTTAATGAGCTTTAAAGCTAGGGATACTCAACCTCACTAGAGACAGAGACCACTCTGCTATGGCCTTATAAATACTGAGTCCCAACATGAAGGAGCAAATGCGGGACCCGAGACTGCCACTTTCAGCCTGTCCAGGACAAACAGAAAGCTGTTCAGCAGCAGAGGGGATAGTGCTGCCCCCTGTAGGTCATTCGGTGCAATGTCTGGTACCTGATCAGCTCATGTTAACTCATATACACTAAGATAGTGAGCCTTCTCCTCTTAGGATCTGAAACATAAGGAACATGTTGTTCCAAGCATCCCCTCAACTCTAGGCAGCAGGAAAGGCTTTGAACGTGGAGCACCTGAATTCTAGACTCCAGATCCATTCATCTTTGCAGTCTTGACACTGTATCTGTTCTGGGAGGGACAGCATACCCAAATCCTTATTATGAAACTAGAGCATCTTCTACCTTCAGACTGTAGTGGAGACGGTGCCTTTGAGAGGAGATTAATGTGGAAGAGGTCGTGGGGTGCAGTCCCCACCTAGTAGAACTGGTGCTCTTTTAAAATGTGGTACTGAGGGCTGGGGAGGTGCCTCAGTATGTAAAGCGCTTACCCTGCCTGCATAAGGAGCTGACGTTGGATCCTGGCCACCCATCTAAAAAGCCAGGTGTAGTGGCATGGCCTGTAGTCCCAGCACTGGAGTGGCAGACAAGAGGATCCCCGGGGCTTGCTAGGCAGTCAGTCTAGAGTAATAGGTCTCCATCTTCCTAATGCTGCAACACTTTAATACATTTTCTTTTATTATGCTGACCCCCAAACATAAAATTATTTTTGCTACTTTATAACTAATGTAAATATCCTTTTAGATGGTCTTAGAGGACCCCTGTAATATTCCCCCCCAAGGCATTGAGATCTACAGGTTGAGAACCACTGATCTAGACAATTAGTGAACTACAGATTCAAGAGATCTGACTCACAAAATAATACATACACACACACACACACACACACACACACACACACTGTATTTCTCTCTGTCCATAGTGTGAACACACATTAAGAAGGTGGAATCTGGGATCCAGAAGGAGTCTTCATTTGAATTCAGATAATTAGTACCCTGGTCTCAAACTTCCAACCTCCAAAATTATAAGAAGGTAAATATCTAGTATTTAAGCCCCTCATTATTATTGTGACAGCCCGGGCTGATTAGCACAAAAATATTACAAAAAAACAAATAGTTCTGTATTGCATGAACAAACTCTCTACTCAGACGGAGAACCTCCTTTCCCCACTGTGCAGTCTTTTAGAGACAGGAAAAAAAAAAAAGAAAGCTTAATATCTCCCAAGGACATCATAGAGTTTACAAAGGAACCGGGAACTGGGGGCCATTGGTTTAACTGCCTCATAAAGAAGTAATGAGGCACTAGTGCTCCCAGGAGCTGTGAGAAGCCCTTAAAGCCATTCTTCCCAGTCTGATGACTGCCTTACCAATGCCTGGGCCTTCCCTCTTCAGCCCTGTCCCCAAAGGCTGCATTTGTGTCTTCTCTGGATGCACCTGCTCTGTAAAGAACCCCTCACGTCTTCCCAGATCGTATAGAAGGACTCACTGTGTTCTATACCATCACATTGAGTCTAGGGGTGGGGGGGCTCATCTTCCCCTCTCTCACAGTCAGGAAGCTGGACCAGGGGGGTCACCTGACTTTCTGTTTAACACCAGTCTTTGACCTCCATCCATCCCTGCCTCCAGCTCCCATATCAGCCGACAGTAAGCAATATACTTACACAGTGTAAACATGTACATTTGAATAAATTTTGTTAAATAAATGAATCCATTTATGGGCAAACAATTAGCTGCAAAATGACAACTAAATAATTAGAGCTATTTGAACAACAGCCAGAAACAGAAATAACCCAAAAATAAGGAGAAAAGTGAGAGAGAGGAAGCAAGAAAAAGAAAATAAAGGGGGGGGGAGTAGAGATTTCTGCTTTCCCCTATTCACAGGGAGGCTCCTGGCGACCATCGATCAATTCTATTCTACTTGCAGTCGTTGGCCGAGGACTGATGGAGATGCACTAGGCTACTGCTAAGCCTTAAGAGTGAGTTGGTCAGAGTCTCCTGAAGACTCGATACACTCTGCGACAATCTCATTAAGCTGTGCTGACTATCCAGGCTGAACTTGTGAGTGGGAAGACACAGCTGCCACGGAGGCAGGGGTGCAGGGAGCCACTCTGTCACCACCACGAGTATGTGGCCTGAGTACAGAGCTCCCCAACATTCCCATCCTAACAACCTCAGCACATACGAGGAGGCCCAGAGTGTGTGCAGCGTGCTTCATCACGCACAAAGTACTTCTACGACACACGGTTGAGATGGTGGGGCAGTGTGGTTGTCGTGTTTACTGTCTGTAGCTGTCCAGCAGCCATCGATAGACTGGGTCTCCCTGAAAGAGGGGCTGGAAACGGAAAAAGGAAGTGGGTGTGAGAGAAGAATGAAGCCAAGACAAAGTTTCTGATCAAAGCTCTAAGTTTCTTAGCACTGAGTTTATATAGGAAAAGTCACAGACCCCCATCCTTTGTTTCAGCTGGATTGAGTTGCAAAGCAAGCTCAGCAGGCTGTCTGCTCCTGTAGGAAATTGGCTCCACCTCAGTTAAGGTCCAACTGTGGCAAACACTTAAGGTCTATTTAGCCTGTTCAAGGCTGTCAGGAAGGGCACAACTGTCAGCCTCACAGAACCTAGAATCACTTGGCAGACTGGGTCATAGGCAGGCCTGGGAGGGTCATCTTGACCACTTTAATTAATATGGGAACATGCTTGTCTTAATTGTGGGTAGGACCTGGGCTAAGAACAAACAGAAAAGCACTAGCTGCATTCCTTGGTGTCCCCCGTTTCTGAGGATGGATTTAGTGTGACCTGCTTCCTCAAGGTCCTGCCACTGTGGCCTCTCCTTGGTAGGGTGGATAGTAACCGGGAATTGTGAGCTGACAGAAACCTTTTCTCCCTTGACGCTTCTGTCAGCATCCTATCCCATCACAGGGGGAAAAAGCTAGGACATATGGTACCCAGCTCTGCTGTGCAGGGGGCGGGGAGGGGAGGCCATGATGGTTAACCTTCACTATCCACTTGACTGGACTTAGAGTCACCTAGGGGATTGGTGAGGCACACTTCTGGGTTTAGAATCACCTAGATTAGTGAGATGCACATTTCTGTTTCTAGACAAGGTCAGCTAAGTGAGAAATGCTTACATTGAGTGTAGGAGACACCACCCCAAGGGCTGGTCGTCCATACTCTGCATCCTCTCCGCCATGATGTGAGCTGCCCTGTTCCACCATGCTATCCCTGCCATAATAACCAGAACTCTCTGAGCAAATTAAGCAAAGAATACTTTTCCTAGTTGTTTGTCAGGCATCCTGGTCACGGTAAGGAAAAAGCTAGCTAACAGGGACGTATGTCACCCAGACATCAAGGAACTTTTCCAAGGTCACATTGCTAGTAAGTTACCCAGCAAAGGTCTGAATTCTCATCTTCCTGATTCCAAACCCATGCTCTTTCCAAGTGGCTCCTGAGTTTCCTGGCAGAAACTTCATCCGTCCATGGATACATATGTCCGGCCTGGCACGTCCTCTGGGCAAATTTGGATCTAGACTCCTCTCACACTCACCCCGGAACTGTGAGCAATTTGTGTCCTTTGAAGGAAACGATTTGCACCTGTCGCTGCAGGCCATCTGAAACTGGCAAGTGGCCGAGATGAGCCCGGCCATCTGCTGAGCCACACAGACGTGGGCCACGGCCAAAGGCAAGATCACTCTGTGCCTGCTGACCAGCAGGAAATCTGTGCGCAGAGTCATGGAGCAAGGCCCGCAGGGGTCTCTGCAGATGCTGCCCAGTGAGTCTCCACCTCTGTTTCTTTCTCAGCATAGCTATAGCTTATCTGATGCTTCTCAGCAGAGAACAGAGAGGTGCCTCAGTCCCCATCAGTTGTCAACCCTTTGTCAGTGCTATCCACTTCTCCAAATCAAAACTCTTTTTAACCTTCCTCATAAACATTAACACAGCCATAGAGTTGCAGATCTGCATTCTGGGGTGTTTCTGAAGGCAGTCTGATAGAAACAGAAACACCCTGGCTGTTCCCCCAAAATGCACAAACAGCCTCTCTGTGAGACCCGAGGAGACTCGGGTTTAGGGGAACATGGTGTGAGGGATAGCACTGAGGTTTACATGGGACCCGCTTACAAATGTCTCCTTCCCCAATATCTAATTATCCCATTCAAACCCCAGTACATTGTCTTCTAAATTTCTAAGTGGTTTAATAATAGAATTGCTTCATTAACTCTGATGCGTGCTTGGGAATCAGGCAAAGAAATTTAAAAACAGCTAGAAAACCAAGCAACCGCAGACACATGCATTTGTGAGTTTCGAGCATCTATGAACTTGGCAGCAGGGATTGTTCTAAGAATAAGCCGGGGCTTTGGCTGAGTGGTCACCCAGGGTACTACCAACTTCCCTGTTCCCCCTACACCAGGTCTAGCTTCCTCACAGAAATGAGCTGCAGGGGTTGGGGGGTTACAGGGATGTACTACCTGACCAGCACACCGCAGGCCCTGCAAACCTCCTTAAAACCATTAACTTCCTCAGAGCTCACGACATCCCATCATCCCTTCTGAACTCAGCATTTTCTCCATCACTCCAGGCCAAATGGGAGTCTGACTCCTCCCCTAGTAGCCGGGCACTCAGGATCCAGACTCACTCTTTCCTTCCCACAGGTCTCACCCAGATGCCTCTTGGTACCACTCAGTGATACGTCTCCCCACCTACCTCCTGCCTCCTCCAGCCTCAGAACTTAGTTATCAGCACTTGCTCCTGACCGCAGGCCATCCCTTCCCCGACAGCGCTGTTCCAGATCCCCCTAACGTGTTTTTCTGTCACTGAGGGCCCCTCTGTGGCATGCATCACACCGTTGGGCTCAGGGTGCAGAGAGCTAGCAGGCCCATCACAGCTACTTCCCTGGATTTTGGTCCTGAAGCTTACTTAACACACTTGTGGATGTTGGTATGAAAGAAGCAAGACAACTGTATGAGGCAAGAATTCCCTTCACACATCCTTCCAAACCATTGCTGGGACTATTTCCACACTGCAAAGGGGTTTCATGTAGAAGAACTCCCCACACAAGCCCAGCCCTGAAGATGTGGTATGAAAGATACTATCATACTTCTGCAAAGTAGGGCACTGGGAACTCCCAACAAACATCATTGAGTCCCTTGTGATGGGGCCCAGAGGAGTCCCACCAGAGACCACTAAATGTTTGGAGAACCAGCCCAACTTTCAGTGCATTTCCATGCCCCCTGTTATGAAAAGACCAGACAAGGGGAAGAGTGCAAGGAACATATGGCCTCATATTGGGTTCGTGGCCCAATGCAAAGGGAAGGCCACAACTGAATAGAACTCTGGTGCCCTGCAGGAGGCCACAGGTGCAGCATCAGGGACCAAACATGACACTGTTAGAGGAAGGAAACCTGATTTCAGAGCCATCTCCACCTCCAGTTAGCATGACCAGCAGTGCCCCTCCTCGTGACCACCAAATAGGTGACATCACTCACACAAAGAATCCTTGCCAGGAAAGGAAGTTGTTTCTGGTGATGCCTTTTTACAAAAAAAATGCCAGTTCCCCTGAAGATTGGCTCCCACCTCCTTTGGCTGGGGCCAGTGGCCTGGGTACTAGCCTGAGGAGAGGATTTATTGATATAGCTAGTCCATTTTCACCCCCGGCCTAGGGAAGATCCTAAAAATCATCCACCCCTCTACATCTGTAAAAACCTCAGCTTTCGGTGGAGAAGACAGAGGTGGTACCCACTGATAAGAAGAGTCTGGAGGTTGGGATGGTACCCACAGACGAGCAAAACCTCAACGCAGCCCACCCTAGCCACAGGGTAGACTAGATTCAGCACTCCCCCCTGTGATAAAAAGACAGGCAGAGTTAGGAGAAGGCAGCATTCTGGTCAATGATCTCAGAGGCCCTGGTGTTTTGAGTCTTGTGGTTGTTGTTGTTGTTGTTGTTGTTGTTATGTGGTGGTGGTTGTAGTTGCTGCTGCTGTTTCACTTCTGAGACCTGCCAATCACCTGAGCAAGCCCTTTCTCTCTCCCTGAGCCTATGTTGTTCTCCTGGGGTGGAGACTGTAATCTTTCAGCTGCTCAAACTCAGGTAAGGAAGGGTAGCATCCATATTGTGTAACCTTAAGTGACATAAAGGGGCCCCTTCCCTTCTCCTCAAAACATGTAAAAATGAATGTGCTGTGGATGCAGATCCCTGGCTGATACCAATGGAGGCTATTTTGGGAGGCGTGGTTACTAAGAAACAGTAGGCTCTGGTTGCCTTGGCAACCATGGGTAAGATGGAAGCATGGTACACCAGCCTTCTGTATTCTATCCTTGTCTCCTCACAAAGTGGGCTGTCTGGTGATTCATATATATGAGCAAAGGTGTCTCCCAGCAGCGCATTAGCCTGGTTAACCTGCTCCTGGCCAAAGGGTCCAGATGGGCTCTAGAAGAATATAGTTCCTCAATCCTACAGTCACTGTGAGAAAGCCCAAGACAGCCTCCCAGGGAGGCTGCTTTCTGCTTCCCTCCTTAGGATGGCCCTGATATAATGATGCAAATACCATATGCAGAAATAAGGGCTGGCTGATAGAGCAGCAGTTCTAATGCCTCCTAATGCTGTGGTCCTTTAATACAGTTCCTCATGCTGTGGGAACCCCAACCATAAAATTATTTCATTAATACCTCATCAATGTAACTTTGCTATTGTTATTGACTGTACTATAAATATCTGATATGCAGGCTATCTCATATGCAATCCCAAAAATGTCAAAACCCACAGGTTGAGAACCACTGCAATAGATCAGGTAGGAGAGCAGTTACAAGATGTGGGCAGCTCTGCCCAAGGACCCATAATGGCAATGTGCCCTTCCAAATTCAAGTGATTGAACCTCCATTTGTATTGAGTAGATGGAAATGATATTAATAGGTACACATACCCGGTATGGCTTATACACCTGGCAATGTCTGTCTGTCTCATGGGTCTGTTGTAAAGGCAAGTGAGAGATTATACCCTATTTCCCCCAAACAGGAAGGGATAGATCACTTTAAAGGAATGATAGATCCAAATAAGATTTCTCCTTCTCTTCTCTCTCTATACAAATGCATACACATGTGCCCATGCACCAAGGCTAAGACAAAGAGCGTGAGTTTCAGACCAGCTTGGGGATGACCCTGTCCCAAAGAAACGTGGAGGGTGGTGAACAACAGAAAGGCGCAGGCACAAATGGAAGTTCTATTCTTTGTCTCCAGTGAGTCTTCTTGCGCATGCCCACACAGGACGCTGCATCCCTATAGTATACTGAAATCCCCTATGGTCCTACAAGGAGCACTGCCCAGACAGGGCATGAGTGAGCTGAGTGAGTGGCTGAGACAGCCCAGAGCCTGGGATGGAGAAGAGGTTGTTCTGGGAAGCCGTCACCCAGCCCAACTCTACATGCGGCTAGGAAACACCTTGGCCAGGGTACTGTCCCTCAGACAAGGCCTTCTAGACATGCAGTCCTCAGCTTCTCTGCCCATTTCTCTTTAACTAGAACCACATCAATGTTTCCCTTGTAACGACTTGGTCACAGCCAAACAGGTCCTATCTGCCGAGAGGGCCCCACCTTCTCTTTTTAGGGACAGTTGCAGAAGCTGAGTTTTTCCACAGTCCTGTCTCACACTGATCTATCTCCACTGCAGTCATCCCTTTATTAGGAATATCCCTGCTTCTATTTTGAAAGTTTATTCTGTATTATATATGATGGGATCCGCTAGGTAAGAAAGGGCATCTCAAGTTTTTGATGGTGTCAAATTTAACACACTGACTTCGCTGATATTGATCCACTTCAATCAAGCAAACAATAGTAGCACACATCAGTTTGATAATCCTACTACAAAATAGATCCCGTCACTTAAGACAGGAAGATGCCACAAGTTTGAGAACAGCCTGGGCTATATAATGAACACCAGGCCATCTTAAGCTATAAAGTGAGATCTCACCTTAAACAGAGGTGGGTTTGAACATGTGGCTTGATGGTTAAGAGCACTTACTGCTCTTCCAGGGGGTAGGAGTTTGATTCTCAGAATATACTTCAGACTTCTCTGGGTATATGTGTGTGTGCCCGCATACACACACACACACACAGCATATATAGATACACACAGCATATATAGACACACATACACATAAATAAATATAAATTATTTAAAAGGATGGTATGGAAGGAAGGAGAGAGGTAAGAAAGGGACCAAGGGAGGGATGAAGGAAGGAGAGAGAGGGAGAGAAGAGAGAAGACGGGGAATGGAGGAAGTAGGATGGGAAGGTAAAAGGGAGGGAGGGAGGGAGGAAAAACTGTAGACATGGACCAGAGCCTGTAGGGCACCCACTGAGATGTCAAGGTTCTTATGTACCAGACAGTGGAAGTGGGCCAGAGGGCTGGGAAAGGCCTGAGGCTCACAGACCTGGGCCGGGGGTCTCTCTCCTTTTAGGACATCTCCAATGGCGCCAGCCATTGGTCTTCCTGAGCTGTTTGATAACATGGAGCCCTTGGTCAGAAGGGTTCCCAGCTGTCCTCTGACACTAGGGCTTTTTTCTATGTGTGATTCTTAATACCTCTCTCCTACATCAAGAGGAAAGGAAAGGTTGGAGAAGAGGAGGGGAAGGAAGAGGAAGGTCTAGTCAGACTCGCACTGGGGGAAAGTAGGCACCAGGAAGTTGCAAGCTTTGGTTAGCAAGGCCTGTGGTAATGGACACAGCCAGGACGTGAACCAAGCTCTTTAGCCGCCAATCCTCACTGCCCTCTTCCTCCGCTGGCTCTACCCCAGGGTCAGGGTAGCAGCCGTGACTCAGACTTTAGCAGGAGGGATATTGCAGATGCTATCATAGCCTGTAATTACAAGCTGGAACAACTATGACTTCAATACCATATTTAATTTTTTTGTGCAAATACTTGGCTTTTTCATTGCATCTGAATAAAAATGCCCATTACCCTAACCAGATACCTAGAATTAGAAAATAAGACATTTTTTTTAAAGACTTGAAACATCTACCGGTGTATAATTACTCACTGCCTACAGACCATACTTTTAAAAATAGTCGCAAGGAGCATGAATAATTGAGCTGGCACAACTGCTCCTGCATTAGAGCAGCATTGTGTCTCAGTCCCACCATTAACAAATTCCCTTCTTGGTTGGAGCTGGAATGACCACGCAGAGTAGCTGGATCCCAGGGTCAGTCAGAGAAGGAGGTAAATGGAAGCAGGGTTTTGATTAAATAACGCGCAGGGACTGGCAGCGCGTTAACACTGCCCAGGCCATCCACAGGGTAGAGGGTGAGTTAGGGGAAGCTTCTGAAAGGGGCAGGCAGCCACCCCCTTGAAGCTACATGAGAATTTTCAAAGAGAGAGAAACCCTAGGACAAGAACAAATGGCAAAAGCGAAGCAGAAGGCTGCCTGGGTCGGCATCTGAAGCCGGGTTGCGGGCAGCCAAGAAGACAAAGCTGGCACATTCCCACAGCCGAGAACATCACTCCTAACCCTGGACAGGGGCTCAGACAAAAGGCACCACCTGAATGGGGTGGGACTAGGAATGTGGCTCAGTTAATGTGCTGCTATCCAAGCCTTTGGACTTAAGTTTAGTCTGGTGGCCCACATTGTAATCCAGCCCTGGGGAAGCAAAGACAGGTAGATCCCTGGGGCTTGCTTGCTGAACTGCCTAACTTAACTGTTGAGCCCCAGGCTAGTAGGAGACTATGATATCCTGAGGACCTCTGGCACATACACACACAGGTGCACATGTACCTACACATGCATATACATAAACATGTACACATACACACATGTATACACATGCATGTGCACATGTACCTATACATGCATATACACAAGCATGTATACATGCACACATGTATACACACATAGATGCACATGTACCTACATATGCACATACATACACACACAGGTATACATGTACCTACATATGCATATATACAAATATGTACACATACACACATGTATACACACAGGTGCGCATGTACCTACACATGCATATACATAAACATGTACACATGCACACATGTATACACATGCATGTGCACACATACCTACATATGCATATACACAAACATGTACACATGTATACACACACACACACACATGGAAGATCAAAGCTGATTTAAGTTGGGTCTTTCCCATATGGAAAACCCAATAAGCATTAAGTAACAACCACAACAGTCACAGCTGATAGAAACATCAAAGTAAGGTTTCTGCAGAATTCAGAGACAACCCACTGGTGTTTTCCATTGAACAGTCCGCCAACTGTTCTTTCTGAAAATCTTGGGAGAGCCATCAAATCTGTGCTGGGGAGTCTGGAAAATAAAACTGTAAATGTGTAAATGACCAGAGAGCAACACCAAGGTGTGTTACAGTGAAGGCTGACGGTGGTTTCAACTCTCATGTTGGGTTGACTGCCTGGGATAGGATGCTGCAGCCTAAGGCTAACCAGTGAGAAACAGCAAAGGGAGGGCAGAGGAGTGGTTGCTCCTTCTCTCTCTCTCTCTCTTTCTCCTCTCTCTCTCTATCTCTCTCTCTCTTTCTCCTCTCTCTCTCTCTTTCTCCTCCCTCTCTCTCTCTCTCTCTCTCTCTCTCTCTCTCTCTCTCTCTCTCTCTCTCTCTCTCTCTCTCTCTCTCTCTTTCTCCCTCCCTGCCTCCCTCTCTCAACTTAATTCATTTTGTTTTATGCGTATGGGTGTGTTTTGGCTGCATGTCCATGTAGTGGCCATAGAGGCTGGAAGAGGGCACTAGATGGTATGGATCTGGAGCTAAAGACATTTGGTAGCCAGCGTTTAGGTACTGGGTTCAAACCCAGCTTCTCTAGAAGAGCAAGGAGTGCATTTAACTGTTGAGCCACCTCTCCAGCCCAGGGGAGTGGGGTCTCTTAATTTCTATCTGTCTCTTCTTCTCTATGAGCCTTTCTTCAGTCACTGCCTGCCTTTCCTGAGAGGCTGCTGCATCTAGAATCTGAAATGATAGCAAATAAAATCAGGGGCCTTTCTGGGATCCAACAAAAACAGGTGAGGACAGAGACCCCACACACCCCCCACAGGTACCCCAAGGTGTACCCACACAGCTGAATTCTGAAGGGATGGTTGTCTCAAGTTTTCTCTTCCCTGAGGGGTCAGAGGTATAGCCCTTATCAGAGCAGGGATCATGCAGGAAGATGGCACACAGGAGAGGCTCTCAAGTCCAGTCTCCCCTCCAGGGCTCTCTCTCTCTCTCTCTCTCTCTCTTTCTCTCTCTCTCTCTCTCTCTGGGGGGGGGGTTGGATTTGGTTTTCTCAAGACAGGGTTTCTCTGTGTAGCTCTGGCTGTCCTGGAACTCACTCTGTAGACCAGACTGACCTCAAACTCAGAAATCTGCCTGCCTCTGCCTCCCAGAGTGCTGGGATTATAGGCATGCACCATCACCGCCCTGCACAGGGCACTCTCTCTATAGCACTCTCAGACCAGCAAAGGCCCCACCCTGGACTCTTCCTAACAACCCGAGCTGCCCTTACATAGAGTAATTGACATCCTTACAGAGCCTGAGCTCTATAAGGTCAAAACAACCAGAGTTCCAAAGAGGATAGCACTGAAACCAAGAGTGCCTGTGGACATTACTCACAGTTGAAGCAGATGTATTGGAAGACCAACATGTTTAAAGAAGAATAATACCAAATGTCTCCAAGAAGGTGAAGGTAAGTGTGGGGCCATCAGCTTGTAAGCCCAGCCTTATGAGTCTAATTCAGGAGGAGAGTGACTAGAAACCCAACCTGGGGTTACAGTACGAGGCTCTATCTCAAAACTGAAAACAGGCTAATCAATGCCAAACTCTCAGCCCTGAAAATACATCCAAACAAAACTGTAGAAGCAGAGCAGGTTATATTTAAGAATACATCTGTATATATATATGTGTGCGTGCAAAATCAATAAAAAACCATGAATTTGATGGTGAACAAGAAAGGTTAATATATAAGCATTTAGAGGAAGAAAAGGGGAGAGAGAAATGTTGCAATCATTTTATTAATATAATTATTATTGTAATTATCAACTAATTAATTGTTAATTATAATTATATACTCAAAGATAAAATAATGTCAACAATGATAATGCATACAAATCAAGGAAGAATTATCAAGAATTATTTGTAAGAGCATGGAAATTCTTTTTTATTATTAGTATGTGTGTGTGTGTGTGTGTGTGTGTGTGTGTGTGTGTGTGTGTGTGACGTGTATGAACTCCCAGGCACGCATTTGGACATCAGACATCAGAGGACAAGTTTCAGAGTCTTGTTCTTGCCTTTCACTGTGAGTTCCAGGGCTGAAACCCAAGTTACCAGGCCTGCTCAGCTCCCCTCGCTGAGCCTTCTCACCAGTCCACGTTTGTTTTGTTGTTTTAAATGGGAGGAAGAGCATCAAGAAAGCTCAAATGTAAAATGCTTGCCGTGCAAGCCTGATGATCAGAATTCAGTTCCCAGAACTCACTTAAAGGTGGAAGGAGAGAGGTAACTCCACAAAGTTGTCCTCTGACGTCTGGCACACATACCCACACCCCCACGCCATACAAACAGACAGAGCAATGATTAAAATTAAATTAAAATATATATTTAAAATTAGCAAAAAACAAAAAAACACTCCTAATTTAAAGAAGCAAGTGAAGGGCTAAGGACTTGAATTCTCCAAGGCAGGTGTACAGCTGTGGCCAGCGAGTGCTGGAAAGATGCTCACCATCGGTTGGCATTAGGGCAAAGCAAAGCAAAGCCACAACTATGGGGCTGGAGAGACGGCTCAGCAGTTAAGGGCACTGGCTGCTCTTGCAGAGGACCTGGGTTTGGTCCTCAGCACCCTCCTAGTGACCCAGTCCCAAGGAATCTGACTCCCTCTTCCCGCCTTTGGAGGCTCTGGGCACAGCTGCAGTATGTGTACGTGATACAGCTCTACACACATACAGATTTAAGAAAAAAATGCGGATGTCACTACACACCCAGTAAGTTGGTTGTTACTCTTAAAAACTGAAAGAGCAGCCAGGTGGTGGTGGCGCAAACCAGGTGCATCTCTTAAATTCAAGGCCACCCTGGTCTACAGGTCAAGTTCCAGGATAGCCAAAACTACACAGAGAAACTCTGTCTCAAAAAACAAATGAAAAATGAAAGATTATCATGTGATCCAGCAGTCCCGTGTGTAAGCAGGCAACTAAAGAAACAGAAACCAGCCGGGCAAAGGCGCACGCCTTTAATCCCAGCACTTGGAAGGCAGGGGCAGGCAGATTTCTGAGTTCGAGACCAGCCTGGTCTACAGAGTGAGTTCCAGGACAACCAGGGCTATACAGAGAAACCCTGTCTCAAAAAAAACAAAAAAAACAAAAACAAAAAAAATAAATAAAAAATAAAAAACAAAAAAAAAGAAAGAAAGAAAGAAAGAAAGAAAGAAAGAAAGAAAGAAAGAAAGAAAGAAAGAAAGAGAAACCATCCCATTCCCCTCCTCACCTCATCTCCTACCCAGTTCCCTCTCAGTCCACCTCCAGTGACTATTTAGTTTCCTCTTTTGAGCGAGATGCGAGCATCTTCGTAGAGACCTCCTTATTAGCCAGTCCTTTCAGGTCCGTGGGTTGTACTGTGGTTATCCTAGACTTCTTGGCTGTTCATCACAGCAGGGGAGAGAGGCTGGGCTTAACACTGCATGCATACGCATGGTGTGTGTGTACGTGTGTGTGTGTGTGTGTCTGTGTGTCTGTGTGTCTGTGTGTGTGTGTGTGTGTGTGCTGCACACATGTATCCTGGAGAATTTGTTCCTGCTAGGATTCAAAGTGACTCAAGAGAGAAGATTAAGGACTTCACTTATCTCTGAGCCTTCTGCCAAAGTGCAGACACGAAGGAAGGTAGAGACAGGCCGCCTTCATCCTGCTTTAATTACCTCGTGGGTTCAAGTTGGGGGTCAAGGCTTTTTGCAAAAGTGGCTTTTAAGTGCACGTCCAAGCTATAGTGAGGAGTGTCTAAATGGAATCGAACGATTGCACACCCAGCTGGTGTCTAGAGAACCGGAGGACTGGTTGTTGATGTGGAAGACAGCCCTGCTCCATTTGATGTCAGAAGTATTTTGTGTAAAGAGACATCCTGGTGTGAGGTTGACTAGGTTTCAGAGTTTTACACACCACATTGTGTTTCCTTATTCATCTGCTGATGGACCCGGGTTATTTCTACCTTTGGCTGCTGTGAGTAATGGTGACAGGAACATAGATGTATGAATAGCTGTTTAATTCCTGGCTTCCGTTTCTTTCTCTTTTTTTTTATTCTCTTTACATCATGATCAAAGCCCTCATTTCTCCCACACTTACAAGTCCCTCCCCTGAATGCCTCCTCTCCTTTACCTCAGAAAAGGGGAGCCCCCCTTGGGTAGCACCCCACCCTGAGACATCTAGTCCCAGCAGGACTAGTAGGCACATCCTCTTCCACTGAGGCCCACAGGCAGGGAGCAGGGGATCCAAGGCAGGGAACAGAGAAGGGGACAACCTCTCTCTGCTCCGCTTGTCAGGAGTCCCACGTGAAGACCAAGCTGCACATCTGCTACAGATGTGTAGGGGATCCAGGTCCAGCTCCTGCATGCTCCCTGGTTCTGTGAGCCCCCATGTTCCCAGAGGTTAGTTGCGTCGGTGGGTCTTTTACGTGGTGTCCTTGATCCGTCTGACTCGCTCACTTCTATCCCCCCCCCACCTGACTGTAGCTGAGGGTCTCTGCACCTGCCTCCATCTATTGCTTCTCAGGAAGCAGTCATACTAGGCTCTTGTCTGTAAGCACAGCAGAGTAGCATTAACAGGGTCAAGGGCTGGCTTTCTCACATCCGATGGGTCTCAAGTTGGAGCAGTCATTGGTTGGCTATTCCCTCAGTCTCTGCTCCAACTTTATCCCTGTACATCTTGTAGGTGAGACAAATTTGGGGTTGAAGTTTTACAGGTTGATTGATGCCCCCCTCTCTCTTCGAAGTCCTGCCTGGCTACAGGAGGTAGACATCTCTGTCTCTATGTCCCCCTCTGGTAGGAATCTCAGCTAGGCTAAGCCCCATAGACTCCTCATGGACTCTCCCATCCCAGGCCTCCAGCTAGACACCAGAGATGCCCCTCCCCCACTGATTTCCTTTCTCCCTCCCAGCCCTCTCCTGCTCCCCTTCTCCCTACACCTGATCAGAACGCATTGGTACATGAGACAACTTCCTGAACAGAGCTTAGGCTGATGGCTTAGGCTCTAAGATCAACAATTGACGAGTGGGACCTCATGAAACTAAAAATCTTCTGTAAGGCAAAGAACACTATCAACAGGACAAAACGGCAGCCTGCAGATTGGGAAATGATCTTTATCAACCCAACATTTACATATAATCCATCCCTCTAATTCGAGTACTCATGAGGCAAAGCAGGTTGCACTCTGTGAGTTTAAAGCTGCCCTGAAAATTCTATCTAAAAACAAACTTTAAAAAAAAAAACACCCTCTCATTTGGATACATTGTATAGCCCTAAATTATACCTCTCAGATGAAGTTGTATAATTTTTTTTTTTTTTTTGGTTTTTTTCGAGACAGGGTTTCTCTGTATAGACCTAGCTATCCTGGAACTCACTCTGTTGACCAGGCTGGCCTTGAACTCAGAAATCCTCCTGCCTCTGCCTCCCAAGTGCTAGGATTAAAGGCGTGTGCCACCACCACCCAGTGGAGTTGTGTATTTAAAGGAGAATTGGCAAAGCAAAATTGATCAAGTATTAATCACAGATATTGGAAACACATTCAGAGATAATTTAAATTCAACTCTGCTCCACTTATTTATGTGAAGACTATCCTAATAAAATTTTTCAAACTCAAAATTATTATCCAGTTCCCTCATTCTGTCTCCTGTGAAGACCTTTTGGGGACTAAAAATTAAGAACAGGGGCCCTTAGAATTTACCAACTATTACAAACAGCAATTGTGAGTGGCTCAGTGGTGAAAATGCTTCTGGAAATGCGCTTGTAAGAGACTACTTTCTCTAATCTACACAGACAGCATTGCCTGTGTCAGCCACACAGCATCAGCCTTCACTCCACAGCTAGAAGCTAAACAGGATAATGCTGCACTAGATGCTGCACTGGATGTTGCAGGCGGCTGCAGCACAGCCGTACTGGTGTACATCAGTAAGTATCTACACATAGGAAAAGCACAGTAAGAACACAAGGTGAGAGTCTGGGATGTCATTCAGTTGGTACCATGTTGGCCTAGAATATATGCAAGCCTGGGATTGCTCCCCAGCACCTTGCAAACGAAGTATGGTCTGCACACCTGTGATCCCAGTGTTGGGAGATAGACACAGATGGATCAGAAGTTCAAAGTCATCTTCCACTACATAAGAGGTTTGAGGCCAGCCTGAACTTTGCAGAGCAGGTCTCGATTTTATAAAATATATAATTGTCAGCCAGGTGGGGTGTAGTGGTGCATGCCTTTAATCCCAGCACTTGGGAGGCATAGGCAGGAGGATCTGTGTGAGTTCAGGGCCAACCTGGTCTACATAGAGAGTTCCAGGACAGCCAGATTTACATGAGACCTTGTTTTGAAGAGACAGAGACAGATACAGAGACAGATCAGTCAGACATAATGTTGTATGCCTCAATCCTAGCACTTGAGAAGCAAAAGCAGGCAGATCTCTATTTGTTTGAGGGCAGCCTGGACTACCTAGAGAGCTTCAAGCCAGCCTGGACTACACAATGGCCTGTCTCAAAATAATTAAGTCATTAATTAGTTGAAATAATCTTTTTTAAGAAGAATACTGAGTGGTAGTTAAGATTCTTTCCTGGTCCCTCACAGATGGAAATCTCACGCAGTGCATGACTATGCAGTTGATGAGTTCTAGCTCTACCCTCATGAGAATTCAGGGCAGCCCTAAAGTCTTAACCACTTCCATATGGGGATTAGGGGGAACCAGGACAAGATAGGACTTATTCAAGATCACACAGGCTGGACAGCTGGACCAGGACCTGAGCACCAGCTCCTCTTTGAACCCTTTCTCACCTAGCAATGCCTCCAGGCAACATGGCCCCAGGACCATGAGACCCCCCTTCCCCAAATGCGGAACTTCTGCCTCCAGAGAGCCCTGTGATCCACATCTAATGAAGTTCACAGGAAAAAAAAAATAAATAAAAAAAAATAAAAAAAAAAAAACTTCCTGCAAGGAAATTCTAACCCAGTGATTAGCAGCCCTGATTGGCGTTAATTGCCTGTTAGTTACCATGGTTATGTCTATCTCCGGTCCCCCTTGAGGCCCAAACAGGAATAAACCCCAACTATTCCCCCGCTGGTTCAGCGGGAGGAAAACAGCCCAGCAGACATGTTCCCTGAGCTGTTTGTAGAACTTGTCCAGTATCTACATTTCCGAGAAGGCTCTCACACAGAAATGGAAACCAAAATGCCCAAGCAACACTTTCCTGGTATCCCGAGCCACAGGCCACGTGTGTGCAGGGCCCAGCCACAGGCCGGCTCGCTCTCTGCTAATGTTTCCCGGAGTGCCTGATGTGCTGTCTTGTATTGAACATTATGTCTCAAATATCTCAAATTAAACTGCTTTTATTTTCTGTTCTTAACAGGTTAGCTGGGCCTAGTGGTGCATGCCTGTAATCCCAGCTACTCAGCAAGCTGAGGCAGGAGAACAACGGAGAGTTCCAGGTCAGCTTGGGCTACCTAGTTTCAGGGTAGCCTGTGCTACATGGTGGGACTTTATCTCAAACAAAACAAAACAAAAAACACCCACTTCACTTCAGCTTCCTCATCTAAGGTTCCCAGTTTCAGTGAGCTAGACCACAGAGGACAGTCCTAGGCCAAAAGTCCCAGAGTCTTCCAAGTGTGCCGTGAAGTCGCCTTCAAATACAGATCTTCACTGTTCATCTAAACTCAAACCCCTGAGTTCATATCCCAGGCCAGTGTACCTTCTTAGGGACAAGTCAGCGAGTCTCTTGGTATTTCAATATAGAGAAGAGAAGGCTGTACTGAGAGTCAGTATTAACTGTTCTCTCTCTCTCTCTCTCTCTCTCTCTCTCTCTCTCTCTCTCTCTCTCTCTCTGTGTGTGTGTGTGTGTGTGTGTAAGCATGCTTGCAATGCATGCATCAGCGATTACCATCTGAAGAGTCAAGCTTGCTCACTTAGCATGCACTCATATGCGTACGCAAGCACCCCTCATCTCAAAGCACAGGTGCCTTTGGCTAATCAGACGAAGTTGCCTTAGTCTCTTGGCCAACAGCTCCTATACATATGCCGTCAAAAGCTGGAGATTCTTCGGCCACAGTAGGATAACCCTCGTGGGTCAGCGCTCTTGCCTCCCAGGATGGGCACTCAGAGTTAGGAGAACCAGTCTGGCGGATGCACCTAGAACACACACATCCCTGGCTGGTGATGTCTCTGGATCCGGCTCCACCTCTCCTTCCCTGACTACCTTCCTGAGCTCACTTCCTGCCACTCCATCTAAACCTGGGTCTGTCCTTCCCTACACACCAGTTGAGTGCCCCACCCCAAATAAATCTTGCTCTTACAGCAGACCTCAGGTGTCCCTTAGGCCCAGGATAGCTGAAAATGGTTCCATTTTCTTTCAGAACAACTGCAGTTCAATTTCCTATTTCATGAGATAGAATATTCAAGTCTTATCTTCCTGGATAGCAAAGAAAATGATTTTTATAGATAGTTTCATATTAAAATAGATTGAACATTTCTGTCTCGCTCTCACTTTATTTGAGCACCTACTGTGTGTATGCCACTTGTAGATATTCACCCCTACCACTCTTACACACACACACACACACACACACACACACACACACACACACGTAATCCAGCCCTTGCTCCTAGGCATAATAGCACCTTCTGCCAGGGAGCTACTGAAGAAGACACAGGTTTCCAGAAAGTTTGTTGACAATGTAGCAACTGGAATGGCTGCCCAGACAAACAGAGAGAGATGCAGACATGTTCATGATCCTAAGACCATCCTGAGGGTATCATGCCTTATGACTAAATAGAAATTATACAAGAGGAAAAGTAGACCAGGCGGTGGTGGTACACGCCTTTAATCCCAGCACTTGGGAGGCAGAGGCAGGTGGATTTCTGAATTCGAGGCCAGCCTGGTCTACAGAGTGAGTTCCAGGACAGCCAGAGCTACACAGAGAAACCCTGTCTTGAAAAACAAAAAAACAAAACAAAAACAAAAACAAAAACAAAAAGGAGGAAAAGTAGGTGTACCTTCCTAATGCTGTGATCATTTAATACAGTTCCTCATGTTGTGGTGACCCCCAACCATAAAATTATTTTGTTGCTACTTCATAACTGTAATTTTCTAGTTATGAATTGCAACATGAACATCTGATGTGTGACCCCTTCTCTGAGTTGAGAACCACAGGTTGACAGCTGCTGGCCTGGAGGCCTTGAGTTACGTCACAGCACCTGGACATGGGCCACAGAAGCCTGAGCCTTCCCGTGGAACTGAACAGAACTCAGGCACTTGTGTACCACATTCTCTCTGTGATGCCTAAGAGATGAGTGGAAAAGTCTTGGGAAATAGAAGAACAGCACAGAAGAAAGAGGTGAAATTAGAGCCTTCTGGAGTTTTCAGAACATCAGAAAATGAACTTGAGTTAAATCTACCACGAGCTGGGAGGACTCCAGGGGGAAAGAGAAAGGTGTGTATTGTCAATGTTCTCCAGAGAACAAACACTCCTCAGGGATCCAGGGGAACAGTGAATGACACTGTCTAAAAGGTTCAGCTGGGCTCACTTTGTTTTAGCCTGTCCACCGGACCTGACTTTGGTGCCAGCAAAGCCCTCAAAATCTATTACCGTAATGTGTGTCTGCTACCGGCTACCTGGAAATGTAAGAGGAGAGAGGGTAATGGGTAATTTCACTTAATCTCCTGAGTAAGTGGGGGCCAGCTGACTTACACAGGCGTTCTAGAACACTGTGTTCCTGTATAATTTGATGCTGCATCTAGAACGGTTTACCTTGTTGTGAGCACACTGCTGCTAGGAGACAGCCAATGAGCAAACACCCTGACTTTCTATTATTGTTTCATCGCGGCATAGACCATCTGAGTCTTGGTGGCTATAAAGCCACCAGCGTTGTGCTAGTGTGACACCTGCGTTGTACCAGCGGCCCTTCCAGGCGTCAACTAATGGTCACTAGGTAGTCCAACAAGAATGTTCTTGATTTACACTGACCACAACATCTTCCTCCTAGGCACTCATTCACCTATGTCTTCCTTCTGAGATCCTCCTCTCAGTCTGTTTCCCAAATTCAGGGCTGAACCCAACACCCATCACCACCAAAGCTGGGATGGGATGGGGTGGGGTAAAGCAGGCTCCAGGCATCAGCAGGTCTGTTTGGGGCCTTAGACTAAGTATTCAAATTCAGACCTTGTGTTCAGGTGCTGTCCCCTTGTGCCCCACACCCCAAAGCCCCTGGCTTGTCCCAGGCCAGTCTTAGCCCCATCCCTTCCTAACATTCCTAGGTTACCCCATAGATCTCAAGGCTGCACCTTACACACACACACACACACACACACACACACACACCACAGGGCTTTACTAGTTTGTGTCTGCAACGCATAGCCATTCCACAGTGCCACTCCCTGACCTTTGGATCCCTCCACCTGGTTCACCTCCTGGGCACCACCCTTGTCACCTCTCTCAGCACTATGTAGCTCCTGCTCCACTCTCCCAAGTACCCCTCACAACTGAGAAACACAAAATTAGAAATCAGATATATATATGAGCACTTGCGTTCATTCAGACTGGTCCAGGATTGAAACTTGTAACAATGATTGCTTCAAAGAGGGGGACCTTGGCTTCCTCTCTCAGGAGAAGGGAACTGACTAGTCTACGTGTGTTTTCCTACCAATTCAGCCCTCTGTGTGGAGCACACATTATCTTTTCATATAAAGATGCATTTGAAGGGCTTGTCTTAGAGTTTCTCTTGCTGTGATCAAACACCATGACCAAAAAACAAGTTGAGGAGAAAGGGTTTATTTAGTTTATGCTTCCATGTCATAGTCCATCAGTGAAGAAAGTCAGGACCGGAACTCAAGCAGGGCTGGAACCTGGAGGCAGGAGCTGATGCAGAAATCATGGAGTGGTGCAGTGTACTGGCCTGCTCAGCCTGCTTTCTGACAGAACCCCGAACCACCAGCTCAGGGATGGCACCACTCACAATTTGCTGGGCCCTCCTCCATCAATCACAAGATGAGAAAATGCCCTACAGTCTAACCTACAGCCCTATCTCATGGAGACATTTTCTTAATTGAGGTGCCCGCCTCTCAAATGGCTTTGTGTTGTGTCAAGTTGATATAAAATTATCCAGCACAATTGATCCCTTGCCACCTTGAACACAAACACATCACTCTTAAGCCACAAACTTTCCTTTCTCATTCATCCTCCAAGAGCTCACATTAAAACTTTAAAAATCCCAGTCTTTACAAATTCACTTTTAAAGTTCGGTCTCTTTACAATAGACCATCTCTTTTATAAAATCCAAAATCTGTTAAAATTCAAAGTCTCTCTAAAAATCAAAACAATTAAATACGTTCTTACTTCAAGAGGGGAAGAAGCAGGGCAGAGTCACAACCAAAGCAAAGCAAAACCAAACTCCAACAGTGTAAATAACCCAACACCCTGCGTCTGGGATTCACTCACCATCCCTGGGCTCCTCCGAGGGACTTGGGTCGCTTTGCCCTCTGCAGCACACACAGCTTGTCTCTGAGGTTCTGCTTGACTCCACTCCAAAGCTGCTACTGTTTTTGGTGGTCATCCCATGGTACTGGCATCGTCAAGACGCTGGTGTCTTCCTGCTGCAACTAGGCTGCCCTTTCACCAATTTTCTCATAGGCTCTCTTCACGGTGCCAAGCCTCAACTTCTCTCCATGCCCCTTTCAGTCCTGGGCCTTCACCTACCACTGAGGCTGCACCTTCACCAATGGCCTCTCCTGGCCTCTCAGTGCCGAGCCTCAGCTGCACTTCATGCCTCCAAAGTCCCCACCTGGGTGACTCTTGGGCTCCCAAGAAAATGCTAGTACAAGATACAGCCTTGGCTACCTCCAGAACACAGCTTCCATGTGCTGAACTTAAGGATGCACTTCCCAGAAGATTTCACTTCATCCACACTGGTCTCTTCTTAATCAACTTAATCAGCTCTAGCTGACAGGGATCAAGTATCCTAACAAAGCAAAGGTTTCTCTTTAGTGGTTGATCACAGCTGATTCTTCAGCCCCAGCTAGCCAGAAACACTGACTCTTAATTCAAAATAACAAATGGACCCACAGGGTTTTAAAACTTCCCTCTGAAATGTCACAAGCCAGGCCTCCAGAGTCTGCATTGTCCTTGACATTCTCACTCACCAAGCTCTGCCGAGCATTGAGCACGCAATGGTGTTTCTTGTACAAAGCTCCAAAGTCCTTCCACCATCCTCCCAAAAACAACATGGCCAGGTCTGTCACAGAAATACTCACGATCCTGGTACCAACTTACCTTAGGGTTTCTATTGCTACAACGAAACACCATGAGCAAAAAACAAGTTGAGGAGGAAAGGTTCTATCTGGCTTGCACTTCTACACTGTAGTCCATCACTGAAGGAAGTCAAGACAGGAATCAAACTGAGCAGGGATCTAGAGGCAGGAGCTGATGATCACGGAGGGACTCGGCCTACAGGCTTGTTCTTAAAGACTTGCGCAGCCTGCTCTTATAGAACCCAAGACCACCAGCCAAGGCACGGCACCACCCACAGTGGGCTGGACCCTGCCCCCCAAATCACCAAGAAAATGCCCTACAGATTTGCCTAAAACTCAATTTTACAGAGGCATTTTCTTAATTGAGGTTTTGTCCTCTTAGCTGACTTTGGCTTGTATCAAGTTGATGTTAAACACGGCTGGGTTTTTTTTTTTAAAGAGGGGAGGGGAAAAGGGGAAAAACAGCACTTCCCAGAGCTTCCAGAGCTTACAGCCTGAGTTCAACCCCCAGCATGCACATAGTGGAGGGAGAAAGCTGAGTTCGGTAAATTGACTTATCTCTACTCTTGTGCACACATACAAGAATAAACAAATGTAAAAATAATGTAAATTCCACTGTCTTTCACTGAAAGCAGCAACCTTAGAAAGTAAATCCCCTCAGACACCCCCCTGCTTTACCTCCCCAGGGACACTATATGAGGATGTCTCAGGGGGGCCACAGTTTATATAGCTGTCAGAGCAATTAATACCTGCTAATTAATTTTAGCACCTTCTTACTTTCAAAAGTATCCTGGTGAAAGCAATACATTTTATTTCTACTCTCTCATGGTCCTAAAATCCACTCACCTTACCATGGGCCAGCTATGTCCCGCCCACTCTCGGACTCACCCTATTCCGGCCCTGGCCAGCTCCAATAACCCCAGGCACACTAACCTAGGGGCTTGCCTGCACACAGTCTACTTTTGACCCTTCATCCTTTCCTCACTCTGGACCTTCCTCTTGGAATGCCTGGCATACCTGCCCCGCCTCAGCTCCGAGACCAGCCTGCCATATGCCCTTCAGAACAGGGACGTGACCTTGACACCTAGACCTGCCCTGCTCAGAAGCCCCGCCCACACAGCCCTAACAGCCAGCACACCTTTTACAGAGGTGTCACACACCCATCTCCTCCCCTCCAGTTCAGGTCCCAACCGTGCCTTGCTTGAGATGGAAGGAACCGGGCCCCTGAACTGGGCCAGCCTGGAGGTCAGGCTCGGCTTTAGACCCTGCATCTCCCACGTAACTCTCCTCGAAGCCAGGTCCTTAATTTCCTTGAGCCATCCTTTCTGCTTGTCTTATTTGTTTTCCTACCACCGTGATAGAACACCCTGGCGTAAGCAACTTAAGGAAGGGAGGCTTATTTTGGCGCATAGTTTGAGGATGCAGTCCATCGTAGGGAGAATTCGTGGCAGCAGGAGCGAGAAGCCGCTGGTCACGTGGCATCCGCAGCTGGGAAGCAGAGAGGGGTGAATACCAGTGTGGGGCCGGCCTGCTTTCTGTCCTTCAGCCCTGGCCCGAGACTGCGGAATGGCATTAGCTACCTTTAAGATGGCTTGTCCTACCTTCATCAACCTATCGGAGAAATTCCCTCACAGGCGCGTGCACCCAGAGACTCTGTCCTCCCTGCTTCTAGGTCCTGTCAGGTTAATCATCAATACAGGCCGCCGCACTGCAACTCTGTAATTTTATCTTACTAATGCATAGCTGTTGTCGTTCTTTGGGTCTATGAATGTGCGTGCACGCGGGAGGGCCTGGTTCGTTATGTTCGGCAGTAACAAACACAACTCACCGGGATTCCGGCTGCTCTCCCTCTCAGGTCCCCCATCTGACACGGTCACTCCATATCCACTCCTCGCCCTTTCTACAGACATCCTCGTCTGACTTGGGTGAGTTTTCTCCTCCCCCCGACTTTTGCACCTGTCTGCGTTTCTTTTCTTTCTTCTCACTATGGTATCTCAGATGCTTTGGAGTGAGGCGGGGCTGACTAAGCAAGCAAACACTACCAAACACCAGGTGAGACCTCCAGAAGATGGCGCAGAGACAGAGGTGGTGAGGATCAGAGGGGTCCTCTGGAACCTTTTTCCTTGTAATGGTTGTGTGTGTGTGTGTGTGTGTGTGTTGAAAGATTGTCTTTCTTTCATCTTCTGGTGTTTCGTTTTAGTTTTTGAAATGTTTCCCTATGTTACCCAGGCTTGGATAAAGCAATCCTCCTGTCTCAGCCCCTCACATCCCGTACATAGTTACATACACCTATGCCCGGCTGCTTAGTGATCACCCAACTTCCTTGGCTTCCTCATGTTGAAACACGGATGTCAGCCACGCCAGCACCATAGAGCTGTTGTGATTAGATGGTTCTTGAAGCCCAGCCCTTAGCAGGTGTTCTGCCGCATCAGCAAACACAGCGATGACTGGGAAGGTCCCCTAGATGAAACTGGCTCTACTGAACTCAGAGTCCAGGCAGCAGAGGAATGTCCCCCAAAGGGTACAGCCATAACCTTGTCTCCTGAAGCAGTCAGATCTCACACAGGCTCTCCCCACAGAGGGCTGGATCCCCCCTCCCCCCCCAAACACACAAAAGGATCAACTCTCCTCCTGCCCAGAGGATGGGATATCTTACCCAAGGCTCTCAGCATGACCCTTCTGTACTTAGGACAAGTCCTTCCCTGAAACTTCCGGGCCTTTTCCTAGCTGCTGACAAGGAGCCAAATGGATCATGTCCTTAAGGACAGGATACTGAGGGTGCCTCCAACTACCTTCTGAGGAGACACCCTTCTGTTATGAAGAGGTGACCACCCTCGTTAGTAATCACGAGAAGTGAATCGGACCCACCTAGAGTTGAGCTGCGGCTCCCATCCCTGTGTGCCTGAGCCTGAGTCCTCAGAGCTTGTGGCACTGTGCGGGGTGGGGGTGTGGTGTGGTGTGGTGTGGTGTGGTGTGGTGGGGGCTGGGGGCGGGTCTGGGAGGCAGGTGTTGGAAATCCTCTAACCTCCTCAGCTATTGAATCCCCTGAGCCTGCTGCGGGCGAGAGATCAGTGTCCCCAGTGGCTAGGTCCCAGACGAGCAGTGGAGAGGGCCGTGTCACAAAGAAAAAAGAACTAAGGGAAGGCCACAGGAAGTTCTCAAGATAGAGTAGCAGGCATGGTGGTCCTCCATGACAGTGGCATCAGGGCGTGGCAGAAAAGACAAAGTCCCCAAAGCAGAGAGCAGCACCTTAGGAACGGCATGACTTTGAGCGCACCATCAATGCCTCAGTGCCTCTCTTCCCTCACTGGTGCAGCATGGGTAACAGTGATCTATGGGGGGCGGGGGGAGACAGACCAGGAGATACGCAGTGGGACCAAGTACTGCCTAGGTCATCTTACCATATATTTCAGTGTGCACAGCCATGACAACGGCACAGCTCTCGCCCTCTCATATGTGCTCCCCGCCTCTCTTGTCACCTCTGCCAGTTGTGAGTTTGTCAACTCGTCAAATCCACCCTTCTTCACCCGCTGTAGGATGCTGGAGTTGGGCCCCCGGAACCTTCTCCTTTGCCAGCTGGTGCAATGCTAGGTTCTGTCAGTAGAGGGCGGTGAAGAGAGGCCACTGGGTCTTGGAGGAGGGGGAGCTGCTCTTCCTGGTGCCTGGTAGGAAGAGTCACAATTTCTCCCCAGCATGGCTGCTAGCGGGATGATGATGGAGCGCTAGCTAATCTGGCAAGTCACCCTATCCTCATGGCAACCCTACAGATGGAGACTATCTCCACAGGACAGACCATAAGGTCTAGAGGCAGGAGAGTTACAAAAGCTGCCAGGGTTTCCTGATCTTGAGTGACAGAATTTAGGGCAACCTGGTCTTGGCTGCAGGCTTTAGAGCGCACGTGATCTGCAGAAAGCCTACATGCGCTTTCTGGAAGCCCTATGACCTGAGGGAACTCACCATCCAAGCCTCTCAAAGCTACCACTCTCCACAGGCCGGGAGGCTACCTGAGGCGGACCCGTGCAGTCGAGCAGAATAGACACAGGAACATTAGAACTGCCAATGCTTCTAGCTCTCCTCTCACGGGGCGAGTTCACACTATAATCAAACAGAGTAAATTTAATTTCCTTATCTCTCTGGAGTCTGCTGTGCAGGTTGTGTTTAGAGCATGGCAGGAAGAAGTCCATCTCTCGTATGGTTTTTTTGTTTGTTTTTGTTTTTAAAGACAACCTTAGGCCATGGGAGCATTGTCCATCATCCAGTAAGCCAGAATTTGCAGACCCCCGGGTCCTGTGTCCATATCCAGCATTTGGGACCTGAGGAAGACTTGACTTCTCAGAGCCCCAGTCTGAAGGAATGAGAGATGAGGCCATGGAGCTAATGTCTACCAGGGGTCTGTTACAGAATAGTGGGGGGGGGGGGCACAGTGAAGGGCCCAGCCCAGAGAAGGAGGGGAAGCCTCTCAGAGGAAGGGGCACGCAAATCCAGAAGGCTCCAGAATCTTCCTTGTCTACTACAAGGATTTTTTTTCTCTCTCTGAAGCCCAGGGCTGAGGGCAGCATCCCTGGCCCGCAGAGAGCACTTGCCTTTGATCTTGTGTGAGAGCCTTTTACATTTTAAATCTCAGATCACAAGTGGAGCCCAAAAGCTCCTGAAGGAGCTAGCTGCCTTGCTTTGAAAGCCTGCCGCCCGAGGCTGCCAAACACAGATAATTCTCTGGGAACGTCTCTCCCCGATGTGCTGTGCTCGCTGTACAAGCTGCCGGGGTTGTGTGACAGTCGATAGAAAATTCCTAATGCCCAGCTTAATCTGCCTTCAGAAGTTTGCGGAGGTGGGGAAGGGGGAGGAGCTTATTTTAGAATTCACTTTCGCTGTGGCAGCACCAAAGGGTAGGAAATAGAATGAAGACTTGAGAGAGCAGGTGTTTCTGCACGTATAGAGACCCAGGTGTGACAAACCGGGTCCTGACGGCCGAGTCCCACTTTCAGACACCTGGTGGTATTGAGCCTTGGGGGTATATCACTTCACCGTTTCAGCCTCGATTCCTACGTCTTTTATTTCATGTGTCTCCTGGAATATGTCACTCTGCCTAGGGACACACACATGAGCCTGAGGGTTCAGCTTACCTTCCTGAGCTCCGGTCCACCCATTCCTGTGAGAAGGGTGTGTCTACACTCGTGGGTGCTGGTGCAACAGCATTCTTGAAATTTCTAAGAAGAGACTAAAACCTAGACTGATGGTGGTGACACTGACCTCTCCGAATTAGAAGGGCAAGCCGTCCCGGGCTCCTGCAGTGACCAACTAAAAGTCCCAGTGTGAAGGGAGTAGGGCTGGGGTAGAGGAAGGGGAGCAAACACACACACACACACACACACACACACACACACACAAAGAGGCTAAAGATGAGCCTGGCTTCATTCCAGGGGAGGGAGCTGTGGTAAACTGTGTGAGAGTGTAGAAGGAGAAAATTGCCTCTGAGTCCTGCGTCTGGCCCAGGCTGATGTCTGTCCCTCTATGAAGCTGCTCTGATCAAGGGCTGGGTGTATAGGCAGTAGCCTCAGATGTCCTGACTCTAAGCCAGGGTCTGCATCTGGCCTTGCCCCAAGAGACTGAAGGGATGTTTAGGGGCGCTGTGCTCCCTGGCTTCTCTCCATGCCCCAAAACCACCCACGCCCTCGCGCTCCTGGCATATCCTCTCCTCTCACTCTACCACAATCATATGGGAAAGTGACCCCGAGAGCTGGAAGCCCCCAGGATTCCGACTCCCATGTCTCTGGGTTTCTGTAGCTAGAGGGGGTCATATCAACCCTAGATTAGAGTCTACCTTATATTTCCTGGGTCCCCAAGATGGCCCTGGACATCCCAGTTTCTCCTCAAAGCTCCTTTCTCTACTCCTGACCTTTCCAGACACCCTCTCCTCCCGACAGAAGGCCTCATCTCCCCCTGGACCCCAGGGCCCCCAGACCCTGCTACACCTAAGATGATGCTGACAACAGGATTCAGCCAAGCCAGGACGCTGAGATTGGGACCACACTGTGTAGCATAAATGATTTGAAATCTTTACCACAGCATCTATTTTTATGACGTAAACATTTTATCGAAGCCTGGCACGCAAAGAAAAATGTGCACGAATCGTGGGGCAGACAGTTCAGTTTCCATGAGCAGCTCTGGCTGAGTAACAGAGCAAGCGGAGCGCCTCCTGGTGGTCCGTCCCTGTCATTACTTCCTCCGGGGTATCCGTTTCACCTTCCCAGTCCATTTCTGCTGGTTGTTTTGAGCACATTAATTGGTAATATTTCGCTGTCTGTCTGTCTGCTACTTGATAGTTGTTCTTTTACCCAGGGCTTGCTATAAACTTGGTAAACTCACTCGGTCAAAACCGGAAGTGCGGCTCTTGCCGATCATTCTCAGGATTGAACAGAACACCCCACATCCAAGTCTCCTGAAGAAGATGCCCGTGTGGGAAGGAAGCCCTCTCTGAAGGAAAAGAGGCTATGAGGGGAAGGTCAAAGATGTTCCATTACTAGAAGCTCTGACTGGCTCCATGGCCAGAGGAGACAGGTTTTCCATCTCAGCAGCGCAGTTAGCCAGGCAACGGGATACAAGGCAGCAGCCTCCTTCTAGCCTGTTTGCTGCAGGTGTGTGCATGGGGCCAGGTCTGTAGGCATAGCCTCTCAGGTAGTGGCTGCAGCAGGCGTGGCTTGGGACTTGTAAGAGCAGAGAGGCCAGCAGCTTCTCCCTGAGAGACACTCTAGCTAATTTCTCCCCCTTAGCGACCCGAAATGTCTCTTAACAAAACCACTGTGCTTCCACAGGCTGGATGTGGGATTTGAGATTTTTAGGAAGAGCTCCTGAAATCAATCTAGAAAAATCATTTGGAGAGGCTGCTGAGATGGTTCTGTCAGGACAGTGTTTGCTCTGCAAACGTGAAGCCCTGAGTTGCATGCCCAGAAACCACACCAAAATGCTAGCCATGGTGTTGCATGCTTTCAAGCCCAGCTCCGGGGAGACTGGACCGGCGGCTCGCAAGGGCTTGCTTGCCTGCCCGCCTTGATGAACTGGTGAGCTCCAGGCAGACAGGAGGTAGTGCTTCTGAGGACACTGGAAGTTATTCTCTGGAGTCCAAATCCACACACAAGAATACACATGTGCCTGCATTTAGAAGAAGGGGTGGGGCAGTGAGATAGCTCAGGGGGTAAAGGTGCTTGCTGTCAAGATCTGAGTTCAGTCCCCAGGACCCACATGGTAGGAGAGAATCAACTCCCAAAAGTTCAAAAGTGCTTCAACCTCCATGCACGCTCTCTGGACCATATGTATCCATACATACATACACGCAAACAAGCAAGCAAACAAACATACAAACAAATGGTATTTTTTTTTAAGCAAAGAAAAGGAAAATCAACTGCCCTTCCTGACTATGCTACCAGGGCTCTACAAAAGGCAAGGCATGAAACTTTCCAGCATAGGGTATTTAGCGCCACCTAGTGGTCTTTATTATTATACCACAAGTGCGATACCCGGCACCCCCACCCCACGCCCCCATCGGTTCTTCCTTCCCTCCCTTCCTTCTTTGAGAAGGGAGAACCCCACTCCAGGTATCGCCTCCCCACCTTCCATTCCCCCAACCCTCCCACCCCCAGCTTATCAGGTCGCTGCAGGACTAGGCAAATCCTCTCCCACTGAGGTCAGACATAGTTCATTTAAGGAACCGGTCTCCGCAGACAAGCAAGCAATGGATTCAGGGAGAGGCCGGGCTACATATGTGCAGAGGGCCTCGGTCCAGCCCGCGCTCGCTCTTTGGTTGGTGGTTCAGGAGCAAGGACCCTTCCTAGAAGGGGTAACAGGTTAACATCTGGGCTTAGATTTAAAAGATTAACGAGTCAGGCAAGGGCAAGTAGGGGCCAGGCAGCTAAGTTGGGACAGACAGAAAGAGGGCTTCCTACAAGACTTCAGAAGGACCCTTGGCTGAAGCTGGCAGCCTTCCCTCAGTGAAGCCACCAAGCCGCAGGAAATGGTGTGTGCCCTTCCAGATGGCCTGAAGGCCCACTTAGCCAGGCTTCTCATCTTCAAAAGACTCCAAGGTTCCTCTGTTCCAAGTGAGTGCGCGGAAACATATGGACAAACTGGCAGAGTGGAAAGAGGCCGCTCGACTCTGCTCCTGTGGACTGGTGTCCCGTGGCACAAAAGTCACCTGGTTAGCAATCTGCAACTGTCTCTGCTTTTTACTGGACATTCAGCTAGAAAACCATCCCTTTCACCTAAAGAACTGATTCTGCTCAAAATAAACACAGCATCTTTCACAGGGCTGGGTATAGCCCTGAGTTTAATCCCCAGAGCACAAAATAAAATCATAACCTTTACCATACGTTGACATATTTTTATTGATTAGTATGTTTTTAAAAAAAAAAAAAACGGGCTGGTGAGATGGCTCAGCAGTTAAGAACACTGACTGCTCTTCCAAAGGTCCTGAGTTCAAATCCCAGCAACCACATGGTGGCTCGCAACCATCTGTAATGAGATCTGACACCCTCTTCTGGTGTGTCTGAAGATAGCGACAGTGTGTTTATATATAATAATAAATAAATCTTTAAAAAAAAAAAAAAAAAACAGAACAAGGACAGGGCAGGGTCTCTCTCAATCTCCAGAAAGTTCTGGGGAAGTTAGAAGGGAAAGAAACAGAAATGGAGGGGAAGCCATTGCACTGCCAACCAAGGCCAGACCTGTCAAAGGATTTAGGGATCTTGTGGTGATTTGGTTTTTGTTGTTGTTGTTTAGAAGTTCTTTTTAATTATATGTGTGTGTATATATGTGTATGCATATTTGTATATGTGTGTGCATGTATGTGTATTGTCTATGAGTATGTATGTGAATATGTGTACATGTATGTGTCTGTGTGGTTTTGTATGTATGTGTGTATGTATATGCATGTGGGGGTGTCTGTGTTGTGTGTGTCTCTGTGTTTTTCTGCGTGTATGTATGTGTCTGTGCACATGTGTGTATATATGTGCATATATGTATGTGTGTGTGTGTGTGTGTGTGTGTGTGTGTGTGCTTGAGTGTGTGAGACAACATGCCTGTAGAGGCCTGAAGATAATTTTTAGGAGTTCTCTCCATCCTTCCTGAAAGCCCCAGGAGCTGAGCTCAGGTGCACAGTCTTTCAGAAAATGTTTTTACTTATTGAGAAGTCCTGTGGGTCCCTGTTGTTTTGTTTGTTTGCTTGATGGTTTGTTTGTTTTGAGGCAGGATCTGTTATGTAGTTCTGGCTGTCTGAGAACTGTATAAACCAGGCTGGCCTCTGCCTCTACCCTACAAAGTAGATCGTACCAAGTGTTAGGATTAAGGATGTGCACTGGTATGCCTGGCTCGGTTTTTGTTTTGTTTTGTTTTGACAGGATCACATATAGCCAGGTAGCCTGCAACTTCTTAGGTAGCCAACAATGACCTTGAATTCCTGATCCCCCTGCTTCCACCTCCTGAGCGCTAGGATGACAGGCATGTGCCATCCTGCCTGGTTTGGGGCTGGTGGTCTAGTCCAGGCCTTCCAGCCTGCTAGGCAAGCACTCTGGCAACTGAAGGGGGATTTGTATGCTCAGGACGGAGAAAGATCTGCTAATGTTTCAGCTCTGCAAATGAGGAAGAAAACGATTTGTAATGTACTGTGTCTCTGACAAGAACAGATCCAGATAGGGCAGGATCTTTTGTTTGTAAAGCCCAAAGTCAACATCCTTGTTGTTGTGGCTTTTGGCAAAGATCCAGGCCATGTGGCAGAGAAAGCAAGTGTGTGTGTGTGTGTGTGTGTGTGTGTGTGTGTGTGCAGCTCAGAGAATTGGGTGCTGCTGGCTGCTTGGCCAAGGGGCACCATGAGATACCATAGAACCTCTGTCCTTGGTGCCTCCAAAAGAGGGTGTGTTGATTATTTTACTTGGTGCTGTGACAAGAGCAAGTGGATAAGGGAGAGTTTGCTTTGGCTCACGGTTTGAGGGCACAGTCCGTGGCAGGAAAGGCATAGAGGCATGACAGCTGGCGTGTGCAGCAACGGGCTGAGCTGCATCTGCAGTCCGGAGAAGTGAGAGTGGATTTCTAGACTCTATCCCAAGCCCAGAGGATAGTACTGCCCACATCGAGAGTGGTTGATCCCCACTCAGGTAACCCAATCTAGAAACTCCCTCACAGCATGCCTAGACACCTAGACATGTGTCCATGTTGACTCTAGATCCTGACAACTAACAATATTGACCAGTACATGTACACACACACACACACACACACACACAGGTTTTAAAGAAAAGTTAATTACAAACTAAAACCAAACTAAAACAAACAAATAAACAAACAAACAAAAAAAAGTCAAACCTGATAGCTTATACTTGGAATCCCAGCACAAGAGAGCATGAGACAGGGGAATCACCATTTTAGTTTAGTTTAGCCAGACCCTATCTCAAAATGCTGAAAGGAAGAACGAAAAGGAGGGAGGGAAAAAAGATGGGAGGAAGGGAAAACAGTGCAAAAATTCCATTATAAACAAAATCTTTATTTTAAAGCAGTTTTTTTTTCCACAAAAACAAGGCCAAGAGGCTGGAGAAATGGCTCACTGGGTAAGAGCATTTGCTGCAAAAGTGTGAGAACTTGAGGTCTGATCGCCAGCACTCTGTGAAAAGCTGAGCACAGCTGGGTGCACTTGTAACCCCAGCAGTGGGGAAGAGACATGGTCAGAGGCAGGAGGATGGCTGGTGCTCTCTGGACAGCCAGCGTGGCTGGGAAACCTGTGCGTTCCAGGGTTAGTGCGAGACTCTCTCTCAAGGAAAGAATATGGAGAGCAATAGAGGAAGAGACCTGTTTCCCGTGGGTATTGGTCAACAGGAACACATGCACACACACCCTGTGGCAGTTTAGATAGGTTTGGTCCCCATAGATTTGTGTGTTTGAGAGCTTGGCCATAGGGAGTGCATTAGGAGGTGTGGCCTTATTGGAGGAGATGTGGCCTTGTTGGAAAAGGTGTGTCACTGTGTAGATGGGCTTTGAGGTCTCCTATGCTCAGGCTCTGCCCAGTGCAGAAGAAAGTCTCTTGGCTAACTCCAGTGCCAAGTCTACCTGCATGCTGCCTTGCTCCCAACCATGATGAGAGTGGACTAAACCTCTGAAACTGGTAAGCCAGCCCCAATTAGATGTTGTCATTTATAAGAGCTGCCTTGGTCATGGCGTCTCTTCACAGCAATGGAAACCCGAACTAAGATACACCCATACAGCTTTCAAAAAAAAAGAAAGAGTAATAATCCTTTTAATCCTTTGGCTCAGACTGTGCTATGGAACCAGAGGGCACTGCAGTGAGGTTTGGTCCACGAGGCATTTCAAGCTTGTTAACAGCCTCACAGATACGACACAATTGTTACAGCATTTCCTTGGCAGCTGTGGAAACTGAGGCCCAGAACGTCTGGAGTCCATGGGGACACTGCTGACAGGGAACAACGGCAGCACTGGAAGCAGGCGGTCCAACGCAGGACCTAGCTGAGCTCTTTTTCTGTCAGGTCCCTGGCTGGATGAGTTCACTCACCCCAGAGAAGAAGGCTGTCGCCTGTCTCCTGCCTCCATAGAAGACACTCCTTTCATCCGCGTGCGTCAGAGTCCACTTGCCAGCATGAGCAAGAAGATCAAAGCCCTGTGCTTTCTGTAGGACCAGAATGACCGGAGGCCCTGGGAGAGTCTTGAGGTGGTGGCCTGCCCCCTGCCTCACCTCCTTCAAGGGCTTTCCATGGTGTAAGAACTTACTCAGTGTCCTTTGTTGTGAGGAGACACCCTGACCACAGCAACTCTTCTAAAGGAAGGCATTTAACTGGAGCTGACTTGCACACACACACAGGTTTCACACACATCATCATGGCAGGAGGCAGGGCAACACACAGGCAGACATGATGCTGGAGAAATAGCTGAGAGTTCTACATCCCAATCTGCAGACAGCAGAGCGAAAGAATGGCACTGAGGTTGGCTTGGGCTTTTGAAACATCAAAGTGTACTCTCAGTGACATACTTCCTCCAAATAAGGCCACTCCCCCGTGACCAGGTAATCAAATATGTGAGCCTGTAGGGGCCATTCTTAGTCAAACCACCACACTTGTCAGCAAATTCAGCAACTCAAAGGTTCACACTCCGTGTATGTGTCTTTGTTGATGGGCACTTGGGTGGCTTCCCGAACCCATCAGCAGGCTGGCAGAGCGCAGTGGCAAAAGGCCCAGACACACAATCTTCCTGCCCATCCACAGGCCACTAGCAAAGAGATGCATCATACGTGACTGACTGTTTGTATTCCAGCTTAAGAGACCCAGCTCTGCCAATACCTCCCAAACACAGTGTAGGAAAACATGTACAAATCCTCAGCCTGAGGCCATTGATAAGTGACTGTCTTTGTTAGGGTTTCCATTGCTGTGAAGAGACACTGTGACCAAAGCAACTCTAATAAAGGACGTTTCATTGGGGCTGGCTTGCTGGTTCAGAGGTTCAGTCCATTATCATCAAGGCAGGAGCATGGCAGCGTCCAGGCAGATGTGGGGCTAGAGGACCCCAAAATTCTGCATCTTGATCCAAAGGCAGATAGGAAAAGACTGTCTCCCATGTAGCTAGAAGGAGGGTTTCAACTACACACAGAGACACACTTCCTCCAACAAGGCCACACCTACTCCAACAAAGCCACACCTCCTAATAGAGCCACTCCCAGGACCAAGCATATTCAAACCACCACAGTGACTATCACAGCAAAGGATTTACGTTAAATTATGACAGAAGTGGCTGAATCATATAAGGAGATACATTGGCTGTTCTGCAACAGGAATGGATGTAGATGCTATTAGAAACACGAAAGAAACCAAAACTCGGCTACAATCTAGAATGATCAGGTCCTTCGTAAACAAAGTCTTTGCATCTGAAAGTTGAAATATAAAAGAGGCTTTGACTACAGATATAAAAGAAACCCCTTATCCATGAATTCCTTCTTGTCTCCCTCTGTGATGGGAAAACTATCAAAGTGACACAACCTAAAATCCCTTGGGAAGAGAGTCTCAGTGAGGTACTGTCTAGATCAAGGTAGTCTGAGGACATATCTGGGGGAATTATCTTGACTGTGTTCTTTAAGGTAGGAAAACATGCCCACTTTGGGTGGCACCATTCCCTATACAGGAAATCCTGCACTGTGTATAAGTAGAGAACGTAAGTTGAGTGCCGGCATGAATGTGTTCACTTTCTGTCATTATTGAACAGTACAGAAAGTACCACGTGAGGAAAGAGTGGAATCCGTACAGAAATCTTTAGCAGAGTTTACAAGGAATTAGTCTCTGATTCCAACTGACCCAACCCATAAACAGTGCTATAAACATCATTATGTATCAACCGACATCCATAAATGAATATTCACAATAGAAAACAGCTTTCAAATGTTTCATGCTATTTATGCAGTTCTAGAGATCAAACCCAGGTCCTCCTAGCAAGTGACGAAAGCACTCCATCATCTGAGCTACATCTCCATTTGTAAAGTCCATGAAGCCAAGCACATGGTGCAGGGCACAGTGCACAGCAGGCACTCGGGAAATCTGTGCTGAGTGAAAGAATCAGTTCAGTGGGAAGCAATGAGCACATCTCTTTTATACTTAAGAAAAAAATGAATGGGGGTGGGGAACGCATGTGGCTTCCCAGAGCCCCAGAGCTCGGGTCAACAACAGTCAGGATGGACTAGGGTTTGCTGCAGTAAGTACAGAGCTGAACTTGGGTGGCTTACTTCAGTGACAGGCTGTTCCGCTCCCACTTAGTGTGTCTCTCGTCGCCCCGCCTCCACTCAGCTCCACAGGGCATCGTGGGGCCTGGAGATAGAGTAGTCCCTGTCAGAGTACTGCTGATCTCAAGACTGTGAGGAAGGGCACCCACAGCCCAGCCCCACACTGATTCTCAATCTACTTAGAGGCCGCACACCTGACTTCCACTCACAACGATGTAACTAGGCAGGATACAAATTATAAGTTGCCAGCAGCAGTATTAAGTGTAGTCACTCCTATGAAAACATTGTAACAATGTCTCTAAGGCAGGCAATCGCATTCTAAAAACTGACCACAGGAGCGGGCAACCACATTCCTAAGAACTGAAGATACTTGACCATCAGTGACCATAGGAATCTTGTTGTTGTTGTTGTTGTTGTCTTTTGGGTTTTTTTTTTTTTTTTTTTTTTTGGTTTTTCAAGACAGGGTTTCTCTCTATAGCCCTGGCTGTCCTGGAGCTCACTTTGTAGATCAGGCTGGCCTTGAACTCAGAAATCCGCCTGCCTCTGCCTCCCAAGTGCCAGGATTAAAGACATGTGCCACCACTGCCTGGCGACCATAAGAATCTTAAGACTGAAAGGGAAAAATCCCCCAGATGTCTATCAACAGAGGAATGGGGAAAAAACATGCTGTATCTCTACAATGGAAAACTATTTGGCCTTAGAAAGAAATGGAATTCTAACACCACATATGGAGAGGCTTTGAAATCATGTATGGTAGCATGCATCTGCCGTGTCATATATAGAAAATAGGCTAGACTCTAAAAGGACAGAATTGACCCAGCCTGTATGAAGCATGCATATTAGGCAAATTTCTAAAAATGGGAAGTATGATGACCAGGGATGAGGGGGAAATATAAAGTTCTTGTAAGCAGAATTTTGTTTGGAACAATGAAAACTCTGCATGTGGATACTGATGGTGGCTGCAGAACATTGTGAGTGGGGGCTGGGGCTGAGGCTGGGGCTGAGGCTCCCAGGCCGAGAGAGGGCTTGCCAGCACGTGGGAGGCAGGCCTCGGATCTGACCCTCAGTGTTGTGAAAGAACCCAAAGCGCAACAAACTGTATGCACATTTTACCACAGCGAAGAAGCAAACAAAAAGATTAATTCTGGGTTCCGTGGTACCAGGGTTGTCACTGATTCGGAACCCAAGGAACACAGCAATATGATGCGCCTCTGTGTGGGCTCTGTGCTCCCTGGCAGGGGCTGTGCTGCCAACAGGACCTGGCACAGCTAGGCTGCGTCTTAGGTTTTTTTTTGTTTGTTGTCTTTTCCTGTTGTGATAAAACCCTCACCAGAGGCTGGAGAGATGGCTCAGGAGTTAAGAACTCTGGTTGCTCTTCCAGAAGTCCTGAGCTCAATTCCCAGTAACCACATGGTGGTTCACAACCATCTCTAATGAGATCTGATACCTTCTTCTCTGTGTGTGTGTGTGTGTGTGTGTGAAGACTGATCACTCATATACAAATAAATAAATATCAAAAAAATTAAAAAAAAAAAAACCACTCACCTAAAGCAACTTGTAAGGAAAAGGTTAATTTGGGTTCCAGGTTCCGGGCTACAGTCCGTCCTCATGAGACATGAGATGCGAGACATGAAGGCAGGGAGCTAAGGCAGGAACTGAAGCAGAGACCACAAAGGAACTCTGCCTCCTGGTTTGCTTCCTACCTCACATTGTTCAGTTCCCTTTCTTATACAATTAAGGACCACCTGCCCAAGGAAGGCTGGGCCCTCCTCCAAGTATTAGCAACTAAAAAGGCCACGCTGATAGAATTAAGTTTTTAATTGAGTTTCCCTCTTCCCAGGTAACTCTAGTTAGTGTCAAGTTGACAAAAAATAACCAGCATAGACATTTAATACATGCTTTGCTTTGAATAAAAGGGAATGGGTCCTACTTATCCTGGTACACATTTCCAAGCCAGTTTCTATATACAGGATGCTTTACGGGAAATTCCACATTTGCCTTGGACTCTGGGGCAGATTGGATGGGGACCTCATGAGTTATGAAATGCAGCAGAAGTATTATCACTAACAGGACTGCTTTTTAGTAGGACTATGGTGTTCACATAGCAGGCCTGAAGAGGCACAGTCAGCTAGTAGCTTCAGAATGCATGCCCCGTGTTGTGGAAGCTTGGTGGTTCATGTGAGGAGAAGGCTGGGCTAAGGAATAAGAAACGAGGGGACTCCCTGCAGGAGATCAGAATTCAGTTCCTACATCTGGATGAAAACAGGATTTCATTCCCAGTCCTTATGCCTCAAGGGAAAGGATCTCACTGGAGTCTGGAGTCGGTTCTCCATAGCTGCATATTTCGGGGGAAACAGAGGAAGCTGAGGCAAACCTCAGAAAAGCAAGTGGCATTTCACCTCAGGGCCTTCCAGGAGAATGCACTGGCCCAACTGTGCCTCTGCTCTGATGCCACACATAGCTCTGTGAAAACTGGCTCTCCAACCAAGGTTCCAGAGGGACTTCCTGTCCCCAAATAAGCAGTGGATGGGAAAGCTTGCCTATGGCTTAGGAAGGGTCAGCCTCGTGTTCCCGTGCTCCTTGGAGCCACCTTTGCTTGCCAGTTTCTCCAAAGGCTTCTCTAGGACTCCAGCTCCCAACTGGGTACCACCTCTCCGGGAGCCCTTTGCCCAAGAGAGCTCTGGCCAGGGTCAGCGCTGTTTTGTCATTCAGTACCACAAGAAGCCGCAAACAGTAAACCCCCAGAACAACAGAAAGAGTGTTCACAGTCACTCCAAGCATCTGGGGCGGGGTGGGGGATCAGAGGGAAAGATAGTGGTTTTACTATTATTACTGTTAAAATTTTTATTAGCATTAAAAACATTTAGACAGGCTCTTGTGTAGCCCAGGCTGGCCACAAACTCACTATGTAGCCAAAGTTGGCCTTGAATTCCTGGTGCTTTGGACTTGAGGCCAGAGATGTAGACTCAAGTCTTTGCCTTTTTTTTTTTTTTTAAGATTTACTTATTTATTATTTGTAACTATACTGTAGCTGTCTTCAGACATCTCAAAAAAGAGCATCAGAACTTATTATGGATTGTTGGTTCCTGGGATTTGAACGCAGGACCTTTGGAAGTGTAGTCAGTGCTCTTAACTGCTGAGCAGTCTCTCCAGCCCTGGCCTTGAACTCCTAATTCTCTTGTTTCCTTTTTAGCGCTGGCACTACATGTGTGTTAGTGTCTTAGTTAGGGCTGCTATAGCTATGATGAAACACCATGACCAAAGCAACTTGGGGAAGAAAGGGTTTATGCTTCCATGTTTATTATTCAAGAAAGTAAGTCAGGGCAGGAAGGCAAACAGGGCAGGAACCTGGAGGCAGGAGCTGATGGAGGCCATGCAGAGATGCAGCTCACTGGCCTGCTCCTCATGGCTTACTCAGCCTGCTTTCTTATAGAACCCAGGACCACCAGTCCAGGGATGGCACCACCCACAATGGGCTGGGCCCTCCCCTTTCAATCACTAATTCACTAATTGAGAAAATGCCCTACTGTTGGATCTTATAGAAGAGTTGGTGATGGCGTTTTTTTGTTTTGTTTGTTTTGTTTTGTTTTGTTTTTTTTGTGAGGTTTCCTCTAACTTGAGTCAAGTTGCCATAAAACTAGCCGCCATGTCATGCTTCTGTGGTCCAGGGCTCCAAGCCAGGCCTTCAGGCATGTTAGCCAAGCACTCACACCAACAGAGAGGCATCCCCTGCCCCATTATTCTTCAATTGTGTCTTACTCTGTTAACCTTAAACACCTTTGCACATATTGCAAAGCAAAATATTTTAGTTCTCACCCCCAGAGCCAAGAACAGTGAACCCTGCAGTTTTAACTCTGAGGGTCTAGGGGTCACATGTGTGAACAAGGCTTTGCAGTCAATTTAAAATAATAAAGAAGTTTGGAATGATGCTATATACAGAATAAGTTTGGCACATGGTTTTCACTGAATACTGAGCCTGCGTACAAAAGAATAAATACGGTCTCAAACACACTGAATACCTAGGACTATCCTCCCAACATAAAGAGACAGGTCAAGGAGAGCTGGAAGCCGCCACGAGAGAAGCAAAGATGAAAGAAAATGGGGGCCTGGAAGAAAATAAGACCCCTTAGCCCTGGGGTTTTATCAGTTAACCCAGAAAAAAATTAGGAGAACAAGGGGTACTACGCAGGGACAGGGACAGAGGTTCTCTGACCCCGCCCCTTCATTCCCCGCCCATCCTCGCCTTGCCCCGCCCCACTCCGCTACACCGCTCGCCCCCGCCCCCACGGAAAAAAAAAAACCAAACCGGTAACCTCTACCCGGCTGCTTTCAATTGGCCATGCACATGAGCGAAGTCCACAGAGACCAATGAACGGCGGCCACGGCGTGGCGAGCCCTTCCGGCCCGCCTCCGCGCGCCGGCGCACCGCCCGCTAGAAGCCGAGGGCGGGACGTGGGCGCGGCAGAGCTGAGGCAGCGGTGGCGCGGACGGAATGCGGGTGATCGGCATGGCTCGCCTGGTTCTCGGTAAGCGCGGGCCTGCGGTGGGAAGCCGGGCGGAGGCGGCCTGAGGGGCCCGGGCCGCGAAGCAGGCCCGAGTGGAGGAGCGGGATGCCGGGCCTGCCTGGGACTTGGCGGCATGCTGGGTGGGAGAGGCCAGGTCGGGCCCTCTACCGGAGGCCCCGGGGAGTCGGAGACTTGCAGCCTCTGCTCCCCTCGAGTGCGTCCTCGTCCCGTCCAGCTCAGCCTTCACTTTTATAGGCAGAGAGCAGAGGCCGGTCCCGAAGGTGTCTTAGAAGTGGGCAGTACCCTCTGAGGAAGGCCTCACAACTCCTGAGCACTTAAAATGCCACTGAACGTCCACCCAGGTGTCCGGGAGTGATGTTTAGCCACTCGGTGGGCGAATTTGAGGGTCCCTCATTTCCCGGCTGGCCTGTAGTTTCTGGCATTAGTTTACTCAACCGATCCTGGCTAGAAAGTAGGAGAGGGAGGTGGGTCCCTGCACTCGCTCTCCCTCCATTTAGGAGTTGAGACCCGAAGCATATTTCTCACCCCTCTGCCAGTTTTTTTCAACCGTGATCATCCCGTGAGCTATAGAACATACTTAAAGAGGAGAGCAAGCAAGAAAAATACTACTTTCTGGGTTACTGTTGAGAGTAGATGAGAGGGAAAGATTTAATCTTTAGTTTTCCAATGAGTGGCTATGGAAAAGTGATTCTATCAATTAACTCATTATTTTAATAAGGTAGTCAGCCTTTTTTGGCCACCCTGCTGCTGGCGGGTGCCAGGCAGAAATGTTACTGGTGTGAATTTATAACACCCTGAACTGCTACAGAGATTGAATGGGAAGCCACAGATGGCAAAACCATCTGCACGCTTAGATTGTGGACCCCGGGAGTTCTTCCCTGCCCCGCCAACCCACCCCCACCCCCCACCCCCCACCCCCCCGCGGTGCTCATTATCACTGTGTAGAGTGGCCACGTGAATTTTAGAAGCAGGATTTGCTGGGTCAGCATTGACCTATTCAGCCATAGTAAACCACCCGCCCCCCCAGGGGTCGGGGTGGGAGTGGGGTTGTTGCTTGGAGAGCAAGTGCAGGGAGCAGTGTGATTCTTCCTAACCCTGTTGGATCATCTCAGAGCCATCAGTTGGTAGACTGAGGCAGAATTGGGTGGTTCCGCTTCTCTTGGCCATTAGGGCAGCAGGCATCCAGAGATGGAGGCTCTGTGCCTCAGGAAGACATTTCTATTTCTTGGATGATTTGTTTTCATAGACATTGTGGTAAGACTTTTGTCTTTATACTTTGTCTAGTTCCCTGAGAGCTTCCCTTAACAGTTGGCTACCCAATAAAAAAATACCCTATCAAAGGCCTAAGACCTAAACGCCTTAAAAGTTAGAATGGCCATCAGTCAGAAGTAGATTGCAACAAGGTTACGTGGGAGACAGTGATAGTCCATAATGTCATGTTACCTGAAACATGTCCATAACTTCAGATTTTTTTTCCACCTTTGGATTTTCACAAGGCTCAGTGTATCGAGCGATTGTTATGAATTCATAACAAGTTCATAAACAAGATAAACTTACCAGGCATAGTAGCATGTGTCTTTAATGCCAGCACTCTGGAGGCAAGCTCTATCATTCCCTTCACCGAGCATCACCATCCAATAGAAATACAATGCAAACTGTGTGTGTAATATCCCAAGTTTTCTAGGAGACACGAATAAAAAGGCAAAGCAGAAGAGGTAACAGTGCTTTGAATGAAGTTTATATAATGAACTGCATTTATGATGGCAACCCCATTGGGTTCTATCCCCCTAATGATGAGCTAGCTGTCCATTTGTGGCTTTGACCCAGTGTGAGTTAGTCTCCGTACTAGCTTGTCAGCACACATCTTGTCTTTAAGCCACACTCGTGTATTTTACCCATCATGATTTCAGCACATAATCAGTATAAAAATATTAATAGACATTTGTTTCTGTTTTTCTTCAAGTCTTTGGAACCAATATGCTTTCTTACCTTTGGAGAAGCTTTCAGTTTGGGGTAACCACATGTGGCTGATGGCTTTCATAGGGGTAATAGTTTGAGGGAAGGTCCCACTGGCCGAGCCAGCATCTAAACATACTCATCCTGTCCCGCTTAGTGAAATAGTGGAAGCCCTGCAGAGGTCCTGACTCAGGGCATCTTGTTCTGATCCTCAGTGCCCTCGGCCTCTCCCACTGTTCATGCATGCATACATACAATACATGCATATCCACCCAGACCACTCGAGTCTCTACAGAAATGCCTCCCTTCACCTGGCACGGCTCTTGTTCTTTCCAGTTCTTTACAATAAAACTCATTTAGACAGTTGTCTGTGTTCTCTAGACTTATTCCCTCCACTTGTCCAACCCTCTGCCCTCTGCTGCTGGTTATTTTCACTGTCACAGTAGCCCAGGTGCTCACAGACAACTTTGTCGTTAAATGCAGTAGCAGCTTCAGCCTTCCCTGCTCTGCCTTCTGGTTGTATGTTAGCTGTTAAATTCAAATGCAGTGTACTTCTTAGACATTTATATTAGCACATACTCACTGTACAGAAGAGTAGATAGCTTGTGACATTTTCATACATGTATGTAATATACTTTGACTATACTCACTACACACAACACATTGCCCATTTTTGTTCTCTCTCTCTCTGGTCCCATTCCCCTTTCTCCATAGTTTCCTTCAGTTATATCTTTGTATTTGTATGTGATGTGGGCATATGTGGCACACTCTCTTGAGTGTAGAGGTGTATACACCATGCCTGAACCTGCAGAGACCAAAGGGGCATGTTGAGTGTCTTCTTCTTTCTACCTTACTCCCTTGAGAGAGGGTCTGTAACTGGACTAAAAGCTCACCTTTCAGCTGGCCAGCATGTGTTCAGGACCCTCCTACCTCTGCCCCTTTCCTCCTCCACAGTGGAGTTACAGACATATAAAACCGTGCTCAGCTCCTTATGTGGACACTAAGAATACATGGATGTTTATGCTTGGGTAGCAAGTGTTCTTATTCACTGAGCCATCACATCTGCTTTCACATCTTTAAAAAAAAAAAAAAAAAAAAACATGGGGTTGGAGAGATGGCTCAGTGGTTAAGAGCACTGACTGATCTTCCAGGGTTTCTGAGTTCAATTCCCAGCAACCACATGGTGGCTCACAGCCATCTGTTATGGGATCTGATGTCCTCTTCTGGTGTGTCTGAAGACAGAGAAAATGTATTCAAATATATAAAAATAAATAACTCTTAAAAACAACAAAACTGGATTCTATCAGATACAATGTTCTTAAATAATGTATCTATTTATGCCAAGACATACTGAATCAACAACTTGGAAACCGGAGTTAGAGAGCTCCTCTGCCACTTGATCTATTTACATTGCATATACATGGGCCTTTTCTTCTTGTGTTTGTTTATTTGAGAAACTGAGGATGATTCCTACAGTCTAGCTAGCTGTGAAGACTCAAGTGATTTCACTTGGAATTAGAAGCAGCAACTGTCACAGTTTTGAGTTCCATGCCCTTCATGCTCGGCACTGTAACAGGAAGAAAGAAAGAATGGGAGGCAGGCCCTGCCATCCTCTTCTATAAGGGCTTTGGTTGGGGAAGGTCCTCGTGCTGTGGACTGTGCTGTCATTGCTGTGTTTTTGTCATCTGTCCAGGTCTGGTGAGCTGTTCCTTCTTTCTAGCCGTCAGCGGTCTGTATTCCTCTAGTGATGATGTCATCGAGTTAACACCATCAAATTTCAACAGAGAAGTTATTCAGAGTGATAGTCTGTGGCTTGTAGAATTTTATGCACCGTGGTAAGTATTATAAAATAGTTATATTTTTTAAAGACTTATTTATTTTGTTTTTTTAAGACAGGATCACTAGCTGTGGCTAACCTGGAACTCACTCTGTAGACCAGGCTGGCCTTGAACTTGCTGAGATCTGCCTGCCTCTATCTCCAGAGTGCTAGAATTAAAGGTGTGCACCACCAGGCCTGCACATGAGTACAGGAGTCCAATGTGCTCTTGGTTGGTCTGGAACTCCACTATGGCCCAGACTGGCCTAGATCTTACGTGTTACTGAGAAATACCAAGATTACAGAACTGTACCACTATATCCAAATAGTTGTAGAAATAGAGAATTGGAGAGTGACCTGCACATGTCAAGTCTCTTGAAAGTCATGGAGACTGAGTCAGTTGTGGGGTGGTCTGGCAAGGTGTCTGAGTGGATAAAGTGCTATTGTGCTTGGTGGCCTGAGTTTAATCCTCAGGACCCACGTGGTGGAAGGTGACCTGGAGCTTTCATTCATACACAGTCTGAAAACATACTGTGTTTCCATATACAGTAAACAGTGTTGCAGTATTTACTAGCTAAAGCATTTAATGATGAATGCAAAGTATGTGAAATATGTCAGGACTATAGTTGTAAAGCAGTAGACTGTGAGACCCTGAGAGAAGTTAGTTTACAAACCATGAGCTAACACACGGGGCTATACTCTCAAATGTGAACAGCATCTTATAAGCTCTGGAAAGGGATATTCTTAGTTACTTTTTTATTGCTGTGGTAAAAACACCATGACCACGCAGCTTTTAAAAAAAAGGAATTTATGGAGACTTACAGCTTCTGAGGGTTAGAGGCAGCAGTCAAAAGGCATGATACTAGAGCAGCAGAGAGAAATAGTATGAGTCTAAACTTGCAAAGCCTGCCCCAGTGATAAACACCCTCAAGGCACCTCCAAAGCAGGTCCAAATAACCACCCACTGGAGACTGAGTATTTTAGTGTCTGAAACTAGGGCAGGGGTATCTCATTTGCACCACCACAGGATATGACATGAATTTGGTTTAATTTTAAGGCAGGTTCTTACTGGCCTTGAACTCACTTACTTCCAAGTCTCAGGGAAGCCTCGAACTTGTTCCTTTCCCTCAACCTCCCAAATTGCTGGCATCACAGACGTGTGCTACATGACTTGGGCTCACATGAAAGTCTTACCATCAAATTCTGAAGTCCTGAGTGAGTGTATTTTGGGGTGTGCCTGATGAAGGTTCTTTGGTGGATTCTGAAATAGCTCTAGAAACTTAGCACTGCTTCTCAACAGATTATTTAAGGGCCAGTGTAGAAAGTGGAGTTGTGGTGTCAAACATTCATGCCAGTGCGAGTCTGGCCCTTTTGGTTTGGTTTGGTTGGGTTGGGTGTTTGTTTTTTATTTTTTATTTTATTTTTTGGATTTGGTTTTTTTTTTTCTGAGACAGGGTTTCTCTGTATAGCCCTGGCTGTCCTGGAACTCACTATAGACCAGGCTGACCTTGAACTCAGAAATCCACCTGCCTCTGCCTCCCAGAGTGCTGGGACTACAGGCGTGCGTCACCACCGCCCGGCTGAGTCTGGCTCTTTTTAATGCTTTGACTATCTTATAAAGGTCCTTATGCTTTTATTCCCAGTTGCTGGTTTCTGTGGTTAGTCCATCTGCATTAGTACGGGCAAATAACTACTTGTACAAGCTGTTAATAACTGGCTCTGTGAGATGTTTTTCACATTCAGCTTCTTACCTCTTGTGTTGTGGATAGTTGATTTGTTTTTGAGTGCTACAGTGCAGTTTCCCTGTGAAGCGTTACCTGATGGTGTGATTTTGAAGGCAGGTTCTGGGGGTGGTGGGTAATGATTGCGTTGGCAGGTTTATGCATAGTATTCTAAGTAAGAAATGTCTAGCTAGAACAGTCACTTCAGCCTTTTTATGTTTGGATTCCTAACATCAGAGTGAGAACCTGGGCTTCCTTCATAGCTTTGGATGTTGAGCAGAGCATAGAGTCAGGATCAAGGCACATGCCATTAGTTCCAGCACTCCGGAAGCTGAGGTGGGAGCACTGTGAGTAGTTGCAGGGCTGCATGCCAAAGCCTTTTCTTAAAAAAGAGTTAAACAACAAAACACTTGGGATATGGCCAAGGGATCAGAAGTTCAGCATCAACCTCTTGACTATATAAGACTCAGATAAAAGAACAGAGAGCCAGAGCATGCATGGAAGTACAAAGTGATGTCTCCTCTCCAGGAAGCTTGGGGCGGGGGGCGGGGGAGGTTGGAGTTTCTCAGATTTTGAAATATTTACACAGATATTACCCATTGAACAAAACCCCAAACTGGGCGTCAGAAAGTGCTCGGGTTTCATGCTTGGGTGGTTTTGCTTGGTTTTACTCTTTGCAGTGCTAGGCATAAAAACAAGGCTTTGCCCACACTGGGGCCTGAACTACATCAGGGATTGAAATTCCAGCATTATGGACACTTCACTTCTCTTCTAGAGTAACAGATACCATGAGGCATCAGTAAGTCTAACAACTATAGTTCTAAAGTTGTTGTGCACATAATGATGTTAGAATGTCTGCAGCAACTGTAACGTTCATTTATAATAAGAATAGCTGTGAGTTTTAATTCATGGCAGCCATTAAATATTAATTTCATCAACTGTAGGATGTTTACATTTACATTAGAAAGAGCTACATTTTCTATTATAGTTTAGCAAAAATGGATTCATTTTTATGTGGTACTATGGTCTGTGTAGTGCCTAACATTTGACTGAAGGGCTGTGTGCTCTAACAGTGTGAGTCCTCCTTTCTTAGACAACTGAAACCTAAGCCTTGTGAAAACTGGACCTCTGGACTGTAAGTGTCTCACCTAAACAGCAGAGCACATATAAGTATGTCAAAGCACCAATTTAAGGGATCACCCACAAATAATTTTGCTTAAAATGTTGGGACTGAGTTCAGATCTCTCTAGCATATTATTAATCCCATGACATGGTGTTCCTGTGGGAACATGATGGGGCAGTGGCTCGATTCAGAAAGGCGGTAGACACAGTCTGGCCAGCATTGGAATCGAGTCATTTGCTGTCTCTATTTTATTATCATTTATAGAGTGAAGATACTGAAGGCTTGTCCTCAGTTCTGCATAGGTCCAGTGACATCCTTTGTGAAAGTGAAGGTGGGTCTTTAGAGACCCAGATAGAAAAGACTAGTAAAACCTTTCTTAGAATATGCACCATGTTGCCTATCGGTAAACTACACTGTCTGCATATAGTGGGCATTGTACAGCAGTGAGAATACAGTGGGCATTGTACAGCTGATAAACATCAGTCCCTGGGGGTGAGAATGAACAGAGCAGTTGCCCATGGCCTTATTGGACAATAGAAATAGGTTTTCTGTCATATAGTATGTTGGCCTTGAAGAGGTCCCCAGCCTCCGCCACTCAAATGCCTGCATGGCTGGTGTGCCGCCCTGCCTGACTTACAGTGAGTTCTGTTTGATGGTTGTTTTACAGTATTAGTGCCTGCGAACAAAGGCCTTTCTTTCCCCTTGTGTTCTAACCGGCCTGTTCCAGGTAGTGGACAAGAGATGGAGTTTATTTAATGATTATGGTTTACTAGAGCTTTTATTAGGTTAATGAAAAGCCAGTGTCCTGTGTAGTCATTGGATGGCTCGCACTTGTCTTCCTTGCAGGCTCCCAGCCCCAGGCATCCTTCTGGGGAGACCATGGGAGCTATTTTATGAGCTGAAGATCAAAGGGTTTAACTGTCACCTTGTTTTTGTTTTGTCTTTCTGAAGGTGTGGTCATTGCCAGAGGTTAACACCAGAATGGAAGAAAGCAGCAACTGCATTGAAAGTGAGTTTCTGAGAGGGTCTCCTTGCCTGTGTCTGTTTAAATTCGGAGATGGTTTAGTTTACCCTGGGGAGGTAATTTGCCTAATAAAGTACTGTATGCTGGTTGTATTGCCAAATACCATGCTGGGGAAGGCTGTGGGGCAGATGTTACTGCTCTTGTTGTCTAGCTTTCTTCCATCTGTTTCCAGGCTAAATTATGTAATTATCTTAGCCATACTGGTTCTGAAGGCTTTGGTGTCCGGTCGTCCATGGTTTCTCCCCTGATTAAACTTGCCCTTCACACAATGTACAATTTAATCTCTCTTGGTTTTCAAGGCTAAAGTCTGCAGTGGTCCTTACAACTGCACTCAGTCCTTTACCTGTGTGTTTGAGTCTGATAAAGTAGTAGTAGTAGGAAAAGGAGGTAATCTTTTTGTATTTCCTCAGGATGTTGTTAAAGTCGGTGCAGTCGATGCAGATAAACATCAGTCCCTGGGAGGTCAGTATGGTGTCCAGGGATTTCCTACCATCAAGATATTTGGAGCTAACAAAAACAAACCAGAAGATTACCAGGGTAAGGATTCTTCCTACTCCGTTCCCCTGGAGGCATCACCTTCTGAAACAGCCTGGCTCCTTCAGTATCTTAACATTGTTTTCTGTAATGGCCTAGAGCACTTAGTCCCTCCCCCGTTTTGGGCATTAGCTTGTAGGTAAAGGGGTATGTGCTTGAATTATTTAGGGTAGTGGAGACCTACACCTTTTTACCTCCTTGCCCTTTTCATTACAACTGTTTAATATTTGATGATCTGTTTGCCTCCCTTTACTGTAAGACTAGGATCTGGCAAAACATGAACAGTTTTGCCCATAATCTTTATGCCTTGTGTGCATATGCAGTTGTTAGTGTCATAAACTATTGGCAATAGGTACTCCAAATTCTCCCAGTTCTAGAGATGCAAAACTTGTAAATGTCTGTTAGGAGTCACGGAGGCAGCCAAACGAGAGTGCTGGCCCTGAACTCTGGGGGGTAAATGTTGTCTTAGTCCCATTGCTCTTCTAAAGCATCACGGGGTTGAGGTGGGCTTGTGCTCAGTACATACAAGGTCCTCCATCAGTCATTAACTGCATGCACACAAACAATATCCAATCAGAGTTGTTGAATTGGGACAAATTATGGTCCTAATGAAAGTGTTGAACATAATCTTTACAGCAAATTTGACTAATCATTGCTTAGGTGAACAGAAGTGCCTGTGGGCTGAGTAGGAGAATCACAGTGAAACACAGGCTGAGGAGGGCTAAGGTTATGGAGTCTGAAGTAAACTCAAGGCAGCAGACTGCCGTGACTGCCCTCCCGCTCCTGCTCAGGCTCTGGTCCACACAGCACTTACTGCTCTACCTTGCTTCTTTTTCTGTAAACAGTGTGATAAAGTCTGCTCCAGGCTACCAGAAATGTAATTAAAATAGTATATGCAAAGTATAGAAGATGCGTACCTGGTAACAGATACCAGTCTGCTTGGTAAATCTCCATACTTGGGAGGAGGTCAGCATCCTTAGAGATAAAGCCTTGGGTACATCATGTCTTCTAACTGCCCAAACTGCAAACATCTGTGAAATGATGGCCGTTGTCTTCCAGAGTACACATCTTGTCTTTTGTGGATTGATAATTGGTTATAGTTCTGCTGTTTGATAAAAGTGGAATGCTTAGAGCATTCTTCTGCCATATTTACTTTTAAATAAGCTTGCTTTATTGCACGTATTTATTGGTGGCATATATGAACTTCGGTGCTCACGTGAAGGCCATAGGACCAGTTTCAGGTTCTCACCTTCTACCATGTGGTCTCAGAAATTAAGCTCAGGTTGTCAGACTTGGTGCCAAATACCTTTACTTGCTGAGCCATCTCACTTGTCCTGGATAAGGTGTTTGGGACCCGGCTGGACCTGTAGTTTTGTGGATTGGCAAGGTTGCTTTTGCACTAAACAGCAGGGCTGAGTGGCAGCAGGAGGCAGTGTGGCCTCAAAGCTGGAAAGTACTTGCATGTATTTGGGGATTTTTTTTTTTTCCTATTTTCCTGACTAGAAATTAAGCTTCTCTTCTGTGTCTGTGGTGTCCATACAGTAAACATGACATTTTCTTATTAGATATTGTTTTCCAGACAGAGAACAGAAGGATCTTGTTCACATTAGTAACAGTAAACTAGAGAAATTAGAATGTGTAGCAGTGAGTGCACGGGACACCTAACTGCTACCAGTTACTTCTGACAGATATATAGTTTTGAGTCTTCACAGGCCTCAGAGAGGTACGTGTGCAGAAGGGCAGTTTGAGTTGTCTGCCCTCACCTGCCCGTTCTTTGCTGTCCACAGGTGGCAGAACTGGAGAAGCCATTGTAGATGCTGCCCTCAGTGCTGTGCGCCAGCTTGTGAAGGATCGTCTTGGTGGGCGCAGTGGTGGGTACAGTTCTGGAAGGCAGGTAAGGCTGCATATTTCAGAGTGTCTTGCTTTCTGCCTGGATGTGTGTGTGACATAGAGAGTGTCATGTAACCAAGGCTAGCCTTGGATGACCTGAAATTCCTGATCCTCCCAAGTTCTGAAACTGTAGGAAAAAAAACAGTTCCTGTCCAGTTATTATAAATCAATAAACTTTCTATTAAAAAAATATTGAGTGGTTCATCAGATCTCAGAGAAGAAAATCAGCCACCCAGCCTGTTCATCACCATCTTACAGTTACAGGGCAATTCCTAGTCAGCTCCAGAACATCTTGTCATAGTCTGCTAATAAGGTTCCCAGATGGGTATCTTGGGCCCTGAGCTGGAATGGAGAATTGGAACTACAGGGGATGAAGAAGCTCCCAGCCCAGGGCAGCAGGCTCTGAGATCTCATGACCCTCACAGTTCCAATCTGGACTCACATGGCCTCTGCATGAGCTCTTGCCCTGTGTCTGTAGCAGTGAGTCTGAAACATGTGGGAACTTCTGCAGGATGAAGAGGAAGAGACAGAAACTCCTGTTGTAGAGATGGCTGGTTTCATGCTTTTGTATAGAGCGTGAGGCCTGACTGATGCTGAAGCAGCCTTAGAAATGAAGTGTTGAAGTTCTTTATAAAATGGCTCTCTGCCCCCTCAAGAAGCCAGAAAAACTAGCTTGAGATAGTCTCAGCACCATCTAGTGGGAACCCTCTTGCCTTGCCCCTGCAAAGACAGCCAGATGACAGATGACACAGCACAGCAGAGTGAATGCAACTGTAGGTTTGGCTGAAGAAAATTCAGGTCTAAGGGTATAGGTTCATGGCAGAGTGTCTGCCATGTACACAGCCTGGGAAGGGAGAGGAAACAATAGGTTAAGTTATCTCAAATGATCGGGACTTCAGATATGAAAATGAGAAGCAGTTGTGTTTACACGGAATGCTCTGTCAGAATCTGCATTCAACCCTGCTGTAGGGTACTTGAGCGTCATGAAAATAGCAGGTGCAGATCATATGTTGCATAAATGTAACAGGAATTGTTTAAGATGGTTATCAAGCTTCCGGTGCGATCATATTGAATAATGATTTTCATGTGTTTGCTGATGAACAAATCAAAACCTTGATCACCTTGTGAAACAATTGTTTTGTCTGTACTTGTAGTAGGAGGGGTGTTCATGTTTGTTATGTTGCTGTGACAGGGCAGAGGTGATAGTTCAAGTAAGAAGGACGTGGTAGAGCTAACGGATGACACCTTTGATAAGAATGTCCTTGACAGTGAAGATGTTTGGATGGTTGAGTTTTATGCTCCGTGGTGTGGACACTGCAAAAAGTAAGTAGTGTAGTCGGTCGGTCCGACACTTGCTCGTTCAGTGAGAGCTGTGCTTTCCAGATATAGCCAGGAGACTGGCTAGGGTCCAGATTTGGCCAGCATACTTCGGATAGTTGCAGAGGTTCATCCCTTTGCTGAAGCTACCACAATGTGTTTGAGTTGTGACATAAAACAGGGATTAGGCTATGCAGCTCAGTGTAAGGACCTATGCTATGAGGTCACTGTTTCTACAGCTTGGAGCCAGAATGGGCAGCTGCAGCCACAGAGGTAAAGGAGCAAACAAAGGGGAAAGTGAAGCTGGCAGCCGTGGACGCCACCGTGAATCAGCTTCTGGCCAGCCGCTACGGGGTGAGTGTGTTCACAGCTCATTTACTTTGAGAATTACTCGAGATTTTCAACAGCCACTTGGCTCCTGGCCTCCCTTCAAAGTAGGCAGGGAGATATTTAACTATTTTGTAGGTAAAGAGGTGTCCCTCGAGTCTAGAACCCAGGACTTGTGGGTTCTTTCACCAGCATTCACCTCACTTTTGATGCCCTAGGTTTTGCAAATTCACTCACAAGGTTCTTGAAAGTTGGTTCTCTTGCTCTGGAGTATACACATTGTATTACTAAATACCCAGAGCCTGAATATGGTTTGCCCGAATGCCACAATTAATGAACCTTTCACTGCGCTTCCCGCTGGGATTTCTTCCCCCAGTTTTGGTGATTTAAGCCAGGACTGACATATGCTAGGCAAGTGACCTACCACTGAGCTATGGTCTGCACTCCACACTTGTTTCCAAGGGAGAATGTCAGTAAGTTGCCGAGAGGGGCCTCCAACTTTGTAGGCCTGGCTTCAGCCTCCAAAATAACTGGAGTTACAGATGTCCCCATACTTGGCTACAGCATACCTTTGTGAGAGTGAAATGTCTATGAAGTGGTTTTAGAAACCATAAAGATTGGGAGGTTTGGGGGGTTTTGGTTTTCTTTATTCAAGTTTCCATTTTAAATATTTTGATTGTTGTACTTTGATAGATTAAAGGATTCCCTACAATCAAGATATTTCAGAAAGGCGAGTCTCCTGTGGACTATGATGGTGGACGGACAAGATCTGACATAGTGTCAAGGGCCCTAGATTTGTTCTCTGATAATGCCCCACCTCCAGAGCTGCTTGAGGTAAAGTACTTCCCCCAAGGAGTGAGGAAGCTTCCCGTCAGCTGATGGCAGCTACTGCGGCAGCAAACCCCTTGGTTCAAATGAACTCTTCACTTTTTACACAGTTTGACTGTGTAGCCCAGGCTAGCCTTGAGTTCACGGCAATCTTCCTGCATCTGCCCCACAAGATCTGACATTATCAGCATGTATCCCCAGTAACTGACCCCTTTCCTCCTTTTTTAATTGACTGCTTTTCATAACTTTCTGGCACTAATATACTTACACTGTGAGCTAAAGCTCACCTAAGCTGCTTAAAAGTAAGAGTGGATTCAGCCATACTTGGGCTGTAGGAGCACCTGGCAGCCCTGTCTCTGCCCTGGGGTTTATGCAGATGTTTTCATTTCTTATAGCAACACCAAAGGGGGAAATCATTCCCGTCTTCGTAGACTTTTGGAGAAGCAGACAAGCCAAGAGCCTCACACTGTAAATAGCCGTGCACAGACATATGTTCAGCTGTGGCAAGCCAGGCTGGGTCAGGGCACTGTAATTACAGAGACTGCTAGGTAGCTTGGGACTGAACAGTGGCACTTGGTTCTAGCTGGTTCTAGATGACATATCTGTACTAGGCGGCATCGTGTGGAAGGAGTCTCTGAGTGTTAGGTTGGACACCTTTCCGACTGCCCTTGTCTTCCATGCAGATAATCAACGAGGACATAGCCAAGAAGACATGCGAGGAGCACCAGCTCTGTGTTGTGGCTGTACTGCCTCACATCCTGGACACTGGTGAGCATGGGCTGTTTCTCATTGCTGTCACTGCCAGCTGCTTAAAGCACTACCTAAGTGAAGTGATGATATTTCACCTTCAAAATATTTTATTGTAAACCAGGAGCTGCAGGCAGAAACTCTTACTTGGAAGTTCTTCTGAAACTGGCTGACAAGTACAAGAAGAAAATGTGGGGGTGAGTTCCGAAGCCCAGCTCACCTCAGAACAGGGCAGGGCCTCATGACTGCCCGAGTGCTGTCTATCTGCTTGTTGCTTACCAGCCTCGAGACTCAGGGTGTGCAGTGTAACCTGCGTTCAGGTGACACGGGAAGGAAAATATAAGCAGACACTCTGGGGATCTGAGCACACCCTGTGCAACACTCCTTTCTGAGGGTTAATTTTAGTCTAGTACAAAAAGCATCCTTACCCTAACCCCATCTGCTCTCCCAGGTGGCTGTGGACAGAAGCTGGAGCTCAGTCTGAACTGGAGAATGCACTGGGGATCGGAGGCTTTGGGTACCCCGCCATGGCCGCCATCAATGCACGCAAGATGAAGTTTGCTCTCCTCAAAGGCTCTTTCAGTGAGCAGGGCATCAATGAGTTTCTCAGGTACTTTCTTAGTTGTCTGTTTTTTCTGTTGGGCTTTGGTTTTCATTGTTATGCGTAAGCCAGGAAAGATGTTTATAAAATTGAGCTTTTCCTCAGTACTCTTTCCTGCGGCGGTAACTGTCCACGTGCATGGTGAGGCTGTTGTCATACTGCACGTCATCCCGGCCTCGTGGAACTCACACAGTCTTAGGCGTGCTCAGGGCAGCCGGGTCTCACCCATTCCCACCCTTGCTGTGCGCTCTGCTGTGGGCTAACATGACAGGTTCTTAATTCAAAAGCCAGTTGGCAGAGCTAGCTCTCCAGCCTGCCCTCTGTTCACCTCTTCCTCAGACTCACTCCATCCATTCTTGGGCAGATACAAGGCACTGACCTAAGAGATCGGGTCTCCCTATCCCTGCTTTCTTCCTTGTTCATTTCTCAGCGGCCATGGGGAAGACACCTGGCACAAAGGATATTTGAGTTCTGAACTTCCTGTTTGATATAAAAGTTGAGGGCTGCCTCTGTGCATAAACACACTGTCCTGTGAGTGTGCCTGGACCAGGGGCCACACTGAGGCTGGGTTTCTGTTTGTTTGTTTTTCTTTTTTTCAAGACAGGGTTTCTCTGTGTAGCCCTGGCTGTCCTGGAACTCACTCTGTAGACCAGGCTGGCCTCGAACTCAGAAATCTGCCTGCCTCTGCCTCCCAAGTGCTGGGATTTAAGGCATGCACCACTATTGCCTGTGAGGCTGTTGTTTTGTTTGGTTTTGGTTTTTAAGACAGGGTTTCTCTGTGTAGCCTTGGCTGTCCTGGAACTCATGTCTGCTTGTCTCTGGCCTCTGGCGTGCTGGGATCAAAGGCGTGCACTACCACCCAGCAAATTTTTTTACTGGTTTTCTTTTTAGAATTATTCTACAAGAAAAATAAATAGTGTAAAACTAAAGAACCCATTGTACACTTGATCTTAGCCAAAAGGCCGAGAAGCAATAAGAACCCATTTTAAAAGACAGCTTTTAGCCTGTTGTCTAGATAACTCAGGAGATGAAGGCAGTAGGATCAGCCTGGGCTACAGTAGTCTCAGAATACCACCACGAACAAAAATACTCTACAAGTGAGCTTTCAGAAACACAATTAGAGCTGAAATGGTGGTGCCTGTAATCCAGCAGTCAGTAGAGGCCAGAGGGTCAGGCGTTCAAGACTGAGCTATATAAGACTATAAAAAAACAAGAACAACTACCTCCCTACAGTCACCACACCATTAGAAGAAAAATGACTTCCTCCTTTCCCGGTCATGCTGGGTAGTGGTAATGAAGTTAGTGAGTCAATCCTGAGGATCTGATGATCGGGAGTTTCTGCATACAAAAATGGTTTTGTCCTGGATACTTGATGCCACATGGCTTCCTCTCTTGCTGTCACCTTGTACTTTTTGATGGTTAGACAGATTATCTTCTTACTGATGGTATTTTTGGTTTTCTAGTAGCCAAACTATAAGTCTTTTTTATGGATAGACGCTTGGGTCTCACTGCTAAGCTGCTTTGTGCACCAGCCGTCTCTTAGCACCAGGCTGGGTTAGTTGAAACCATTCACCTCACTAGTGATGTGCTCTTCAAGCTCGTGGGCTTAGCAGACTATGGTCATGGGCAGCCAGCCTCTTCTCAGAGTGAACTTGCATAATATGTTCTCATCTTTTTAAAACATTTTCATAATTTAGGGATTTGGGGTTTAAACTTAGTAGTAGTGCTGGCTTTATCAGTGAGAGGCCTGAGAAGCATCATTCCTGACTGTGGTGTTAGCAGTGGTTGAAAAGGCTCTTCAGGAGGTATACTACAGCAAGGGGCAGCGCCTCCATGTTTCCACGTCTGTGTGGTGGGCAACACCCCTCTGTTCTTTAAAGATGCATTTCCTCTTGACTGGTCAGCTCATTCATTGTTTATATCTAAATGTGTGTTTGGTATTTCTTCCCAAGGGAACTGTCTTTCGGGCGTGGCTCCACAGCACCTGTAGGGGGTGGTTCCTTCCCTACCATCACTCCCAGGGAGCCCTGGGATGGCAAGGATGGTGAGGTGAGTGGCATTGAGGGGCTTTCTCCCCAGTTTGTGCATCTCTGGAAACCAAGTCCCCATCAGACCCAGGGCCGTGCTCCTCCTGTCCTGGCTGGGGCATGACTGTCCTGGCTGGCTCTCACTCTCACAGAGAGAATGTTCTACTACTAAAATCACAGTTTACAACTGGAGAGGTGGCTCAGCAGTTAAGAACTCTGGCTACTGTTTCAATAGGACGAGAGTTCAATTCCCAGCACCCACATAATGGCTTAAAACTGTACCCTCAGACCTGGTGGGGCCTGATGTCCTTCCTCTTCGCCCTTCCTGGTTATTGAATGCACGTGGTGCACAGACATACATGCTTGCAAAACACTCAAACAGATACATTTTTTAAGAAGTTTAAAGCTTGGTTTCATGTCTATAATTGCACATTTGCCACTTGAAAGGCTGAGGCAGGAGGATTGCCATGACTAGACTGAAGTAAAGGGTGAAGCCCTGTTTTAAACAGAAAGTTTAGGTGAGGCGCAGTCAGCTGGTTGGATCTCTGGATTTCCGTGGGGTTATAATTGGTGCAGGAGCCAGACTGGAACGTGGAATTCCTCTGGAATTCGCTTTTCTGTAGAAACCTTTAGTCGGCTGAGGCTCTAACCGTCACTCTGTGTCCTAGCTTCCTGTGGAGGACGACATTGACCTCAGTGATGTGGAGCTTGATGACCTGGAGAAGGATGAGTTGTGAGGGCCACAGCCCAGCCTTCAAATGTCCTTCCTTGGGAGCGAGCAGCTTTCCAGCAGTGAGCGTTCTTCCGGTCAGCTATCCGCCGCTGGCCTTTCCAAGCAGCACGGGCTGGAAACTGCCAACAGTGAACCTCAACGTCTCAAGACAACACTGAAGAATTCTATGAATTGTAGCAGTGAATTGAATTGTATTCTCTGGCATATTTTGAAGAAACTGGGCTATTGAAACATTTTTCCCTCCTGACTGCTGCTTGAATGTTCTTGGAGGCTGTTTCTTATGTATAGGGTTTTTAAAATGTGATTCCTTTGTTTGAATATTAATGGCTTTTTCCATTAAAGAATAAAATGATATTTTGGACAATGCTGATAAATGTATGAAATTAGTAACACATCATAAAACCAGAGTCTGAGGTTTAGCCTGAAAACTACTAGTACTGTGACCTAATGGCTCACATCTCCACCTTCCTGTAGAAATGGCTGTAAATGGAAAACCAGACCTGGCAAGGATGTGTTTCTGTATAGAAAACCTGGTACCAAGCGAGAGCAGCATTTATGCCGAAGTCTGTCTTCTGCTTCACTATTAGGCTCAGGTCTTCAGCGTGTACTTATTAATCTCCCGTTAAAAACCCTAGTGGGTTGCCAAGTTAGAGGCAACCCTATAACTTCATGGAAAACTCTTGGAGAAAGTTTGAAGTTAGCATAGGAGACAAGAAAAGACTCAGGACTGAGCACTTTATTGTAACTTAAAAAAATAAATACACTCTAACTAATGTCTGTGAGTATCTTCTGAGTCAGAATCCTGCAGGACTTGGTTGTCTGGCAAGGTCTGAGGCTGCAGTGAAACAGGCTGGCCACCTAGTCAAGAAGGCTGAGGTCGATGTGGAAGTACACGTAGGGGAAATAGTCCTGGTTGCTGAGCTGCAGTCCAGGAATCTCCACAGACGCCTGCAGAGCAATGGCAAAGGGAACTCTCTTGGGTTCTGGGCACACATTCTGTCCTGTGCAGTTGCCCTGCCACCACACACATTCCCTTGCTTAAAAGTGACACCATGCAACTTGTGGTGAATCTGGGTCCCCGTGATACATACGTCCAGTATGCTCGCTGCCGCGACTTCATCCAGGTGCCGGAAGACAGAGTTGAGCACCTCTCTCAGGCGTTTGGTGGCTGACTTTTTATGGGGCTGCAGGAGCACAGCCTGGAAGTTCACTGGAAGTCCGTACCTGCTCAGACAAGACAGGCCAGTTGGGTGCTTCCTGTAAATACCAGCCAAGAGGGCCTGGCCAAAGTAGAGGAGCAACTCTGGATGGAGAGGTGGCTCTGGTTAAGGGCACTTGTCCTACAGGGCTCTCATCAGTTCCCAGCACCCATGTCAGGTGGCTCACTACCTATAACTCCAACTCCAAACAGTTGCCTCTGGCCTCTTTGGGCACTGTGTATGTGTCACAACACACTCATGCACACATGCATAAAGATAAATCCTAAGAAAAAATTAAAAATGGTTGTAATTGACACAACTTGGGAAAGCAAAACTATAAAAAAAAGATCGCAGGGCCAGGTAATCAAAGGCTAAAAATGATGCTAAGTCTCTGAGCTGCACTAACCATTTCTACAGGTCACAGCTATGGTAAGAACCAAGAGTTCATGGCCCCAGCCACCTGTACTTGTGTGTTGCACAAGCAGCAGATCTGAACTTTACAGGTCTCCACTCAGCTGTTATTTGTATCCACTAAAGCAGAACAGCAAAAGTCCTGTCAAGGTATATTCCTCTTGCTTAGTTTTTGGGTGCATAGCAAAGAACTTAAATCTGACCAATCATTTCCTCAAGAATCACTGTGCCTGGGGTGTCCATTATTCCAGAATAGCATTCGAATGCATCAGTGAGCCAAGGTTCTCCTTCCAAGCCTAGCTAGTGTGGCTGTACTAGTCTGTGCCCCAGAAGACTGTCCTCAGTGCCTCCCTCCTAGCTAGCACAGAATTTCCTAGCGTGTGCTGTGGAAATGAGTCGGGGGAATCTGGATACCACCAGCATATGGTCCCAGTCTTCATTGTGGGCAAAGTATTCCTAGATTACAGGCCTGCCCTTCCTGCTATGTCTGCAGGGGCCACTGGTGCCTCTGCTTCTGTTGGCCAGAGTGATCCCCTTGTACTGACTGCCCTTGCTCAAGACAAGAGCCATGGCCACTGGCCAGCCAGGTGATCATAACACAGGCAAGTCCCAGGTACGCTGACAGCTCAGTTGACTGTTGACGAGAAACTCTAAGTGATCTTGCCTTGGCCAACTACAGCATGAGCGCAACATGTGGCTTCGGGGCCATCTCACCCTAAGTCCTACAGATCTTGGTTTCTCTGTCAGTGGCATCGGACCTGCTAACCCTCCTGTGACAGCTCAGATGAACATCAGCCCACCAGGACATGATTTTAGCAGGGTTGGCAGGTTCTCCCACGGCCTGTCCTCAAGGCCATACCCCAGATACTCCCCTAGACTTCTCAGTAGAGAAGCTGCCTCCTCTGGTGAGGTCAGCATTAGAGGGCATCTTGCTGCTTCTGAGTGCAGGCTCCTCAATACTGTCCCCATCCCACTGGATGTAACATAAATGAGATGGCTCACTGTCCCTTGAGGGTCTAGTCTGCACACTGAGGGTCCTGTGTCATTATTCATTCTTCAGCCACTGCCTGCCTTTGAAAAGCACTTGCTATTTGATTCCCTTTCCATGAAAACATTGAGTGATGTTTTTGCTTGGGATGTGTTTGCTCTTAAAACAGCATATGCTTGGTTTGCTCTATGACACTGGTGACTGAATTCTGGGCTTCATGCTTGCCAGGCTGATGCTCTGTGGATCACTGAGTGACACTTCATCCCTGACAGGTGATTTGGATTCACACCTGTGCTAACCCTATGGTTTCCACATTTTCCACAGTGACTCTGTCTTTCTTTTATTTTAAAATGACAGAAATTAAGACAAAATCATTCTTTTCAGGTGTAGCTTTTCTATTTTAGTGAGGAGCTACCTCGAAGACTACCCTTGGAGGGTGGAGAACTAAGACAGTCCGGGAATGTCTTCTAGGAACCACTGGGGCCCTGCAATAGTACAGAGGCTCTGTGTGGGCACACAGGTAAGTGAGGCAGGCAGAGCATACGATGAGTCTTGTAGGAAAGAATGAGTTCTGACAAGCAGGGCACACATGGCCAACTGGGATTCCTTTTGACGGAATGGAGAGGATTGCTAAGATGCAGTCACGGAAAGCAAAGGGCAGGAGGGCAGGAGGGAAGGGGAGCAGAGCGTTCAAGCTTCCTCCCCCCCCCCCCCCCCCCGGGCCTGCCACTCAGAGCTGCCCAGCCCGAATCCCTGCCACACACCTGAGCACAGACTCCACAAACACTCTCAGGGCCTTTATGTGAATCCAGGCAATAAAAGCCTCGCTGAAGTTCACCTTGAGCCAGCGCAGCAGAGGTCCCTGCAGAGATGGGAAAACTACATGAGCCTCTGGACACTCGACTGATAAATGCCTAGAAAGGACTCGCTATAGACAGAGCAAGCCCTGAGACAGGAACAAAGGCCAAGGAGCAGCAGAAGCAGAGATGATTGGAAGAACCTAGGGAGGCTCGGGACCACTGCATGCAGGCGCCTGACACTGGGGAAGCTCCAGGGGCAGCCACCGGCACATGCGAGAGGCCACCTCAGACCAGCGGTGGGAAGCTAGGCAGCTCTTGACCTCAAGTCTGTCACTGGCATCTGAAGGGTCTTGTCTGACACTGAACAGTCTAGAAGCCTACCCCATCAGAAGGTACTGCCTTCAGAGTACAATCCCGTCATCCACAAGTGTACCTGACAGGGTTCTCAAAGCCCCAGCTAGGCCTATCTGTTGCTGCTGTTGAGTCTGATGTGGGTGTTCCTTAGGCACAGCCCTCACCTGACATTTTTAACTGCTGGCCAAGGCCAGAGATGGCCCAGCCAGGACAGTCAGGGAGGAATGCTGAGCGACCGAACCACCCAGCCTCCAGCCAGAGCCCTGCCCATCACCAGTCACCAGCTCCAGCCACCTTCAGCCAGGGCACAGGCATCCCTGCCAGATGACAAGCCCCATTCCCTGCCTAGAGAGCCAGCTCCAGAAAGTCCATGAAGGTTAAGACAGCAGGATTCTAGGCTCCAGTTTCAGCCTTCACAAGCAAGAGGAAACAACACCAATTGCATAGATTTGATCCTTAGAAGAGCCTCAGCTGGGGAGAGAATTGAGCCAGGAACACCCAGGGTTCCCAGGGGTGCTTACCTCACCCTCGCCCTCACTCTCTCTGTCTCTGTCGGTCTGCCCCGCAGCAGGCCTAGCAGGGTTACCTAGCGGGGTTACCTTAACCTTGTGGTCACGGTAGGTGGCTGATCCCTTTTTAAGAGCAACACAGGAAGTTTGCTAAAGGTACAGAAATGATTTATTAATCTTTCAGCAAGTATGTATCATGAACACAAATAATTCTCACAGCCTGGAGAACGATATACAAGCAAGCTCTGGAGTCCCTGTTCACAGAGGAGGCCAAGGCCTGTGGTTTCGGACACTAGGGAAAAGAGCCCAATCTATTGCTGCTTGGGTCAGGACCCCAGCAGCAGCAGACAAAGACAGCTCCTGGGTGTATTATTAAACTATTCTGACCTAGGGGAGCTCATTTACCCTCAGGAACAGCTTCCTCCTTGTCATTCATAACATTTTAGCATATCACATGCAGGACACATAAAGGCACACAAGCCGGGCCACTTTACCCTTTATCACCTGCTTGCAAAAGAGTAGAAAACACAGGGCAACTCAACCCTGTGTTCCCAGAGCAAGCCAGCCCCTAGCCTCCAGTGGGCTAGTAACTAGAGGACATGGGACACTCGGATTTATGCACTCTCAGTCAGACCAAATGAGAGAGCTTCTCAGAGTGGGGTGCGTGGCCTTCTCACTGGCCACCCCTGAAGCTCCATTCAGCAGCACAGTTTTTGAGTGTCTCTAGGAGCTCTGTTTCCCAGACACATGGAAACTCTAGCAGGTTCTCTGGGGCAGTTGGGGACACAGAGGTCTATGGGTAAAGACACCACCAACTAGCAACCTAAGACCCAAGGTGCAGGAGGCAGGCTCACTTGTGTCACTGAAACACACAGGGTGGGTAACAAATGTCCTGCTTCACCTATAGGCGGGGTCCTTAGGATCTGTCCCATCCAGGGACACTGCAGGGACTCAGGCAGGAGAGCAGCAATCAAGGAAAAGTTCCTCCTAAGGGCAAGGCTAGGCATTTGTGATGGACGGGGTCCCAGGAAGCTGAGGTCAGGAAAGGGCACCACTGGCCTCTGTTCTTGTTAGTGACAGCCACCCCTGCCAGAATGTGCCATGTCTACGCCATTGCTCCAAGAAGCTGAGCTGCACCCCAAAGCTCAGGGGCCAGGCTGCAGCCATGCCTTCGGTCTTCAGGAGCCTTGGTTAGGATCCACTTGGCTTTGGATCTGAGCACTGTGGGTGCAGGCTCAGTACATACACATGACATGTATGTGTGTATGTACGTGTGTGTGTGTGTGTGTGTGTGTGTGTGTGTGTGTGTGTGTGTATCCACATGGGCCTAAAAATGAAGGTGTCACACTTGCCTATCATATACAGTACCCTCTGTTCATCCCCAGAGCATAAACTGAGCACTGTAGCACACACCTATAATCTCAGAACTTTGTTGGTGGAAGCAAGAAAATCAGAAGCTCAAAGCCATCCTCAGTTACATATCAAGTTGGAGGCCAGCCCGGGGCACATGAGACCCTCTCTCAAAAACAAACGAAAAACAACATAAAGTCCCCAACTCTGTGAACTACCATCAACTGCGGTTACTGTCCGAGAAGGAAAGAGCAGGCAGGTGAGGATCCAAGAATAATTTTGGGGGACTCAGCAAGGTTAGCGTGGATGTGCTCAAGCTATCTGCCCAGTGTGTGAGGAGGCCTGGGGCAAATATGGAGCCACAGGTGAAGAAGTACCCCAGTCCAGCAGCTCTGCCTCGCCCCAGGACATACTTAGAGCTGTGGGCACACACAGGCTTCCTCTGAGGACTCAAGGACACTCTACCTACCCCTCCCACCTATCGCTGAAGGGCTGCTAGAACGTACTCTAATGAAGGCTCCCTCTGCAGAGCCTGGGAAGAAGGAACTAGAAACCGTCCACCTCAGCAAGTGCCTTGGCAGTGCCGGGCTGAGCCAGGTGCTGCCATCACAGGACACCAGAGCCTGGAACACACTTTTGCAGTTCACTGCACTGATGGTCATAGAACTACAGGGTCCAGTTCAACACCAAGCTCTCAGTTTTGCCCCAGGGACAGAGGCTGATCTTTCCACGAAGTGTCTATGGCCACAGTGTCTCATCCAGGCTCCTAAGAGCACAGGGGTGGTCAGCACAGCGGCCAGGGGCAGCCTGAAATCTACAGTCAGCATAAGGAAACTGGTGGTTGTGTAACCTCAGAGGCAGTGGCACTGTCTACTCTGGGCACAGATGCTGCATCCTGGTGCCCCCTGCTCTGGCTGATCTGTGGCACATCCAGGGTGATCCCCTGGCCAGGGTCCACTTCAGCATCTCAGCTACTGTGGAGCGGACAAGCTCTTCCAGGACAGGGATCCAGTGGTTGTGAGCTGCATCAGCACATATGCCATCAGAACTCACATGCGCCCAGCATGAGCTCAGGAGATGGGAACTGTGAGACTGAGGAAGGCTGACCTACAGAACATTAGCAAGTGCCCGTCAGCTGTCTAAAGAGCCCCTCCCGCACCCCAGTACTCACATACTGTTGTTTCTTATCAGACAGCAACCTTGTCATCTCCTCCCTTTCTCTTTTAATTTCTTTTTCATCATAGTAAAATTCCCGGACAATGAACCTTTAAAAAAGCAACTAGAGCTGTAACTGGGAAGAATCTGCACAAGGCTGGTACTACCCAGGGATTCACACCAAACATGGTAGAACCCATGGCCCACACCCTTACTTGTTTTCTTTGGCTTTGACTTTGAAATCTTCAATCACTTTTCGGAAAAGAGTCACCGTGAAGAGGCCACCTTCGTTGTCCTCGGCGATCAATCTAGTAGGGAGAAGCATATGTTAGCTGGATGATCTAGGATCACTCCCCCAGGCTCTGAGCTGAATAAACCTCAGGAGGCCATCCCCACTGGCAGTCAGGTTTCCTGGGCCTGGTGGCCTATGCTTCAGTCCTTAGCTGGACCAGGACCTGGGAACCAAGGGTGCCTGGTAACTTCCTGCTACCCCCTGCCCCGCCCCAGGCTCAGCCTGCAAGTTCCAGCAGAGACTCTGGTTGGGAGCAGCGACTTGTTCTGTCTTGTGCTCCTCAAATGGCTGACTGATATCACCAGCTCCCCACAGGACCCCAGACACTGTTGCTGATATCATGAAGCCCTAACTGGACATGTCACTGCCAACATGTAGCACGGGCTGCTGGAGTCACTGTCCTCAGCAACTCAGACAGTGGTCTAAGCAAGAAGTCTTGAGGGCCTAGGTATGTGTGGTTGGCAGGTCCCCTCACTTGTGTCTCAGAGTCCTTACCCATAGGAACTTTCCCTGAGCTTTAGACCTTTCCAGAATTGTTTGGTATAGACTTAAGTACTCTCTTAATCATGAAGGGTCTGAGGTCTCTGCTCTGTGGCCTAACACCCTGCCCAGCCAACCTTCCTCTAGAGGCAAGCCTCAAGAACAGAAGCCCTCTCTGCCTACCAGGCAGCTCCTGTCTGGTGCTACCTGCCCAAAAAAGAGGTGCCTCTTCAAGCTCTGTCTCTCCAAAGACCATAGGCTGTGACTAATCTGTTCTTCGCAAACCCACTAGTTAGCTCCTGTGGCTGTATCTTGGGAGTGAGTGATATGCTCCCCAAGGCAAAGGTCTAAGGAATGAACAGGGTGGATAGGAAGGGGGCTGGGGTAGAATGGGGTGGGGGACTGAGTACGACAGGATGGCAGGGCACGGGGTGACAGGACAGGGTGGGTGGGATGTAATAGGATGGGTAGGATGTAAAGGGATGGTGGGGGGATGGGATGAGGTGGGGGGATGGGATGAGGTAGGGGGATGGGATGAGGTGGGGGGATGGGATGAGGTGGAGTGGGTGAACAGGGAAGCTCTGGGTGCAGTATGGTGGGGCAGATAATTGAGCTCATGTTATTTGTGCCTCATTCCAAAATTTCCTTTATGGCATACATAAAAGTGCATGATTCGATATCACAAATAAGTTCCACATGGTTAAGAGCCCCCCAAGCTCTGCCCAATTAACTCGGCTGGAGGCTCCTAATCTCATGACCCCAGGGGGTGGTTTTTCTTGTCGCCATGGTCCCATGACTCTGCTGTATTTTGGCCCAGGCACCGAGACATTCTCGTCACGTTTTTATATTCTAGATAAATGACAAGGTTCTGAGTGTCCCTGCTGTGGTACTAAGGATGGCCCCCATAGGCTCATATTCTGTGAATGCTTAGTCTCCGTAGAGTGGCACTGTTTGAGAAGGATTAGGAGACAGGGCCTTGTTGGGGTGTGTGTAACCTGTTGAAGTATGCTCTGGGGGTAGGCTTTGAGGTTTCAAAAACCCATATCAGGCCCAGCATGCACGTGCTCATACACACCCCTCCGTGTGTGTGTGTGTGTGTGTGTGTGTGTGTGTGTGTGTCTGCCTGCCTGCCTGCCTGCCTGCCTATGGATCAGGATGTAGCTCTGTGCTATTGCTTCAGCACCCTGCTCCCTGACATGAGAAAAGATGGACCAAGGCTCTGGAGCCCCAGGCAAGCCCCAGTGAAATGCTTTCTCTTGTAAAAGTTGCCTAGGTCATGGGGTCTCTTCACAACTGTAAAACAGTGACTTGGACACTTGTCAACAACTAACGTTTTGCCCATTCTCAAGGTGAGCGCTGATGTGTGGAGCTGAGTTGCTGGCTTTCCATGGTTTTCATGGTTTTCCTTGGCCTACACAGGATCAAGCCAGTCCTACCCTTCATTTTTGCTGTGCCCTCCTGATGCTCCTGTTCTGACCCCAACTGGCCACACTCTGAGACCGTCCTCTGCTCAGACTGTTGCCAGCCCCTGGGCTGCCGCTCTGTCCAGGCATTCGCTGAGCCATCTCTGCGCCCACCCGCTTAGGCAGAGAGAATGGATGTTAAGAAGAGAATACAGAGAAGGCAGGCAGAGAGCACATGGAGAGGCTCTGCTGAACGCAGCCAGAACAGCCTTCCTGGGGGAGGGACAGGGAAGTGGAATCCGCCAAGAAGGAACTCCATGACACATGGACTCGATGCACAGGTATGGTGCTGTGAGGTGTCCTGCCCTTGGCACATGTCTGGTCTCCATGAACATCTACACATTCCTTTCTGGGGACATAGACTAAGCAAGGTCTCACTTACTTGGTTGACCGAGGGACCACCATGTCCGATAGGGACTCATAGGTCTTCTGCCACTGTACATAGCTTGACCTGTGAGGACACAAACTGTGGGGTATTTTGGGAAGACAGGGCTTCTACTATCTTGGGAAACTGTTTGCCCCTTCTCCTTAAGTCTGAACATCATGAGATAGAACCAGGGAGTGTCCCCAAATCCCCGAAGGTCCTGTTGTAGCCAGGTGTCATGCTGAGCCCAGTCTGTGTGCAAGGGCCCCAGGACTTCCCAGAAGGTTCCCATGTGGAGAACCAAGGAATTGGTATGTTTTAAAGGTCACTAATAATTTTCTGATCCTGGTCCACATGACCTGGGCCCATGACCTTTCTAGCTTCAGGTCAAAAGGAACAGTAGACCTCAAAGTTCTACTGATGGGCACAACACAAGAAGTACTGCCATTGCTACTGCCCCCCTACTTCTGTGGAGACACTGGCCCTCCATAGGCCAGTGCAGGAATGTCTGTTCATCTGTAGGCATCAGGGCACAAGGGGCCCACCTCATTCTTTACAAGAGCCAGGCACCCCATGGCCTTTCTGTCCACATACTTGGGGACGATGACCAGCAGGGTTATGAGATATTCAGAATCGAGTACGAAGTCTTCCTTGCTGACAATATCACTCAGTGTCCGAGTGAAGAGGTTCCCCCTGGAAGGTGGAGGGACAACGGATGGTCATCAGAGAGAGGATCGCACATGTCCTATAGCATCCAGACAAACAGCAGGAAATGGAGCAGGTTCACAGGAGATTCTGAGCCTGGCCTGCCAGAGCCAGGTGCAGCCAAATTGTAAGTGAGCTAGTGTCTCTTCCCTCAGGGGCAGGGAGGCTGGCAAAGCCTCTGTAGCTATCACCTGTCACTCAAGGGGCTGCTGAATTCAACACCTCAGTGACCTGCACTCCCCCCAAAAGCCAGCCCAAGGGCTGGGAGGGGAACTCAGGTGGCAGGCAGCTATAGCTATTCAAGTATCAAGACAGCAGCCAGGTCTCCGAGTTGCAGAGGACAGATAGGCCTAGATAGAGCTAACTCAGTGTCACTTTACACTCTTCAGTCCAGCAGCTGGGGACACTCACCTGAAATAGCTTGGACTATGCCACCAGCCCTGGATAGGATGAAGAACATGGCATTCTTACCATGCTGCCTCAAGGACAGATGTGCCTGCCAAGACATGGTGAATCCCGACTGCAGAGTCCTAGCGGGAGGCCCAGAGCATGGGGGCTGAAGTGTTAGCCCATGGCTTCCCACTTCCCAGGCAGAGCCAGGGCAAAGCCTCAAAAAAGCCTTGCAGGCTTTTCTGTCCTCCAAGGGTTTCTCCTCTCCTGCCTGGGCTAACACCACCCAGTTGTGTGGTGATGGACAAATGCCTCCAGAGGTATCCCAGGCACAGCTACACTATCACCATAGCACACACATTAGCCTGCTAGGGGACTTATCTCTGGTTTATAGTGTACCCAGTACAAAGCAAGAACCCCACAGGTTTATTGAATGAGTAACTGCAACTTTTCAATATTAGACACTGTTTCGGCATGTTTGGTGAAGGAGGAGGAATCAGAGACTGTATTGGAGAAGAGAACACGGACCAGCCATCTGCTAAGATCCCAATTCTCTTTTTTCCTCTTTGGTTTTCTGAGACAGGTTTTCTTTGTGTAGCCCTGGCTGTCCTCACTCTGTAGACCAGGCTGGCCTCAAACTCACAGAGATCTGCCTGCCTCTGCCTGAGTGCTGGGACTAAAGGTGTGCACCACCATCACCAGCATCACCAGGCATCCCAATTCTCCTTCTACTCTCTCTCTCTCTCTCCCTCCCTCTCTCTCTCTCTCTCTCTCTCTCTCTCTCTCTCTCTGTGTGTGTGTGTGTGTGTGTGTGTTCCCTGTGTGCCACAGAACATTTGTAGATGTCAGAAGACAACTTACAGAAGTCAGTTCTCTCCTTCTATCAGATGGAACCCAAGGATTGAACACAGATCACCCTGCAGATGGTGGGTACCTTTACCCACTGATCCGTCTTGCCAGCTGCCAAGCTGTCTAGGACTTGGTGGTGAAGTGAGTGAGCCCACCATGGTCTGACTCCAGGCTCAGGAGGGACCAACCTACCCTGAGCTCAAGGCAACTCGTGCCCACCTTACAGCTAATATCCACCTTGGCTCACGTGCAGTTACCCTGGGACTTTCTAACCAAGGTGGACTGCGGCTTCAGCATTGCCTCTGTGGGACCTGGGGCTGCTCCGGACACGTGAGTGTTTTATTCGAACAATGAGCTCTCTTGCAGTAGGAGGCAGTTTAAAGCAGATCCCGCTGGCTCCATACCACACTCACACCAGCCGCAGCACGCTTACACGGCAGCTTCAGTCTGTGTGTGGTGGCCATGGCCAGAGCCATGAGGTCAGGTACAGAACTTTCCATTTAAAGAACCATAATGATGCTTAAACCTTCCCCTCTTCTTGGGAGCATTTTTCATTTTGAATTTTCAGATTAGAAATGGTCAACTTTTGATTTCTTTTGTGACTAGCAAATCTGGCCGAGGGACCCTAAAGAGGGAAGTGTAACTGGAGTTACAAAGGGAAGGAGGGAAACTGGCTCTGAGCTCCTGGGCCACTCTGCTTTTCTGACCTCAGATTCAGGATCTAGAGGCGTGCGGGACGCCACTTCATGCTAATTGGCCCTGTCCATCCTTCCCTCTCACATAGGAGCTTGCCCGGGTTCATATGCAACTATTTCTTCCAGGTGCTCACTATCTGACAGTCCCTGCCATGGTGGCCCTGAGCTTGCTTTTTTACTGATTCCACCACCTTGGAGCCTGGTCTGTCAGGAGCCTGAACAAGACATTGTCCTTATAAGGCCAGCAAACCGTTTTATGACTGAGTCCCTGCAGCTGTCCCCCTGGGCAGCTGCTGATCCTATCTACCCCTTGAATACTCTAATACCCTGCCCTACCTGCTCCCCTTGGAGAGGAGATGCAGTGAGAAGCCTGGGCAGGCTCCCCAGAGCCGTGTAAACTGCGTGAGGAGTGGGGAGGAAGGGAAGAAGGACAGAGCAGGAGAAACGCCATGTCCTCTGCTCACAGGCAGGACGGCACCCTGCCTGGCTCTGTTCTCTCTTCCTCTGCTCCGGGTTCCTAGTGCACGGCTCCATCTGGCTCAAGAGCCACAGCCATGGGGCTTCCCCACACCAACCCCAGCAGAGACATGCACAGAGAATGCAGTGGCGTTTCGCGGTACGCACGTGGATTTCTTCTCCAAGTTCTCCAGGTTGGCCTTCAGAACGCTGTAGGCGGCTGTTCGGGACTTCAGGTCTGTCTCAATTTGTGCCAGTTGCTGGGAGGGAGGGGGGAGAGACGCTCCTGGTGACCTTGAAGAGTTAGTGAGACTCTTCAAACATCTCACCAAGCATCCATGGGCACTTAGCAACAGTGAGCAAGCTGGCCATGGGCGCCCATTCATGTAATTCCACCACTTGGGAAGCAGAGACAGGAAGATCAGTTCAAAGTCATCGCTAGATAGCGGATTTGAACCTAGGCTACAGGAAACCCTGTCTCAAGGTAAAGAAAGAAACAAAAGAAAACAAAAAGAAAAGAAAAGAAAAGCAGCAGCCTGCTGACTCACCAGGGTGGTCCCATCTGTCTCTCTGACTCTCCCAACCCCCTACCCCCACCACCCCACCACCCCACCACCCCACGATGCCCACCACCCCACCCCCGCAGATGGCCCTCTTAGTTTCCATGTGGGGAAGCAGAAGAGAATAAGACCTCACTTCATAGGTGCTGAGGTATCAGCCACACAGCTTGCTTGCCCAGTGAACGCTAGCTCGGGCTGTTTCCTAGCAAGTAATGCCAGACTGAGGAAGCCCCATGTCAGCCTTCCCTCGCCCTGTGAGAGGGCAGCCAGTGATGTGTCCTGTCTTCCATGGTGACCTTCCATGTTCAGTCTTCCAATTGTCCACCTCCCCAGTCTTGACTGCAGCCTCCTCCCAAGCTGCAGGGGCACAATAACTGAGCACCTCTGTCCCCTGCCTTAGGCTCCCATCTACCCAGAGGACCCCAAAAACAGCTGGCCACAGTGACGAGCAGTTCAAGAAGGCTATGGAACTAAGCTGAGGCCAGAGAGCAACAAGTGACTAAAAGCCACAGTGAGCCCCTCACACAGGGTGTGCTCTGTGGTAATTTAAAGAAAGCTCTGCCCCACCCCTCAAGGGCTCCCACAGATCTGGCCCCGCAAAGACACAGCAGGACAGTGAACAGTGCCCTGTAGCCAGAACTACAAACAGGTGGGGGTGTATTTGATATGCATGGATGCACATCAGCTGACAGGCAGTGGTGGGCACTGCAGAACTGAGTATGTAGCCTGCTGGTTCTCAACCTGTGGGCTGTAACCCCTTTGGGAGTTGAAGGACCCTTTCACGGGCTCAGGTATCAGATATCCTGTATATCAGGTGTTTACATTTCGATTCATAACAGCATCGAAGTTACAGTTGCGCAGTAGCAGTGAAGATCACTCTGTGGCTCGGGGTCTGCACAGCGAGGAGCTGTGTTAGAAGGCAGCAGTGTTAGGAAGGTGGAGAGCCCCTGCTGTAGCCTTTGTACTCAAGCCATCTGGCCATCCACCCCCTTGCTGCCGTTCGTTCGCAGTGGGCTGTGAGGAGAGTGCTGGCTGGGCCCAGCAAGGTGTCTGCGCTACAGGGCAGGGCACAGTGCTGATGGGAGAGATGTTGGGATCATGAGATGAAACCCACAGCACTGTGGAAGCTCTGAGTTAAAATACTCAGAATCGACATCTGGGTCCTCTCTGACACCGATCACTTAGAGAGGGAACGGGAATTGAATCAGTAGCAGACTTCCAATGACCCTGTCTTTGCATTAATTATGGGGATGAGATTTATCTTTTCCTTACATTTTAAAAACATTTTTCTTCAAAATGATTATATATTCCCAGGACATTACAAAGCTGCTTCAGAGATCCACGTGCCTCATGGGGTTTTCTCTACTGATGGCACCCTTCTACGTCTGCACACCAGGCTACACAGGCTGCACAGCTACAATATGCTCCGATGATACCACATGCCACACTCTGGTGGCCACACCATGTGACTACAGGAAATGCGCTATATAAACTGTAAAAACCCTTGCCGCCACCTCAGGAGAACCAAGTGAGGCTGGGGCCGAGACACGTGCTCTTGTGGCAACATGGACTGAAGAGCAGTCTCTCACAGCTTCTGTCCCGCTGGCCTGTGGGCTCCCTGTGGTGGAGGGTGGAGCCATGCACACAGCACAGTTTGCGGGGATTTGTGGGACTCACCTTCCTACCCACATTCCCTCCCAGTGTGCTGCTTCAGCAGCTGTGCATCTGGGAACCCTGGCCTGGAGGGGAGCCAGTTCTCCTCTGTGCTTCTGCTGCTCTCTGACTCCCAAGCCAGGTCTAGTGTCCCTGGGACTCAAAACTCCCAACTTGGCATGCCCAACCTCATAAAAATGTATTCTCTGGCTCAGTAGTGGACAGGTGTGAGGCTCTCCTGAAAGCCACACCTGGCACAATGCCCCGGCTGCCCTTGTATTAATACCTTTGAGAACTTGTGCCTGATTGTCTTGGACAGGGATGTAAGCCCAAAGAGCCACACCCAGATTCCCAAGAACCTGAAGAAGAAAAGGATCCAAAGCCACCCGTCCTGCCCTGCCCTGCCCTGCCTACCGCCCTCAGGGAAGCTCAGCTACTCAGAGAACAGGACAGCTTTGTTCAGAGAAGAGCTGGGATCTCCCCAGCCATTGGGCCAGACAGACATGATGTAAATGGGGTTCTGTATGCATCAGGGCTGGACAGACAGGCACATGGAAGCCACCTTGGCTATGGGAAGCCCACATGTCCCTGCAGACCCCTCTGCTGTGGGGCCTGTACACAGGTGAGCAAGCTGGAGACCATGGCTTCCCAGATGGCAGACACCCTGTCACGGGGCTGCTATGTTATCACAAAACACTTGGGGGATGAGTTGGCACAGTGTGACTGAGAGGGGGGGTGGTCCTCAGCCAAACTGTCTTCTAAAATGATGAGGTTTCTTCCTGAGGAGCCAAGCCTGGTACCCAAGGCCTGTAATTGGAGCTACTAAGGAGGCTGAGACAGAAGGGACATGAGTTTAAGTCCAGCTTGAGTTACAAAGCTGGTTCAAGGCCAGCCTGGTCAAGTTAGTGAGACCTGTTCTCAAAATCAAAAGTAAAAGGGGGCTGTGGTAGAATGCTGAGTATGTGAAAGATATATCCAGTACCACAAAACCAATCAATCAGCCATCAATCAATCATCTGAGGGGCACTGGGTTTCCACGTGCAGAGTGAGGGAGGAAAGATTAAGCCTTCCCATCATCATATTTGAAAAGAAGTAGGGGAGTGAACTGAATTGGTGTCTGGGTCTGAGGTCAAAAGTCAAATACCTCAGGCCCATCCAGGGGACTGTCCTATGAGACTATGGCCAGTTCTCTGGGAGACAGGGACAGGAAGAATACACACAAGTCTCTCCTGGGCTTTAAGCTTACCAGGAGCATGGTAAGAGGAGACCTGCCTAGGGTCACTGAGGGGGCTAACATGCCAACCCTTTGCCCTCCACCTTGTCAGAGTCCCAACTCCATGCTCGTCATCTCTGATGGCCAGATGTGTGCAAGCATCTCTCCTCACCTTGGCCAGGGTGTCCACCACGCTCACCAGTGGCTGCTTGGCAGGATATTTGGCCATGTCCCACTCAAAGTGCGTCACGAAGGATGTCAGGTCAACTGGAAGAGCAAAGACAGTTTGACAAGTGAGTGCAGCCTTCCTGCCTCCCAGGACTAAGACTGGAACCCAGAACCAGGCCAGGCTGAGAGAAACCGACCTTGTTGCTCACACCAAAGAAGCAGCCAGAGAGAAGCTGAAGAAGGGGCATGGCTCCGGAAGTGCAGATGCTCCATGAGGGGACAGTTTAGAGCCACTGGGAGCCACCAGCTTGCCATCAAAACATGCCAAAGCTGAGGGAAGGACCCTGAAGCCGGTGAACTCTGAGCCCCACGGTCTTCCTCTGCAGCTTCTGCCTGGAGTTTGCTATGAAGCCTGCTCTCCCTAGAGGTTGAATCTAAGAAAGTAACATTCTGTGGCTATTGGTAACTTCTCCACCTTTGATAGGTGTTTGCCTACCCTCTCTAGCTGGGTTGATGCTGTTTTAGGGCATCCCAAAGGCATGCCAGAAAGTACCATACCAGCCCCCCAAACCACACAGCCATGGCCTGTTGCAGATGCCAGCTGCTTGGAGGATAGCCTCCCTGCTTCTTGAGCCCCAACAAGAGCAAGACAATGTTAACCCCCATCAGCCACCTTAAGGAAGACCTCTCATCGCTCAGCCACACAGTGGAACTTGCTTGTGACTGGCTTTTCCACCTGGGGCCACAGGCACCGTTGAACGCATGCCTGTTGCATTTTCATTAAAACCAAACAAATTTCACTGTAGAGAAGGATGTTCCTGCTACCCTAGCCAGCTGCACAGTAGAGGAATGGGAAGAGCTGATTGGGAGTCCAACTGAATTGGTGAATTTTAGTCCAAGAAGGCTGGCTGATTATGATATTTAGAGGTGTCTTGTTTTTATATGTTTGATTGTTTGTGACAGTCTCACTGTGTATCTCTGCCTGAGGCTATGACTAGCTGATTCAAGTTCCTGCTTTGACTTTGCTTCAGTGATACACTGTGACCTTTGTCGGGAAAATAAATCATTTCTCCATTAAAGTAGCCTTTGACATTTTTTTTATTATCACAAATGAAACTAAGACACTGGTTTAAGCCCCAGACCCCAAGCAAGAGAAAAAATGAGTCACTGTTCTTCCCTGAGAAAGTGGTCAGACCACTCACCTCTTATTGGCTTGCTTGTTTTGAGACGTCTCACTATACAGTGCTAGCTAGTCTGGGACTCACTATGTAGACCAGGCTACCAAACTCCCAGAGATCCACCTGCCTCTCCTCCCAAATGGTGAGATAAAAGGCATGCACCACCACATATGGCCTAAGGGATTAATTATTATTATACTGTGCATATCCAGAGAGAGCTATGGTACCTTGTAACTTCTCCTTTCCCCTTCCTGATCTTCCTTTCCTCCATCATTTCTCTTTATTCCTTTTGAGAAATTCTTTGTGTGGCCCACTCTGGCCTGAACTCCTGGGTTCAAGCCATCCTCCTGCCCTAGTCTCCCAGGTAACTGGAATGACAGGTACACAATACCACCCTCTCCTGGGGCTGGGGGATTCCCACCACAGGGTCCACACAAGCCAGCCCTTCCCTGTGTGTGCTTGTTCTTATGCACATGGAGAGAACCTGCCATCACCCTCTGAACTTGTATGGAGTCTAGCTCCCTGCTCTTGGGAATCCAGGGCAGACACCCTTCCCTCCCACCCTCAAGTGCTCAGTTAGGTAATAAATGGTGAGAGACAATACAGGTTCCCAGAGAAGCCACCAGGGTTACAATTGGACAGGGACCCTGAAGAAGCTGACACACAGAGGCTGCTGGGTGAGGCTGTGAGAGGGTCAAGGGTCAAGGGTCAGAATGACCATGGTGAACTTGGGAGGGTAACATTAGGAGTCTAGATGAAGCTGCTGGAGCAGGGAGGGCAGGAGCCAGGCAGGAAGACAGACAAGGTGTGAGGTCACATCTGTGCTTTCCTGCCTGGAGCTGACATGGAGAAGTAGGCAGGACTAAACCCCGTGGAAGAGTCCATGCTGGGAGCCGGTGGGGGGAGAGGAGAGGGCAAGAGAAGCTCTGGGAGTAGAAAGGAGGGGCCCACTCAGCAGGATGTAGGGCCAATGATGCACAGGCCATTAAATAAAGCAATACCCACATTCCTAGGCTGGGTGGCTAGGTGGAGGGAGGGACACTAATTTTCCTGGGAACCACGGAGCAGTGGAAGGGACAGGGCAGAGAGGCTGGATTAAGTTTGGGGCCAGCCCAACTTTGATGAGTAGATGTACAAATTCCCAAGAAGATGCAAACCAAAGGAGATTCAAGCATGGAAGTGGCCCTGCACTCAACAGGCAGGAATGCCTTAAAATAACAGCGACAACGACGCCGATGCCGGTGCTGACCAGTGAGCAGATGTGGACTGCAGCTTACCTCGGCCCGGATGCATGAATCATCTCCTCTGATTTACTCTTCAGCCCCTTTGAGGAATGTCATTGTCTCCATGGGGAAACTCCAGCCCACAGTGAGTTCTATACGCTCCATTACAGCAGGAAGAAAGGAAACAGCACCTAACACCGTCCATCATGAAGAAGGTCCTTGGCTCCCCATCCCCGCTGTCACCTCCAACAGCAGGGTATAGCTAAGCTACAGGAGGAAGGAGGCACTCCTCACTGGTCTCCACACAAGGTCCACACTCTTGATTTTTTTTTCCCAGAGTGTTTGGACTTAGCAGAGGTGGTGGAGAGAATCTCTGTGTGTAACCACACTGTGACCATACACGCAACCACAATGGTGTCAGAATTTACAGAAAATCTCTAAGATGCTGGGGAGTGGAACACCTGAGAGGATCCATGTTCCTGAGGAAGGGACATCAGAGAGCTCTGGCCATGCTCACCTTCTCCTGACACTCAGCCAAGGAAAGACTATGAGGATACAGACAGTGGCCGCCCATAACCAGGCAGAGTTCTCATTAGAACCTGAACCACCTGGCAGGTATAGTGGGGCCTGGCCATAATCTCAACTCTCAGAAGGTTAAGGCAGGAGGTTAGCTTTGAATTTGAACCTAACCTGAATTACATGATGAGTTCTAGGCCAGCCTGGACCACAGAGTGTGAATGTGTTGTAGAAGCCTCCCAGTGTGTGGAATTTGGGGATGGTGGACTGACAGATATTAATTTAGGTTTTAGCATTAGGACAAATTTTGTCCTTACCATGACCCCAAAACTAAACAAGATCACATGAAGCCTCTCTAGAGACAGCAATGCTAATTGTGGCGAGGACTGGACAAGAGAAAGACCTCCCACTGGTGATCTTAAGCCTTTCCTGAAGGTGAGGAACCAGCAGCCAGAACAGATGTCACAGTGATGTGTTTTCAGGGCCACTCCCTCCCCACCCTCGCTGTCACCTCCAGCCATGTCACCCTTCCACCCAGGCCATGTAGTGCCCAACCCCCACCCCCTCTGCCAGCAGCTCTGTCAGTGCTAAGGTTGGATCTGCTGCCCTAACTGACCTGTTCCCTCAGTGTCCCCAGAGCCCATCACAGGCTCCACAGAACCAAGTGCTCCACAGAATGCTCAAGACACTGACAGCCATGCTCATTACAGCCAAGATGGCTGTGGGAATGCACACTCTACAGGCTGCTTAACAGAGACACTTCAGAGCAAGCTCTGTTCTTTATGCTCTGTCACCAAGCCCAAAGCCTCCATGGTTTTCCCATTCTACTGCAGGGTGCATGGCACTGTGGGTCTCTTCCACAGCCTGTGGACACCCAGGGCACTCTGGGGGATGACAACGCTCTCCTGCAGGAACTCAGTGGCCTCTGGGTTGGTGGCTACTCTCTTCATCCTTGATCCTCTGCCATGTCTCCCACTCCAGTGACAGCTCAGGACAATAACCTTTGCTCCAGATCACAACCTGAAAGTCCTTTCCATCTACACCTTGGGAGGAACATTGTTCCAGAGTGGCCTCTGCCACCCCAGCCTTCCTGCCCTCTCAAAACATACTCCCCACGGGCGGCTGCCTCTTGAGCAACAATGACTTCATCTGAAAAGCCGAGGCAAGGCCTTGCCCAGCACACAGGGCTCTGGCTACATGGGCGGCAGCCAATCCCTGCCTAGCCTGTCAGGTCTCCCGCAGCCCAAGCCAGACACGTGCGTGTCTGCCCTGCATCTTCTGGATTCACATGGGTCTAGGTCTTACTGTACTCCGCCCTCATCTGGTGGCAAAGACAGACAAAAGTAAAGACTAAGACCCTAGAATGGGACTGTTATAAAGTCCATCGCAAGGGAGAAAAGTAAGTCCCAGAGAGTTGCCTGGCCAAGGTCAAGATGGACAGCATGACATGACCTGGTCTGACCACTTCAGGCCTTCATACTATCAATCCCCTAAATGCCCCCAAAGGATACGGGATTAGTATTTTAATTTACAAACCAACAAAGAACTCTAGGAAATTCTATCCCTGATCTGAGGGTGTCCTGCAGAAGAAAAGACTTCTGGGAGATTTTGGGTTGAGTGAAGTTTAAAAAGTCTCTTGACCCTAGCTGGACTTTTTGGGAGGCACTGATGCTCAGATGTATGGTTAAGGTTGGGCTGCTACTGTAGGCACTGCCTTGTGGTGCTAGTAGGCCTTTGGCAGGTTTGGTTCACAGAACATGCTCAGAAATAGCTTTTGGAAGTGACTAGGCCTTGCAGGAGGGCTGGAGATAATGAAACATGCTAACCAAGCAACAAAGCCCAAGTATGCTCCATCTCTTAGAAACAGTGCCTGCAGACAGGGCAGAACCCACGCGGAACAGTTCAGCAGGATCATTGTAGGTGAGAGCTGAGTGTATGGGTTTGTTTGCTTTCCATGGTTTGTTTGGTTTAGTGCTGTTAGGGTGGAACTCAGGGTCTGGCACTTTGCTAGGCAAACACAGATGATGATCTCTATTCCCTGTCCTGGATCATGTGAGCATTTTGATCAACATTTGAATGTATGCTTAAACCCTGATTCTTCCTTCTTACTCAGAAGACCCTTTGAAACTTTAATGCAGAAAAGAACCTCCTAAGCTTCGCAGTCTGAGGCTCCTCAAGTCTCCTGCCAGGAAACAGCGTCAGTTGTGAACCTCACAGAATCTGTTGTTCTTAGGATTGTTAATTCACTCTGAAATGACTTGCTTGGGTTGCAGATGTAGCTCTGTGTAGCCTGGCACGTGCAAAGACCAGGGCTTTATTTCCAGCACTATGTGAACCATAAGCCAGATGTAATGGAGCACTCCAGTCAATCCCAGCACTTGGGGAGTGGAAACACACTGATCACCCTGAGCTACACAGCGAGCTTGAGACCAGGCTTGGCCATGTGACACTGTCTCAAAAAGTTATATGGAATAATATTACTTGCTCTTTCATTCTGCTAGTTACAGCAGATGAGGAAAAAATACAAAGCCAACAGTTCCTTCTGCCACCCCAGGAGCAGCCTATTCTAGAAGACTTATGATGTGTACAAACCTTACCCAGGCCACAGGAGCAAGGCCTGGCACCTAAGGTGACATCCTTAGAGAGAAGGCAGGACACCAGAGACAGGCTGTAAGACCAGGAAGATAACAAGCAAAAGGATGCTGAGGCTCACCGAACCCCATGGAGTCGGTGGGTGAGGCCCAGTTTCCGGGAGCATGCAGGCTGCTCAGGAGAGGCAGAGGGGGACAGGCAGGAGAGGGAGACAAGAATAAAGCAACTTTGAGAAACTTCTGAGGCCTGATCACTGTTCCCCCACAACCAGCCTGAGCCCCACCCCCACCCCCAGGGACATGCAGCAGCACACCGAGTACGTGCACAGCAAACAAGACGCAACCTACTCTTTAAACATTTCATTTTTTCCTTCAGACCTGAAACATAATATAAGATGGGGTTATTAAACCACAAAGACATGCGAATCCAGGTTCAGAGGGGGAGTGAGTATTCCATTTGCCAATTTAAGCCAGTAAATGTAGAAGCCTTTTAACAGTAACAGGGGTATGCGTGCATGTGTGTTTATATATGTGCTACTTATCCTAAATGATATAATTGTAAATATGCATGCTCTCATTTTCATGTAGAGAGTTAAAGTTAATTTTCTCTACAGATATGTAAATATTTAATTCTAAAGTTTTCAAAGTATCCAGGTTTTGGTGTGTGTGTGTGTGTGTGTGTGTGTGTGTGTTACTTTTATATACATTCTGAGACAGAGTCTTATATAGCTCTGGTTGGCCTAACTTACTCAGTATCTCAGGATAACCTTGACAGCCTGATCTTCCTGCCTACACTTCCCCAGTGGTGGGATTACATGTGTACACCACCACAAGTGGACTCCAAAGTCTCCAAGTTATTGCAACATACTGAAAATACAGCCCAGATGGCATCTGCATATTTAACAGCCAAAACAACATTGGATGGAATCAGGGTATGTGTCCATCAGCAACATTTTGGAATGGGAATACTCAGGAGGCAGTGTCTGGATGCAGCCCTGCTCTCTCGGCAGGCGCGGCCGCTTCTCACATCTTGTCAGGTAAAAAAGTGATAAGTGGGTGGAAGTGCGTGGGAGTTTCTATCATTGGTACAGAAAGGGTTAACAGAGCTGTGCCCTGGAGAGGGAAATGGCCCCTGAGGAAGAACCCGAGGACCTACCTCCATTGGCCAGGAGGTTCTCCTGCACTTTGCCCTTGGAGTCTTCCATGACTTCCACCACACTCTGCGCCATTCTCTTTATGAGGCTTTGGGAGAGAAGAAAGAGCCCGTGAGGTGAGGAGCTGCCGGCAGGGCCTCTCTGCCCGCCCATCCTGCTGGCAGAGAACAGAGCCCTCACAGCTGCTGGGGGCAGCAATTCAGCAATCTGTAAGGAGAGACTTAAAACATTAAGAACCTTTGAACCAGTCATTCCACTTCTGGGAAACCATCTTGAGGAAACAGGAAAAAAAATACAGAAAAGCTTTCTGAATAAAAATATGTTCTTTGCGGCACCGTTGCTGACAATAAGAAATTGGAAGCAACCTGCAGGTTCAACAATAGAGAATTGTTTGAGGATGGTCTATCCAGCAAGGGATTATTAGGCTGACATTGAAAATAAGATTTACAAAGAATTTCAAATACTGTGGAACAAGGCATGTATTATAATGTGAGATGGAAAAACACAAGGCAGAAACTTAGACAATCACTGGCTGTGCTATGGGCAAATATTTCTACTTGATACTTCTTTTTTATTATAATCTGGTAGTCATTTTATAAAAAAGCCAAACCTTGGGCCTCCAGTAAACCTACTAAAAGATCTAGGCCATCTACCAGATCACAGAGGGGAAGGCAATACATTCTCCTTCATTCTCTCGCCCTCTCCCTCTACCCCTCTTTCCCTTGCTCTGTTTCTCTCACACCATACTCCAATTGATACAAGGTCTCCTATGCTCCAGGATGTCCCCAAGGTTACTATGTAGTTAGAAATGACCTTAAACTTCTGCTCCCCCTGTCGTCAGCTCCCCGGGGCTGGAAATGCATTCTCATACCCCTATGCCCAGTTATGGGCAGGCACAAGTCCCACTGACCACTCATAGTGTGGACCCTTGGGACTGCCACAGACACTGAGGCAGAGAAACACCTTGAAAGACCCTGTGGTTGAGAGGAAGAAAGGGAAGAGGTAGGCATGTTTCCTTCACTAAAGTAATAGAGCTGATAGCTGACAGAAACTGGAACACACACGTATGACGCAGTCTAAAATGAACAACCACAGCACCTGCCTAACCTGTGTGAGGCCCTGGGGTTGATCATCAGCACTGCTTAAAAACATAAACAATCAAACAAATGAGTGAACAGGGCTAGAGATACAGCTCAAGTACTTGCCCAGCAGATACAAATCTCCAGCACCATAAAGAATATGCAATGCCAGCTGGGAGATGATGGTGCACGCCTTTAATCCCAGCACTTGGGAGACAGAGGCAGGTGGATTTCTGAGTTCAAGGTCAGCCTGGTCTACACAGTGAGTTCCAGGTCAGCCAGGAATACACAGAAAGACCCTGTCTTGAAAAACCAAACCAAAACAATAAAACAAACAAACAAAAAAAGATTATGCTATGCCAGCACTCCGGGAGTGGAGGCAGGAGGATCAAAAGTTCAAAGTCATCCCTGGCCACGTTGAGACCAGCCTGAGATACATAAGACCCAGTCTCAAAAATAAGTAAGCTTGGGCATGGTGGTGTACCCTTTAATCCCAGCATCTGGGAGTCAGAGGCAGGTGAATTTTCAGTTTGAGGGCTGCCTAGTCAGCACAACAAGTTCCAGGTCAGCCAGGGCTACATAGTGAGTGAGACCTTCCCTTAAAAAATATATACATATTAAGAACTATTGTCCTCCAAGAACAAGAAACACACCAGTTATGCATTCTTCCAGAGTCTACCTAAGTGTACTCAATGCTTCTCTTGATGTCGACTCTCATCTGTAGGGGTCAACAGGTGTCAATTTTCCAATTTTTCTTAAGGCTTCTGGGAAGTTGAGTATTATCCCACCTCTTAGATGAGGAAACTGAAACAATCCGCTTCCCCTCAAGTGTCTGCAAGCAGGCTTCAAAGACAAAGCTCTGGGCCACTCTGTCATGCTACACTGTAGACACTGTGGCCTGTCCTGCATTTAAATGCCCACCAATGTGCCTGCATCTCTTTAAATAGACGTTAACAGTCTCACTTCAGATAGCACTGGCCACGAACCTAGCTAAGCTGTTTTCTGGGCCTTAGACTAGGGTGGTACCAACAGTGTCAAAGGTTCTTTGTAGAGAAAATAATGCAGTTCCAGGTGTTGCTGTGAGAGACCAAAAGATGTGCTCTGGGCGCCAGTCTGACTGCTCTGGATTCTCTGCCCTCTGGCTCCCAAGTGGGGTCAGCCTGCTTCCCCCTGGCAGCGCTCTCAGCTCCTGTAGCCTCAGGGTGGTCTCAGCCCAGGTCCCTTCATTATCCCTTAAGACTCTGCTATAGTCCCACCCAACCCTGGGCCTCTCTGTCACAAGAAGACTTCCTCCAGTTACCCTAAAATGAGTGTGCCTCCTGTCATCTGCTGGGACTCAGATTCAGTAAGAGATTTTATATACTAACGAGCCAGCTACCGTGCACCAACCACTATTGTAGGTGTTGAGACTAAGCAAAGTCCCTCTAGTCACAGAATTTCAGTTTCAGTGCTACTGAAAGTTCCTTTTCTTTTTTTCAAATCACCATAGTAACACATGCAAGCTGATCCTATTACCGTAGCCACTGCAACTTATCCAGTAATTACCTATTTACATGAAGGTAGTAGGACTCTGACTGCTACCATATCACCCGGCTCAGCAGCTGCTCAGCAATGTCTGTTGGATGAATAAACAAAACCAGTGCATCACAGCACCTCATCCCGTCTGTGATTTTCTACTGTTCTCCATCTGAGCCCCTTTGAAGTGTCTCGCTGCAGCAAATGTGGTCCCTCAGCGCGTACCTGGGTTCTAGACCACCTCAGAAGAGCATGTTCTGATGAAACCCAATGGCTAGAAAAGTCCCTTGTTCCAAAGAACAAAAGCAACTTGCTGCGATCAGCAACTGCAGTCACCAGAGAATTACCATGTCACCTAACCAGAACAATGTTTTTCTCAGCAAAACGAATGTAAGGGTCTCGCGCCTTTCTCAGATTTCTTTTTCTCCAATTCCACTATGTGTGTGTGTATCTCCCTTTCATGTCAGAAGGGGGCAGCTTCTGCATCTACAGCATAGATTCCCATCACCCTGCCTGGCCACAAGGCATTCCATAACTCTAGGTTGCTTCTCGTTTGAATTGATGTTGCAATGATCCATACATTTTACCTTCTTGTACAGGTGTGTGTGTGTGTGTGTGTGTGTGTGTGTGTGTGTGTGTGTGTCTGTAATGGGGTTCTCAAAGACAGAACCTACTGGAATAAAAAAAGAATGGTCAAAGTCACCTCTTAATACACCAAGCAAGTGTCTATTCCCCCCAGCATGCAGAAGCCTGCCTGTGTCCCTAAACCCTCACCAACACCAGCCTTGAGAATCCTTTTAGTCTCTACTGACAGCTGAGAAGCCTACACCTCACTGTCATCCCAGTTTGCATATTTGTGATCATCGGGGAGGCTGCATATCCCTCCCTCCTCAGGTCTGCTGAATATAGAAGGATGCTTTCTTCTGTGAATCACAAGTTCAAATCCATCCCGATCTCTCTTGTTTTGTTTTCCTCTCTTGCTTCCTTCACTGATTTGTATGAGTCTCCATGATTTGGTGACCTGATTCTGGTGACAAAGCGTTGGTACTTTTCTCTACAATATCCAGTCAAAATCAGTATTAAGCGTGGAAGGAATGGCTCAGTGGCCAAAGCCACCAAGCATAAAGACTCAATCAATCCCTGTGAGACTACATGATAGAGGGAGAGAAAGAACGTCTTTGAGTTCTCCTCTGGCCTCCACACATGAACTATGGCACCCACACATGTACACACAAACACGTACGCCTCTTTATTTTAATATTCTCATTTGTACCATATACACATTTACTGATTTGTAACAGGATGTTTGTTTTAATTGTTAATGATAATTCTACCAATAAGAGTACACACACACACACACACACACACACACACAAACCTAGATCATGGCCTCCAAAGTAGTTTCCTCAGGGCTCAAGAATGGAACTGCAGCTTATCCTCCCCAGAGGTACAGGTGGGAGAAATCTCAGATCCCTAGCTTCTGTAATTACAAGCCAGAAAACTCCTGCTGCACAGCGACCCTGGGGCCCTCCCAGGCCTGTCAGTAGGTAGGAGGGCAGAGGCTGCAGGCACTGGATGAATCTGGAAGGGAAGGCTCACTCCTCAGTCACCTGAGTCACAGTTCCCAGGACCGAAGCACAGAGCAGACTCTTCCTAAGAGGCCTTAAGACACAGTGGCCCTGAGTGATCTCTGCATATTTTATGGCTGATTCCCAGTGTCTGAGCAGCTCTGTCAGACAAGTCATCATCTAGAACCCCACCTGCCCCAGAAGCTGCAGCCCAGTCCTCCAGCCTTCTGGTAGGAAGTGTTAGCTTGCTCCATCTCTCAGGTTGTCAGATACAAGGTTCCAAGCTCCTGAGGGCAAATCTGAATTCTAATAGGCTTTGGAGTTGTTACTCAGTAGGTCAAGTGCTTGCTTCAGAGATTCCACAGAACCCATGCTAAACATAAAATAAACTAGTGTGACAGTGCATGTTTATAATCAGTGCTGGGGAGGCAGAGGTAGACAGGTTCCTCAGACTTTCTGGCCAACCAGCTTAACCTACTAAGTGAGACAGGTCCCAGGGAGGAGAAGGGGGAGGAGGGAGAGGAGGGGGGAGATGGGGAGGAGGGGGGAGATGGGGAGGAGGGAGAGGGAGAGAGGGGCAGGGAGAGGGAGGGGGAGGGGGAGGGGGAGGGGGGAGAGGGAGATGGGCAGGGAGAGAGGGGCAGGGGGAGGGAGAGAGGGGCAGGGAGAGGGAGGGGGAAGGGGAGGGGGAGAGGTAGATGGGCAGGGAGAGAGGGGCAGGGGGAGGGAGAGAGGGGCAGGGAGAGGGAGGGGGAGGGGGAGGGGGAGAGGGAGAGGGGCAGGGAGAGAGGGGCAGGGGGAGGGGCAGGGGGAGGGAGAGAGGGGCAGGGAGGGGGGGGGAGAGGGAGAGGGAGAGATTTGGAGAAGTTTAGTAAAACAGGATAGAGCTGCCCAGATGCCTGGAGAGAGAAACAGGTTATAGGGCCCGAAACTTCTCAAGGACTGAAGCACCAAGAACACCAAGAACAAGGCTTGGGAGCCTTCTTTGGTACACCAAAGGGACTCCTCAGGGCATCACCCGAATCCTCACTGAACAAGACAAAGCCGGAGAGCTGAGAAAATTGAGGCAGACAGCCAGGAAATCTGACCCCGAGTCACACACTCTGTCCTAAGCTCCAGTGTCTATCACAGAGACAGGTCTCCCTCTGCCCCAGGTGCTGAAGTGTCTCCAGGGCAACCAAAAGCTCCACAGTTCCCCTGTGCCTCACTGTTTCCAAACAGGAAACACCATCCAGGAGAAGTGCCTGGCAAGAAGTGAGCCTAGAAGCTTCCACAGAGGGTAGGATGTGTGACTCACTGCTTCCACCTCTGCCAAAGGACAATGGCATGCAGTCAGTTGCAAAGACATAGCATCGGGAAGGCGTAGCAGAGAGTTTCTTAACATAAAAACAAAGGTCAAATGAAGCCTCTAGATGTGCCTGGAGGTTCTCCACTCCAGGAAGACACACCTTGCTTTAATTCCAACCGACTTCCACAGACACTGGAAGTTCTGATGACAGCAAGTTTAAGGAGCTGGTTTTGGAGGGGCATACCTGTGATCCTGGCTACTCAAGAGGCTCAGAGTAAAAAGATGGAAACCGCAAGGCCTGTCTAGAAGGTAGAGTGAGCTGAAGAGCAGGAAGCCTGGACAACTTTGTGAGGTTTTGTTTAGGGGGGGGGCGGAGTCTGTGGACAGAACTCAGTGTCTGGTAAGCAAGCATGAAGCTATAAGTTCAATTCCAGGACACACACACACACAAGTCTTTTCAGAGAACCCTGCCCCTATCCCATACACTGTAGAGCCACTCAACCAGATTTTTTTTTTTTTTTTTTGCATTCTAGGACTTGGATACTATTGCCCAGCAGAGTAGGCTCTCCAGAGGTGGAGGAAGGAAGATCAAGAGTTTAAGGTCATCCTTGGCTTTATAACAAGTTCACTGCCAACCTAGGCTACATGAAACCTTGTCTCAAAAACTAAAGACAACAGAAAGCCAAAACACCCTAAGCCATTGTTTGCTTGCCCTGAGAGGAGACACAAGTAAGGAAGACTGCTAGATCAACTCCCAGAGGACTGTCAAAAATGCACTGAGGTCCCAGGGCCTCTTAAGATGAATTTATTCCCCCCTAAGAATCAACAAAGAAAAGGGTCACTACACAGACATTTATATTTTGAACACCAACCAGCACAACCACTGAGCTGGGCTCCAGGACACACAAGGTGAAGGGCACCTGGGGAGGTGCCCAGGGGGTGCATGAACAAACACAGGGAACAGGTAAAGCAAGAGAGCGGAACTACAGGTGGCTAATAGGCACTTGAAAGTGTTTAGTCTGGCTGGGAATCCAAGAAATACACACAAAAACAATCACACAGCCGCCTCCTTCTGCCAGGTAAATGCGCCATCTCTCAAGGACACTTAGCTGATGGGGTGAGGGAAAGGGCCTCTTGCAACACTACAGGAACAATTTAGCAATATGTGCAAATGGTTTCAATATTCCATGTGTGTGGTCTGGTGTGTGTATGTGTGTGTGTGTGTGTGTGTGTGTGTGTGTGTGCGCGCGCGCCGCGCGCGCGCGCGCGCGCGCATACGTGCTACTGGGAAGTAAAATCCAAGGAGAACCTATAATTGCAATCTGAGGGTATAATTTTAGGATAATCAAAAAACATAGAATTACATTAATGATGAAAGCAATACCTAAAAGAATGAAGATGGTTAACATATTCAATGGTTAATTATAATAGAATAAAATATGTATTCTATCCCCATGAGAGGAGGGAAGGAAGGAAGGAAGAAGGAAGGAAGGAAGGAAGGAAGGAAGGAAGGAAGGAAGGAAGGAAGGAAGGAAGGAAGGAAGGAAGGAAGGAAAGACATGCTTAGTGGTACAAACCTGTATAATCCTAGTACTCAGTAGGGCTGAGAGTACGACTAGGAGAGTTCAAAGCTAGTCTGGGCTACATTATAAGGGAGGCTCTGTCTTATAAAGCAAAAATGGAGGTTGGAGAATGGCTCAGCAGTTAAAAAGGCTTACTTTTCTCACAGAAGACTCAAGTGTGTTTCCCACCCCTGTCAGGCAGTTTTACAACTACCTGTAACTTCAGCTCCCGGGAATCTGATGTCCTCTTGTGGCATTCATAGGAATTGCACACACATGTACACACACACACTCATACACACACACACACACACACACACACACACACACACACGCGCTCGCGCATGTGCATGCAGGTAAAATCTTTAAAAAAGAATCAGCAGCAGGTCAGGTAATGAAGAAAATTTCAGAATCTCAAAGGTAGATGATACAGCTCCTGATTCATTCTTTAACAACACAGCCAATAGAATTAAAAATGAAAAAAAAAGCAGAAATAACAATTTTTAAAAATCAGCCTTCCAAAGATATAAGGATTAAAAAATTCAGAATACCTAAATTAAAAATAGGACAGCATTGCTAGGCGTGGTGGCACACAACACTAATCCCAGCACTCGGGAGGCAGAGGCAGGCCAGCCTGGTCTACAGAGAGTCCCAGGACAGCCAGGGCTACACAGAGAAAACCGAAGTGGTGGTGGGACGCCCCCCGCCCCCCCCCCTGCGGACAACACTGCACATTACACCTGAAAGCATAGCATATAATATACAGAGGCAAATTTCATTGCTTTTGCCTTTAAAAAAAAAAAAAAAAAAAAAAAAAAGCAAAGTCTGGTGTGATGGCCCAGTGGTTAAAGCAGAGAAACTAAGTTCCATCCCTGGGGCCTACATGGTGGAAAGAAAGAAAATGACTCTAATAAGTTGTCCTTTGAGCTATTTGTACACACACAACAAACAAACAAAAAATGTATTAAAAATTTTAAACTAAACAAGCAATTCAGTATACTTTCTTGGAAAAAGAAACAAAAGCACCCAATAAAGGCATCCAAATAAAGCAAGAAGGAACAAGATTATATGCAAACATTTAAAAATTTTAGAATTCATAGGTCACACAGGCAGAGAAGGGAAACCTAGGAATCGATCCACACCCGTTACAGTGTCCTCATGAGAACTCTGCATTGCTGCGCAGACATCCACCCTCAGCCATGGAATCAGTCAACTCTGAGACAGCTTCATGGAATCACTTGGGAGAAGAAAAGCCACCAGTTATTCCACATGACAGGTGACGTGCCCAAGGGCAAGAGGCAGGCAGCAACATGTCAGAGGAGTCCACGAGGCTCAGCTGAATGGCCACATACCTGTGAAATGCAATATACCAACCAGCACCACAGAACAGCTGAGGGGCTGTGAAAGACTCAACTTCTTAGAAGGGGAAGGGATGCCTTTTAAAGGTAAAATCATTAGGTTTCTTAAATTATTATTCTAATAATTTACAGAGTGAACTAACATGGGCATCGTGAAGGAATAAACTTTTCTAAAAACAGAATGCTCTCATAAGCGCGAGCCTTCCAGCTACATGGAAAAACACTCTTGTGCCCAAGTAAATAAATAATAAAAGGATATGGAAACAATACACCTTGAAAACTGTCCCTTCTCTGTTCCCCTGGGCAGAGGCAGAGCTGACAGGTTCCTGCTGCACGACTTAGAGGCCCCGCAAGCATTTATTTATCTAGTAACACATGAGTACCATTCAAAGAATTAGGTAGGCCATTCCCAAGGACTGAAGGATTTATGCATCTACTCTTTCTGCCCTAAGCTCTAGTACAGACCCGTAAGGCAAGACTCCTAAATACAGCCTTGATTGAGACTATTTCAGGGTGCTCGCAGCACACAATTGTCCTCCTTCCCCTTCAGGAAAGTGGCCTGGGAACACATACATACACCCCACACACACACACACACACTAACACACACCAAAACCAAAAACAATATATGGTGCATATAAACTTTCATTCTTTCATTCTTACCACACCTAGTGTCTGCTTTTAAAGATAGTTTTATGTCATCAGTGTTTCCCAGTGACAACCCTCATCCTGCTCACACGTGTGTGTTTCTTAAGCACGTGCTGCATTGCCATCAGGGGAGACTTGCATAATCAAAAGGCAGGGGACAGAAATATGAATGCCTATTAATGGGAAATAGCATGCAAACAAAAGAGTAACCTGAGAGCCAGAATTGTCCTGCACAAGAGCTTTCGCACCGTCTGGGCTTCTGTAAGGGAGGAGGCACTAGGTGTGTCAGAGGGGCAGCTAACGATCTCAGAGTCTAGGAAAAGGAGCAGCTGAACAGCCGACATTTCTGCAGGCCGTCAGGAAACAGTCCACGCTAAGCCAGCTGTGCAGGGCTTACACGCTGCAGCCCACACAGAGACAGAAAAGTGAAAGCTCGAGGCATCTACAGCAGATGTGCAGCTCGCAGGTTCTTTGCTTCTGTGCAGATCACCTGTTTTGACTGATTAGGACCTGGCCTTCCAGCTAGACATGAGTTATCTGAGGCTGGTGAGGCCTCCGTGCGGTGCAGAGCAGCCTCTAACAGAAGTTGACATAAGGGGACTCAGCTCCTTTTTCCTGGGTGACCGACATGCCTTCACAGGTTCAAGACTGGCATTACATCTGTCTCCTTTGCTCAGCCATGGTGGCAGAGCAGTGGCCACAGTTATCTCAGTTGTCTTCCTGGCTCCTGCTGTCTCGTGGCTTTTGCAAACTACTGTGATGAGGACTGCCCCCACCTATGTAAAGCCGACCTCCCACATAGAGCAAAAAGACTGATCAAGGATCAGAAAACACAATTTTCCTTTTTTTTTTGAGACAAGGTTTCTCTGTGTAGTCCCGGGTTATCCTGGAACTTGCTCTGTAGACCAGGCTGAGAACTCAGAGATCCTCCTGACAGCGCTGGGATGAAAGGCGTGTGCCACCACTGCCCGGCAGGAAGCACAATTCTTAGGCCATGATCTTCATGCACTTTGATAAGAGTATAAATGGGATGGACAGTTCTTCTAGGGGTTAACAGAGGCGTACCTACAATTGCATGTGCAAAGACTCTGAACCCGTATCTCTATTTTCATCCCTTTACATGTACACCAAAAAGACAGGTATCAGGGCACTGTTGGCAAAGGGCCAATGACTAGAAGATGAAAGCATCCAGCAATAAAGAGACAAGCAAGTCAGAGTCCAGATGCTCAAGGTAACACATCCATAAACAAACAAACAAATAGGCGGCCAGCCATGAGCTAAACTTTAATTGAGGTATATTATTAAGCAAAAGGAAAGAAAAATCAAGATACACAGTATATGCTATCATTTACATAAAATTATTCTCAGGCTAGACAGTTCTATCTGTATAGTCTCTTGAGATGGTCTCAAGCATCCCAGGGTGACCCCTATGCAAAGGGGATGGCCTTGAGTTATGGGTCCTCTTACTTCTGCCTCCTATCTGTTGAGATTTTAGTCAAGTGCCATCACACCCAGCATATTTCATTATTGAACTCTTGCTATTTTAGGCTGAGAGTAGTGGTACAGGCCTTTAATCACATCACTAGGGAGGGAGGCAGGCAAGGCAGGCAGAGGCAGGCAGATCTCTGTGAGTTTCAAGGCCAGCCTGGTCTACAATGTTCCAGGATAGCCAAGGCTGTTACACAGAGAAACCTTATCTCAAAAAACAAAAACAAACACACAAAACAAGAAAAGAAGGACGGACCAGTGGTTGTGCAGGCTTTCAATCCCAGGACTCTATAAAGTAAGTTCCAGGACAGCCAAGGCTACACAGAGAAACCCTATCTTAAACTAAGTAAAACAAACAAGCAAACAAACAACAACAACAAACAAAACAAAAAAGAAAAAAGAAAGGAAGAAAGAAAAAAGGAAAATAAAAAAAGAAATCTTGCTATGGTGACATAGCTGGTTTTGAACTCATGGACTCAAGTAATCCTCTGACCTGACTCCTGAGTGCTGGGCTTTGGGCATGTGCCACTGAACCCAGAAAGACTATATACATATTGACTTGTACTTTCACAGGCTATCTCTGGAAGCCTCTAGAAGTTATGATAACAAAGCTTCAGGAGAGAGATAATGAGGAGATGAGGGAACACAGAGGAGACAAACGGATTCAAAGAAAACTTAATTTCATTCTGTAGTCTTGTTTTGGACTTTTTTCCGTATGTGTATACATTACTAAAATCAAACTGTGTATACATTACTAAAATCAAGACGGCCATGTTGCCTTGGCTAGCGTTTAGCATGCTGAGGAAGTTTAAAGGCAGCCAGGGCTGCTGCACAGTTGAAGGCCAACCTAGGCGAGTCACAGAGACTCTGAACAAAAGGAGGGGAGAAGAGAGCAGAAGGAAGGGTGGGAGGGAGGGAGAGAGGGAAGGAGAGAAGGAAGGAAGAGAAGGAGAGGTGGAGAGAAGAAAGGAAGGAAGGAAGTTGTCTCCAAAAGTCAAAGCAACGAGGGACCCAGAGGACCCAGCACTGTTGACACAACATGCCCAAGAGAGCCCATGGGTTCTTTCTTCTGGCTTCTGAGACCAGGTTTAGACAAGTCACACTTTGGTTTGGCCAAAGCAAGAACACTGTGTCCTCTGACAACAATGTCAAATTCTTACTTGTATGTAGTAAATAAGAAATATTTTACCTTTCAGCAAAGGTATCGAGTTTCCCCAACTCATCAGAGAGACCAACAAGGGAATCCAAAGTCCCCACCTAGAAAAGAACCATAAAGGAGTTAAGTTCACAGGCTTTCAGGCCAACGAGCGTGAGGTGTTCTTGTAACAATTGCACAAGGGACTCTCACTTCATGTTGAGCTGGCTGCTTTTAGCCAACAACCAGACTAAAAAATGGAAAAACACTTTGGGGAAACATATAGACTGAGAACTGTATATTTTTATTTTATTACATGTCAGTATGTGTGAATGCATGTATGGGCAGATACTTATACATGAGGAGGTTAGAGGCCAACATGCCATGTCTTCTTCACTTTCTGTCTTGTTTTTTGGTACAGAGCCTCCCACTGAATCATGGAGCTCATCAGCCAGCTGAGCGCTGACCATGGACCTCTGTCTGTCTGCCCCGTGCTGCGACTAAAGGTGCACGCCAGTGAACCTGATACGGATGCTAGGGATTCAGACGTTGTTTCTCGTAGCTGTACATAGAATAGTTTACTACATGAAACTAGGACAGAATGACAGCAGAATAAGCTGACACGTCTCTCTCATAGGAAGGACTAACATGTTGGTGGCTGACCTCAGTCCAGTTTACAGAGGTCCTCTTTGGATTATTTAAGGTCTGTTTCTAAGTATAAAACTGAATGTGATGTCCAAACGCCTTCTGAAGTGTCTTTTCAGAGAGATGGGAAGAAAAGGTCTGCCTCCTTGGAGCAGGATTACAAGTAGGCCACACCCAGCTTTCTGCCTGGGTGCTGAGGCTTGAACTCAGGCCCCCACAGATGGTAGCCCAAGCTTCCTCCCTCCCTCTCTCCCAATCCCTCTCTCTGAAATAGGGTCTCACAATTTAGCCCTGGAACTCTTTTTGTAGAGCAGGCTGGCCTAGAATTTATAGTAACCCTCTAGTCTGCCTCTAGAGTGCAGGGTTTGTGGATGTGAACCACCCGGCCTAGCCTGGCCTAATCTTTGAGAGAAAAGATTGTTCCTGGGGCTGGAGAGATGGTTCATCAGTTAGGAGCACAGGCTGCTCTTCCAGAGGACCCAGGTTCCACTCCCAGCACCCACGTGGCAGCTCACAACTGTTTGTAGCTCCAGTTCTAAGGTCTCTGATGCCCAAAGGTACCAGTCACACACAAGGTACACAGACATACATACATGTAAACAAAAACTGATACAAACAAAATAATAAAGTAGTTTTAAAAAGATGGTTCCTATTTCCTCATCTTTAACATTTATTTCATCTTAGCTTCCCTGTCTCCAAGAGCCTCTCAGATCTTGAAACTCCCACTATATCTGGCCCCCACACCAGAATCAGAAAGACCCCAGACTTCCTGGACTACCTCTAGATCAAGAGAAGCATTGAAGCTCCCAAAGTCCATAGTCAGCTATGCAGTGGGTCTGTTTAGGTACAGCAGACTCTGAGGACCACTCTGAAGGGTCAGAGTGTGCATACACAGTGCCCTTCCACTTCCCACCTTCACTCTATGCACACGGCCTGCCCAGTTCATGCTTACCGATGGCTTCAGGTCCCGAAGGGCCACAGTTAACCTGGGGCTATGGCATGAAGTCCCACGGACACCTCTGTCATCTTCTAGCTCAGGATCATTTATCATCACTGTTCTACATTTAAGTCCTTAGCCCTGGCTTCTGAGAAGCCACCTCCTGCTCAGAAATCCCTGCCCTTCTCCAATCCATAACCTCCTCCCTCCTCCTGGGAGATCTTACCTTGAAGTCTGGTATGGCAAACTTGGTGTTGTGGGACAGGTTAGACTTTGAAGTTACGCTGTTCATCCTCTCCAGAGCTTGTAAATTTTCCTTATCGCCGGGGGCCGAAATAAGCCAAAACTCGGACATGTTTGTAAGTCTTCCAGTTATCTAGTTACTGACAGGCACCAAGACTAATGCACACAAACAGAAACAGGAGCAGAGATGTGTCTGGTCTACTTCGCCTTTCCTTACCTCAGAATTAATCCTCCCTGGACCCTGTCACTCTTTCCATTTGTCACGCCTGGCTTCCTTGACCTTCTAGTTCATTTTCAGCAGCTTTAAGGACAACCATTTGCTGCCAAGCAATACTGTACCCCTGCCCCAGGGAAGCTCCAGGTCATAGGGAAAGCTCACCTACCCTCCCTAGGTGGCTCTGATTGGCCCACACTGGTTCCTTGCATTCCCCAGCTCCAGTGTACAGCAGCTCTAAGATGGGCAGACAGCAAGCTAAGCACGGGAGGCTTCTGGGAGGATGTGTTTTCATCTTGGCTTGTTGTATTTTACGGAATCCAGGAAGGGTGGATGAAGATGGAAGACAAGGGATTTGTCACAGTATGATATCAGGTCAAGCCCAGATCTCAGCTGGCCAATCTTAAGACTGGAATTAGCTTTAGAAACAAACTTCAAAGAAGCATTTCAAAGGGCTACTGGAGTCTTCTGCTGAGGGAGATAGGTCTCGGTAGGACCAGGTAGCTTGCTGGGCCGGCAGAACCAGCAGTTTCCATAGGGGTGTAGGGGTCTCGATTTTTTCTGGTTATTCAAATGTACGCACATCCACATCTTCCCCCTCGGCCCGTTCTTGTTCTCTGTGCCTGTCACCCCCCTAGTGCATCCTATCCTGGGACACCTGCAGAAAACTGGAGAATCGCCGCGGGATAACCGGTACCCCCACTGAGTTCTTTTCTTCTCTCCTCCCATCTCACCATCTCTTTCGGACCTGAGACTCTGCCGGTCCCTGCTAACCTTGCAAATGCTGTTCTTTCCGACCTGAGTGAATATCGCCTGGGGACAAACTGGCCAGTGCGCAGCTCCTGGGGAGATGCCACCTGCCAAGCCAGGGAGAGTGCGGTGTGGGCACTGGTTTCCCGTGTTCCCACTGAGAAAGTGCACACCCGGACCACGAGGACCCACGGAAGTACCGATTCGACCGAGGGAACACATGTTGCCCCTCGCTCGTAGTGGCCTCAACAGCTCGCTCCCCACCTCTGACTCTTGTGCAGCTCGGCTTCGGCTTCGAGTCCTTACCAGGAGCGGTGGGAGACTGAGCTGTAGACCACACGCGGGAAACACCGGGCGGGCGGGCGGGAGGCTCCGCGGGAGCGCAAGGCCGGCTCCCGGGAGGCAGCGGCTTCTACGGTCCGGTGCGCGCCCCGCCCCGCCTTTTATCCCAGCGGGAGGGGCAACCCTGGGCCCCTCTGATATTTGCATACGGGCTGCCCGCCTCCTTTGGTGTCCGTGTCGGTATGGCGCTACTGGGGACCCAAGACTCAAGCTCCGGAAAGACACTATGTAGGCAGGGTACAGAGGGGGCACTAGTCGACGCAAGGGCTCTCAGGTCCCTTCTGTGCGTGGGTTTAGCCCGGAATTGGGGGTAGCTGGGAGCCTGACCCGATCTCCATCCGCTGAACGGAAAAGCTGGGCGCTAGTAGAGTGACCTCCGTGAGGCAGCGATAAGACAGATTCTCTAGAGGAGGGTCCTCCAGTCACAGCCTTTGCTTCCCATTCCCACTCCACCGCGGCCGGCCTGTCTCCAGGGAATCACCTGCTCTAGGGTGTTTCCGAAGTCCATGCACGAGAGACCGGGTTGACCCACAGAAAGCAGCGCAACAGGTTCACAGATGTTTTCCAACACACAAACACACACACCTGCAGGGAGGAGAGGCTCCTCTACAGTGTGCGTAGGCGCCAGCTTGCCCCTGGTTGCCCAGGAAACACCCATCTCTCCCCACCCACATAGTGGGGATTTAAAGCTGCTAAAGTCGTGCTGAAGGACATAACTGAGGTGGACTGCGTGCCTAGAGGGTTCAAGGCCCTGGGTTCCAGCCCTAGGACAGAAAAAATAATATGGGAAGAAAAGTCGCAACGGAGTTCAGTGTACCTAATGAGGTCTTACTAGCCCAGCCCAACGTTCATTTTGGTTCCCAGAAAAAAATAGGCAGGCAGCCGGGTAGCTGAGTGAACTGATAGGTAAGTAGGCAGGCAGGTAGGTAGGTAGGTAGGTAGGTAGGTAGGCAGATAGATGGGTAGGTGGATGGATGAACAGACAGGTAGGTAGACAGACAGACTGACTGACAGATAATTATAGGTTATCCTAAGACTAAGTACATACTTTATCTGTAATCAGATAGAGAAGTCATGAAATTGCTCAGCAGATAAAAGTGCTTGCTTCCAAATCTGACAACCTGAGTTTGATCCCGGGACCCCACATGGAAAGAGAGAACTGACTCCCAAAAGTTATCCTTTGATTTCTACAGAGGTTGCCTTGGGGGACTGCACATACCACACACACACACACACACACACACACACACACACACACACACACCAGACAGACTGATAGAGCAATAGATCTACAAAAATATTTGAAACTTTAATTCCAGCACTTGAAAGGCAGAGGCAGGAGGATCTCTGAATTCTACAGAGTGAATTCTAGAACAGCCAGGACTATACTGAGAAACCTTGTCTCAAAAAACTAAAAAAGAAAGAAAAGAAAAGAAACTTGAAACTAAAAAGGGGGAAACCCCAGGAATTAACTCATGAATGTAAAAACAAGACAAGATTCATACGGTGGCACACACCTTTAACCCTGGCTCTGGGAGACAGAGGCAAGCAGACCTCCGTGAGTTTGAGGCCAAACTAAATTATATATCAAGGTGCAGACCAGACAGGTATATATAGCAAGACCCTGTCTGATACATACATACATACATACACACACTAACATACACACATACACACACACACCAAAAACAAGGCAAAAATAAACACACACACACACACCTGAGAATTCATTTTCTAGGCTCTATAAGAGGAAACTCAGCTTGTCCTTCTCTGTAGACAATGACACTGGGTCTTCTGGAAGAGCTGATGCTAAAGGGGTTGATGAAGAAGTCATCTGTTGCTGCCCTGAGAAAGGATTCTTCTCTCTGCTCTCTCACACTAGCCATATCAACCCATTCACGTACATCCTTTCCCATCCCCGGGGAATGAACTTGATGTGTGTGAGACCTGCTGTGAGTCCTGGTGGGTGGGAAGCCCAGATCCAGGACACTTGTGGTTTGAGGCCAAGGTGACCCCTCTTCCAGGCTTTGTAGCGCTGGCGATCCTAGCACCTGCACTGCACATCATGGTGTTGAGACATTGCCTCGCATTAGTCAGTCCTTGCAACATGTCCTGAGGGAGGACACCTGAAACTGAGGGATGAGGAAACACTGTGCACAAGGAGTCTGCGTGCCCATTCCAGAAAAGGAGTGGCGTGCTGAACAGTTGTTGGGGTGGTCTCAGTCTTTTTTTTTTTTTTTTTTTTTTTGGTATAGAATAGAGTTTATTCAGGGTAGGGGATAGGAGTTAGTGGTAGAGAAAGGGGGAGAGAGGGAGAGAGAGAGAGAGAGAGAGAGAGAGAGAGAGAGAGAGAGAGAGAGAGAGAGAGAGAGAAAGAGAGAGAGAGAGAGAGAGAATAGAGAGAGGGAGAGAGTGGAGGCCGGCCATGACCACGTGGAGGGGGGAAGAGCCCCGGGGGCAGAGAGGTGAGAGTGTGGGAGAGCGGAGAGCAAAGAGCGCGTGGTCTCAGTCTTAGACTTCAAATCATTCCATTGTTTTCAGGCCAGGGAAACCAATATGATAGACTCGGGACCAGATGACACTGACAAAGGGGAGGAAAGCCCAGGGGATCAGATGAATAGCTCCACTAATGGAAGAACTACAAATGGACCTCGGGATTGGTGGTCTGAGGAGTGTGTCTTCACACTTGCCAGCAAGCCTACAGAATGTGGCATGCTTGAACTCATGAAATCCCTTATAGTCAACATTTTCTACCCTCCATTGCTAAAGGCCCCCGGCCTAGCTTCCTCAAGACTGCTGGAGTGTTAAGAGTGTCTTTGACTTTATGATACCATTCTTCCTATAAATCTGATCTCCTTGAGTTTGTTGTGATTTGAGTCATGCCATGGCTGGGGTGCTGTGCAGTGCAGAACACTTTCATGGTATGTCTGAGGCCCTGGTTTTAGTTATCAGCAATTCAAAATAAATAAACCAGTAAATAACTCAAACTGGTCATGGTACAGCACATCTGTGTCTGGGATGCTGAGCAGGAGGCTTTTGAGTTCACAGTGAAGCCCTATCTTAAGCGCACACACACTTGTACACAAGAATCAATATGATTTCAAAGTCAAATAATTCTAGGAAATCTGAAGGAGAAACCAATGAGCTGTGTTTCTACCACATCTTTCTCTTGAAAATCTGAACTCCTTCTAGTCTTTTATTGCCAATTTTTTAAAAGATGTTTTTGTTTTATGCTTTACTTGCATGCACGTCTGCACCTCTTGCATGCACGTCTGCACCTCTTGCATGCAGCGCCCTTGGGAATTATAGATGATAGCTAACCCATATGGTACTGGGGATTGAGCCTGAGTCTTCTGAAAGTGAGGCCAGTGTTTTTTACCACAGGTCCATTTCGCCAGCCCTCATTATCAATTTCTTGTTCAACATCTATATTTACAATGGAGACAATAGCTGTTTGCAAGGGCAGCTCAACTTTCTCTATGTAACCTTTCTTCTGTTTACAAAGATGCTTCAGGGCTTACTATAAAGAATCTGGGAATTAGGCAAAGTGGTGCCTGTCTATAAATATCATTACTTCCAAGGTTCAGGCAACGGGATAGCAAATTCCAGGTCAGCCTGGGCTATGTAACATGACCCTGTCTCCAAATACTGAAATAAAAATGTTAAAAAATAGAGAAAGTATAAAGAAGCTTAAAATACTACTAAAAAGAAGTTAAAAATAAAAATATAAAGAAGCAAAATATAATTCTGTGATCTGAGAATCATCACTGTTAACATGTAAAATCTGTAAATTTTAATACATATTCATATATGCAAAGGCAGACAGTTTTGTATGACTAAGTTTGTATGCTGTGCTTAAACTTCAAATCCTCTCTCTCTCTCTCTCTCTCTCTCTGTGTGTGTGTGTGTGTGTGTGTGAGCACGCATGTGTAAAAGACATGTTCTCTCACTCACAGAGGCCAGAGGTCAACTTCTGATGTCATCTTCAGGTGCCACCCTTTTGGTTTTTGAGACAGATTCATCACTGATTCTGCTAGGCTACCTGGCCAGGGAAACTTTAGGATCCTTCCATATCCATCTGCCCAGTGCTGAGATTACAAAAGTGTGCCACCACAACAAGCTTCTTCTTTATTTTTAAATGTATGTTCTGGGAATTGAGCTTAGGTCCTCGGGTTTGCAAGACAAGCAGTTCACAGACTGAGCTACTAAATGAGCCTTGATACTGCTTTTTAAAGCTTAAAAATTATCACATGTATCTTTTCAGTGAAGGATAATCAGTGCCATCAGCACGTATCACAGCTCAGATGGGCTATGATAGCACTTGTATGGGGGGCAGGGATCTTGCAGCTTTGACTTGTCAGAGAACTTACGGTGGGATGGAATGGGGGTGAGTTTTGCTCGATAGGTTTTGACTTTTGGTTCTCAAGGGCAAACATGTCTATATCCATTAGTATCCCCAACACTTTAACAGAGAAATAAGAAGCCAGCTGTGGGTCTTGCCTCCTTGGTACAGGAAGAGCTTGCTCTGTGAGTCTTGGGATCCCAGCAGCCTTTCTGCTCCATAAGCAAAGTGTTTCTCTTCTATGCCTGCAATGGCCCCTTCCCTCTCCTCTTTCCCATACTCCCTAGAGTATCTGAAACCTATTACTAAATCATGGTCACTGCTCTTACAACACTCCCCAGGATGCAAACAGTGAAGAGTTCAGACAGCCATGGCTTGTGAAAGCCATGGCTTCCTACTTATTCCCAGGGCATTTCAACGTGTTAGCCAGTCACCCACCTCACTCATCTCCAGCCTGCTATTTGGTGAGATATTCTGAAACGTTGGCAAGGATCATGCACTGAGCCAGCTAAAGTCGGTGCAAGATCGAACAGTCCCTTCAGGTTTGGGAACCAGAAGGACAAGGCTGGCCTATTTAGTCTGTTGTTCTCTGGCCACTCCCAGATGACAGGCTTAGGGACTTCTTTATTTCCTCATACAGATCTGAGGATGTATTTTACAAACGCACAGAGACAGAACTGAGTCTCAGTGGACGTATGGACTTTTCTAACAAGTTTTTTCTTGCCCTCTCTTTGGTGGGGAGATGGAGGGATGGACCCACAGGAGCGGATCTGCTGAAAAAGTGTAGGCTTTGGAATCAGACAACTAGATAAACTGCTTACCCATGCTGCGGTTCAGATTTCCCACTCTTAAAAGAGAGTTCGGTTACACCCACATTTTCTGACTCTCATGGGGACTGTAAGAGAGAGCTTATTTCTGACAAGAACACCTGAGGCTCAGTCCCCACATGGATCACTCTTCTACACCCTTATAAGCTCAGTGGTGTGTTATCCACTTGGTGTGACAAACTGTGGTTACAATAGAAGAAGTGTAGGACTCAGGTGTGGTCTGTGTCCTCTTTCAGCCAAACCCCTCGTGGTTCTGGAAGCTGCCGTGTTTGCTGACCGTTGGGGCTGTTTTCACTTTGTTCTTCTGGGACAATGACTCACTAGGTAGCTCCAGATGGCTTTGAACTATGTACACCAGGCTGTCTCAAAGTCACAGAAATCCCCCTGCCTCTGCCTCCCCAGTGCTAGACTCAAAGACTTGTGCTGCCATGCCTGGTGTCTCCTCATCTTCTCCTCCAGTACTGGGGACTGGACCCAGGGATTCATTTCTGCTGGGCATCACTCTACCACTGAGCCATAAGCCCAGACCAGTGCCACTTTTTGTTGGATAAACAAAGCCTAGAGAATCTTGTGATTTCTTTTCCCAAATATCACAGGACCCTTCTCTTCAGATCCCCATTTAACATGTTTTCTTCCCTCACATCTGAGGCATGCAAAAATAACCCAGCTTTCAGACTGCAGCAGAGCAAGACAGACTGTTAACAACAGAGCAGTGAGCAGCCCCAGCTCTCTAAGGCATGAACACTGAACATCAGGTAGGAAGTGATACCTGCATAAGAATGAGGTATAAAGATTTGAGAAATGCCGTGATCCTCATTTCACAGATGAGGAAACAGGCTCAAGGAGATTAAGGGCTCTCTCAGATCTGGAGACGGATGGTGGTTCACCTGGGACCTGAAGTTCATCCTTCTACCTCCTAGCTCCTGTTTTCTGCAAGAGTCAATGGTGGCACACGCCTTTAATCCCAGCACTTGAGAGGCAGAGGCAGGTGGATTTCTGAGTTCAAGACTAGCCTGGTCTACAGAGAGAGTTCCAAGATAGACAAAGCTACACAGAGAAACTCTGTCTGGAAACAAACAACAAAAGAGCTAAAATATTCTTTGGCCCTGTCCAAAGACCCAGTTATTTGCCCCTTTCTACAGTTATGTGCTGGTTCTTCCACACACTCACCAATTCTCTTGACTTCAGTGGACTTTTGAAGTGGTTTTAAAATGTGGAAGATAAACATAGGTCTATCTCATCAGTACTTCTTTTTAAAAGATGTTGTTTTATTTATGTGTATATTATGTTCTGGGTTGGGCTATGTACACATGAATGCAGATGCCTGCAGAGGCTGAAGGAGGGTGCAGGTCCCCTGCAGCTGCAGTATCAGGAGGTCATGAGCCAACCGGCATGGGTGCTCGGAACTGAACTCAGGACGTTTTCAAGAACAGTGCATGCTTTGTTTATTTTGTTTGTTTGTGAGGCAGGGTCTCTCTTAAAGTCCCATCTCTCCTGGAATTCACACCCACATTTGAGCAGTATATGGTTTTAACCTCTTCGAGATCTCTCCAGACCCTGATCTTTATTGTCAGCTTGATTGTGTGGCGATGCCTGGGGCATTAGTGATGCACACCACTAGATATGCCTGTGGTGAAGTTTCTAGAGACACGTAGACCTAATGAACGGATAAACCCTGCATGGATCCATAAGTCAATGGCATTGTTGGGACATGATGAAAAGAAGGAAGTGGAGCCTGGTTGGGTGTTGTCCCACTGGGCATGCCCCTGGGGATATGGTCTTGCTCAGGCCCCCTTCTGTATTTCCCCTCTTCTACTAACTGGCTGCCATGCTGTGAGTGGTTGTGCTGTCATGCTTTCCCTACCATGATGGACTGAAACTTTTGAAATTATCAAACAAACAAAACAACTCTTACATTGTTCTCAGTACTCCAGTGACAGATATGTAAAAATAAGCAATTAAAGAAAATCAGCAGCCAGAGTGGGTGCTGTGACTAAAACTATCCATGTGCTTCTTGAGCCTTTGGAGCCTTTGACGGGGAACTTGTAAATGTTAAGAGATGAGTGCTAGAGAAGTCCTGAAATACTATATGCACAGAAGTGGTTGGTAGCTCAGAAGACACAGGCACCTACAGGAAAGGCAAGCTGAGGAAGGTCCCTGCAGCCTGCTCCATTAGAACAGACTAGAGGCCACTTCAGGTTACACTCTGACGAAGATTTTAGTTACATTTAATCTGTGTCTGAAGGCTTTGTAAGGCTGAATTTCATAGTAAAGCCCTGGGAATGTAGGTCAGCCTCAAATGCAGGGACCCTGGGCTTCAGTCTCTAGCACTGTAGAAAATGAGAGTGCAGTGAGGTGTATGACTACAACTTCAGCACTCAGAAAGTGGAAATGGGGGGTTCATTAGTAAAAGATCATCCTTGGCTATATAGTGTATTTGAGGTGCTCAAAAGACAGAAGAGGGCATCTGATCACCTAGAGTTGGAGTTACAGGCAGTTGTAAACCACCAGACATGGGCAGTGCTTTACTGAAACCTCTCTCCAACCCAAGAAGAGAAAAATTTTTTTAAAACTGAAGTTTGAAGCTGGCAGGATGGCTCATTGGGTAAAGGTGCTTGCTGTCAAGCCTACTGAGTACTGAGTAATTCTTAGGACGACATGAAGAAGAGACTATATTCCCACATGTCGTCCTCTGACCTCCACACATGCACAGTGAGATGTTCACACTCATACCCATGTGCATGCACACTCAGACTAAACAAATACTTTTAAAAACATTTTAGATTTGGTTTTGGTTTTGCTGTTTTATGTGTCTGTTTTAGCTGTGAGTACACCTGTCTGTCAGAAGAGGGCGTCAGATCCCTTTATAGATGGCCTTGTGGGTGCTGGGAATTGAACTCAGGGACCTCTGGTAGAACAGCCAGTGCTTTTAACTATTGAGCCATTTCTCCAGCCCATAGATAAATATTTTAAAAGCTAGCAGTTTGGCCAAAAAAGGATGAAGTTATAGACAGGAAGGGGTTGCCTGTGAAAGAAATTAGGGCCTTAAAAAAAGAAACCAATGAATTTGCATTGAAGCAATGGAAAAGATACTTTGAGGGCATCTCAAGTATTGTTACATTAGAGTCCACCTTCAGCAGGCTCCTGGATATCAAAGAGAAAAGATCAGAGCAGAGACATCTCCTGGACCCTGCTTTTCTCAAGGTTTAGCCACTCAGGGACTCAGAGGCAACTCCAGTCAAGGTTCAAAGGAAAACTGGCAGACTACTATATCATCCATATAATGCTTGATTTGCAAACATGAGTTATGAGGTTATAGAGGCCTTTACCTGTATCTCAGAGGAAGGCTGGGAGGTCAGGCAGTGAGTGACAGAGTCAAGATCTTAGAGGCAGTCCCCAAGAGAAGCTGTAAAGTTGTGGATGTGAATCCTTAGCTAAAATGGAGACTCGGAGATGCTGGGGGTGTCAGGAACATATGGCCAAAAATATCAGGAAAGGAGCCAGGCAGTGGTGGCACACGCCTTTAATCCCAGCACTTGGGAGGCAGAGGCAGGTGAATTTTTGAATTCGAGGCCAGCCCTGGTCTACAGAGTGAGTTCCAGGACAGCCAGGGCTACACAGAGAAACCCTGTCTCGGAAAAAAAAAATATCAGGAAAGGAGAGGATCCTGTCTCAAAGGAAGGACATATGTAGCGTAAGTGGCAAGGCAGCACGCAGGGCTGGAAGGAGAAGTCATGTGAGGCCATGTGGTCCGGGGCCAAACATGGAGCTACCAGAGTTAACATCGAGTTTTCAAGTTTTGTTCTTTCTTGGTCAAAACACTCCTTTCTGTGTCCCCATTCTTCTTGGTTTAGATGGGAACACTTAGGCTGCCTTATTGTGTACTGGGCTATATAAAATTTTTTATCTTTGTATTTTATCTTTTGTACAGATGCTTAAAGCCAATGCTGCCTTGAGTCTCAGAGAAGACTTTGGATTTCATTTAGTTGGTTTTGTTTTGTTCCTTTTTCTATTTTACTTACCTTATGTGTTTGTATAAGCATGGACATTCAGGGATACTGACGTGTGTGGACATCAGAGGACAACTCTTCCTTCTACCATGTGGGTTCTGGGGGGCCAAACTCCAAGTGTCAGGCTTGGTAGTAAGTGCCTTTCTTTGAAGAGCCAGCCCTGGACTTGTGTTTTTGACTAATGTCAAGCTGTAGAGAGTACAGGGATTCTTAGAGATGTGCTGAATATAATTTGCATTGTGAGGTGGCTATATGGCTTTGGGTAAGCCTGCAGGGAATGCTATAAAGAGCTACATTTGGATGTCAGACTCACAAAAAAGACCAGTGATGCAGACTGATCCTATTGTTACCTGAATATCTTGAAGGTGTGCAGAAAATTAGGGAAACTGCTGTGATTTATGCTTCTCTGCTCCACTCTGAAGCCATAAATCAAAATGCGGCTATGCTCCCGGCTTAAAGTGTTTATGTGGGGTACTCTGGTCATGGAATGCAGAAGTAACCAATAAGCTGCCCCTGACATTGCCCCAGGGAACTGAATGAAACCCAGAGAGCCGTTCCCACTTAGTGAACAATGGTGTCTTAGCAGAGTGCTGGCACTGGCCAGGAGCCAGTGCTGGCCTTCTGGGTTTCTTTCCTCCCTTTGTCTCTCATCCCTGCCTTCCTTTCTTTCCTCTCTTCTTTTCCTGCCCTGGTGTAAACACAATGCATGATTAACACTCAGGAATTCAGCCACTCCGGCCATCTTTGATGGCTGTCACTGGAAGGTTAACTAGACCTTTCAGGACAATAGTGAAGACAGGAGGGTCCTCAGGTCTGAGTCCTGAGGGAGAAAAGGCCACACCTCATTTCAAAAGTATCAATCAGTAGAAATTTTTGAAAGGCATGGAAAAAAAGGAGGAAGGAAGGAAGGGAGGGAGGGAGAGAGGGGAGGGAGGGAGGAAGACAAAGTAGATGAGGTTATCGAGGGACCATTTTTGTGGGCAATGGTGTTTGGAAAGCCAGGTCTGAACTACCGGAACGTTCATTTTCCAGCTACACATTCACTTCTCCATTCTCAGCGGGCAGAGCTGCTTACCTGTTGGCTTTCCTGCTTCCCACCCTCCAGCTCACGGCTTTGTTTTTCTTTACTGTTTCTCTGTGTGTAGTGCATGAGAGTGCTTCATATGCATTACAGAGCCAGAGCAGGACGTTGGATGCCTTCCTCTGTCATTCTCCAGATTATGGCCTTGACATGATCTCCCACAGAAAGAAAGAAAGAAAGAAAGAAAGAAAGAAAGAAAGAAAGAAAGAAAGAAAGAAAGAAAGAAAGAAAGAAAGAAAGAAAGGAGGGAGGGAGGGAGGGAGGGAGGGAGGGGAGGGAGGGGAGGGAGGGAGGGAGGGAAGGAGGGAGGGAGGGAGGGAAGGAGGGAGGGAGGGAGGGTGTGTCACTCCCTCCAAAAGTCCAGTGTGTCAGTTAGGGTGGCTGGCCTGGGCCTCACTGAGATCTGCCGCTCCACCCCCAGGTTCCTGGGATACATAGGCATGCTTGGTATTCTCCACAGGAGCTGAGGAGCCGAGCTCCAGTCCTCATGAGTGCGGAGGCAAGCACCCTCAGCCACTGTTGGCCACCCTCTCCACTTGAGGCCACCGCAGCAAGCCATGACACTATTTCCAGTACCAACCATCACAGACCCAGTAGGACCTAAATTTATCCTTCTGTACACAGTCCCCCACCTCATGCCTTCATGTCTCAGTCTTCCCAAGCATATTATCCTAATTTGCTTTGTTTCATAGTTTATTCCATGGGCAAATAGCCAGCCCCGAGGACACCTGCCCACCGCCTGTCTCACACAGCGATCAGGCAAGCTGCCTGTGACTAGGGGACCACAACTCTATACTCACCCATCTCCTTTAAGCTTTTGATTGGTATTATGTCCAGCCTTTGATACAGTTCATAAACAAGTTACACAGTATTTCTCTGATCCATTCTATTTCTGCCTTCCGAAACCCCTCTCTTCTCCTCCCTTCCCCTCTCCTCTCCTCCCCTCCCCTCCGGTCCCCTCCTCTCCTGTTGCCTTCTCTCCCTCCCCTCATCTTCTCATGTTCACACCTCTTCTCCATCTCCAGTAGAAGGCTTTGATTACCAACTCTAAGTCACAGTAGACCCTGTCACCATAATCATAAGTTGAATTGTTAAAGTATAATAATAAAACTCTTACAAAAGTAATAGAAATAAATATTTGTGACTCTGAATTAAGAAACAGTTTCAATATGATGCCACAATTCACAAACAACAGAGTAAAGATAAAAAGAACTTCACTGAGAAATGTTCCTTGGGGGCTGAGGAGAAGGCTTGGCGGCTGCACAAGCATGAGGACCCAAGTTCAAATCTCCAGTGCCCATGTATAAAGCACCTGGAACCCCAGTGCTGGGGTGCACAGGAAAATCATCTGGGGCTTGCTAATTTAGCTTGAGGTTCTGTGAGAGGCCCTGCCTCAGGGAAGGAAGGTAGCGTGTGGATGTAATGAGAACCACATGGCCACTGATCTCAGTCCTGCCTAGATAGGTCATTACCATGCCTGGCGCAAAGTGGTAAGCAGTATATGTTTGCTCAGTGATTAAATTCTTGTGGTGATTTTACTGAATGGAGTAATATTGAATGATTTAATAACTATATAAATTAATCAATTAATAAGTCCATATTACTCACCACTCTAATATCTTTAATTTACCATGGCTGTCTGTGTTGGCTGGCTTTATGTCAACCTGACACAAGCTAGAGTCATCTGAAGGGAGGGAACCTCAATTGAGAAAAATGCTTCTATAAGATACAGCTGTAGGGCATTTTCGTAATTAGTGATTGATGGGGAGGGCCCAGCCCATGGTGGGTGGTGTCACCCCTGGTCTCGGGGGTCTGGGTTCTAGAAGAGAACAGGCTAAGTAAGCCAGTAAGCACACTACTCCATGGCCTCTGCATCAGCTCCTGTCTTCATGCTCCTGCCCTGCTTGATGGACTATGATATGGAAGTATAAGCTAAGTGTTGTGGTTTGAATAGGGTTAGCCCCCATGAATTCATGTTTTAAAATGCTTGGCCATAGGGAGTGACACTATTAGGAGGTGTGGCCTTATTGGAGGAGGTGTGGCCTTGTTGGAGGAAGTGTGTCACTGTGTAGATGGGCTTTAAGGCTATGCTCAGGCTTCACCCAGTGGAAGAGAGCCTCCTCCTGGCTGCCTTCGGATCAAGATCTGAAGATCAAGGAACTCTCAGTCCTTCCCCAGCAGCACGTCTGCCTGTAGGCTTCCATGTTTCCTCCCATGCTGATAACAGACTAAGCCTCTGAAACTGTAAGGCAGCCCTAATTAAATGTTTTCCTTTAAAAGAGTTGCTTTGGCCAAGGTGCTTGTTCACAGCAATAGAAACCCCAAGACACCAAATAAAGCCCTTTCCCCCCAACTTGCTTTTGGTCATGGCATTTCATTGCAGTAACAGGAGCCCTAACTAAGACCCGGACAAACATTGCTGGAACAAAGATTCTGGAAACACACTGAGATTAATAACTGCAGAGGACAGGAATATTATATTCTCCAAATAGATGGCCAGCATTTCTAGAGAGCAGATGGTGGGCATGAAGGTGCTAAAGTGGTTGACCCTGGCTACTGGGACCCTCCTGTTCCTGTTCTAGTTTCCTCCCTATAGCCAGCCCTCACAGCCACACAGCTCCTTCCAGTCCTGTTCCTGAATCGTCCCTGTGCCTGGTGCTGGCAGAGCATCTCACACGGAGCAGGCTCTCCAGAAAGGTGCACACTGTGGGCTGTTCCTCCTGGCCTAATGGAAGGAGACATCTCCTTGGCCAAAGTCCAATGGGAGGAAGTCTATGGACAGAGCCCAAGAACCATGGGAGGGGAGGGGGTGGCAGGTCCTGTCATCCTTGTCCTTCTATTCCACTGAGGGGGAGGCAACACCCCCTCACCCTAGCACCTTGGGAGGACAAGTCAGGCAGTTCCTCAGAGTGCCAGATAAGATTCTTCCTTGCAACTCTCTTTCTCTCTGTGTATGTTCATACGTGGCACACATTTATGTGGAAATCAGAGGTCAATGTTAGATGTCCTCCTAGATTGCTCCTGATTACCCTTGAGACAATCTCGAAATCTGGAGCTGGCCAACACGGCTATACTGACTGACTATGGTGCCCAGAATCCTCCCATCTGCCTTTCCAGTGCCAGGATTACAGCATGTGCGTGCTGCAGAGCTCAGCTTTTTATGATTCGGAACAAGAGCCGGGTGGTGGTGGCACACATCTGTAATCCCAGCACTTGGGAGGCAGAGGCAGGCGGATTTCTGACTTCGAGGCCAGCCTGGTCTACAGAGTGATTTCCAGGACAGCCAGGGCTACACAGAGAAACCCTGTCTTGAAACAAACAAACACACAAACAAAACCAGAAACAACAACAACAACAAAAAAAACAAAAGAAAAGATGCAGAACAAGCACTTATGGAAAGAACCATCTCTCCAGTTCTATTTCCTTAAAGAGGTCTCCAAGATCCCCTTCGGACTTGCTGGACTCGCCTGTGCGCATTATCTAGATGAGAGCGCTCTTTTCTCTGCTGACTCACGGAAAGCGGCAACCTGGTGCGCGGGTGCTGGGGACTGCAGCTTCTCTTCCTTTTCAGGGCATCATTTCAGATGAGGGAAGCTGATGACTGAACTTTAGAGGTCAGGAAGAAACCCACATATGACTGTACTCCCAGCATTCAGGAGGCTGAGGTAGGAGGGCTGCATAGTGTGGGAAAGGCCAGCCAGAGCCACACAAGAAAACCTTGTCTCAAAAACAAAAAATCCCGGGCTGGAGAGATGGCTCAGCGGTTAAGAGTACTGTCTGCTCTTCCAGAGGTCCTGAGTTCAAGTCCCAGCAACCACATGGTGGCTCACAATCATCTGTAATGAGATCTGATGCCCTCTTCTGGTGTGTCTGAAGGCTATAGTGTATTTACATATAATAAATAAATAAATAAATAAATAAATAAATAAATAAATAAATAAATAAATCTTAGCCGGGCGGTGGTGGCGCACGCCTGTAATCCCAGCACTCTGGGAGGCGGAGGCAGGCGGATTTCTGAGTTCAAGGCCAGCCTGGTCTACCGAGTGAGTTCCAGGACAACCGGGGCTATACAGAGAAACCCTGTCTCAAAAAAAAAAAAAAATCCCACAAAACAAAAAGCATACCCCTAAAGTTGTTGTGAGAACTGGGACTGGGGATATAGCTCTGTGGCAGAAGGCTCTTACCTAGCACACACTGAAGTTCTTGTTTTGATTAAAGGAGAGGAAGGGGATGGGGGAGGGAGAGGGGGGAGGGAGAGGGGGGTCATGGAATAGCAACTGTTTCTTATTCTCTGCAGTGGTGTGGGCAGGTCACATTGTTCGAAGCACACCAACAGCCTAGTGAATGTTGGTGAAACAGGAGAGCTCTGCTGTGGGAAGAAAAGGTGTTTGGATCGCGCTGGTTCTGACCCTAAGCCTATGTCTCCAGCTCCAAAGGCATGGGGCTTGCTTGGGGACGTCCTGCTCCCTAGACCTGTCCAGTCCCTTGGTTTCCAGTCATCCCCACCTCTGCCTCATTCATTCTTCCCAGGGGCTATCCCAAGACCAGGGCTCTAAGGACCAACTTCCAGGGCAGGTAGACTCCACTCTATCTCCCACCTGCCTCTGCTCCCTGGTGAGTCACTGCCTAAGCACCGTGGGGACAGCACATCCTGGCCCCATCTCACCTCATAACCAGACCACCAGGATTCCTTCCAGGCCCGCACAGAAGGCCCTGCTTGGCAAGAATCCTGCCGTCTCCTTACCCACTCTGTCCCTGCCAGGAAGGGATGAGAGAAAGCCAGTGACAAAGCGCACAGGGAACTTACGCAGAATAGATCCAAGGCTGCCTGGTTCACTATGGGCTGATGTTAATAGACAAAACATGTTTTCTGGATAAAGACATGGTTAATGAATGAAGGAAACATTTCATCCAGTCACTCACTCTGTTCACTAGACTCAGGTATCTAGCATTAATCAATTATTTCTCTCCAGCCCAAGGAAAGAAGGCTGTGTGCTCCCACAAAAACCCACCTGGCCCCTCTGCGTTTGAGCTGTGTTCTCCAGGGCCTTTCCCTCCTGTCCTTTCAGCTGCCCACTCCTTGTGGCCACACCCTGTGCCTCATCAGCAGCTGAAACTGCTCCACCTCTGAAATCTCGAATTCCAGTATCCCACTCTCTCACCAACCTGCTGCTCCTCCCACCTTCTGCTTGCCTGACTGCACCTCCCCTTACCCTGCATACAGTCTGCATCTGTCACCTTCTGCTTGTCTCTTCCAGCTGGGACTGAGTGGTGGCGGCTGAACCGCCCTCAGTACGTGGATTCCATGCATCCACCTCCTCTGCTAGTCACCCTGCCTTGGATCAGTAAGGGCCTCTTATTTAGAGCTCTCCTCCTGCATTTCTGCCATGCTGGAATGGGTGACACTGCTGGGCCAACTGGCCCCACTATTGGCACAGGACCTTTCCCTGGTTGTCCCTTTCCTGTGGCTACTTGGCCATTCATGCATTCAGCAAATACATGCTGCACACTTGCTTTGGGTCAGCACTGAGACTGTGGGAACACAGTATTGGCAACACAGGCCCTGATCTTGGCACTGACCTCTTAATGGGAGAGGCAGTAAACAGATGCACAATCACGATCAAGAAGCAGAATTAAGAGTCAGTGTTTAACATATACATAAGAAAAAGGTTGTAAAGAGCTCACAGTTTCAGAGATTTAGTTTATCATAGTGCAGAAGGCATGGTGGCAAGCCTGGGTGGTAGTGGGAGTCTGTGGTGGAGGCTTCTTACTTCTTTTTACAATTATTTTTACTTTATTTTTTAATGTGTCTGGGTGCTTTGCCTGCATCAATATCAGTAAAGCACATGCATGCAGTGCCTGAGAAGCCCAGAAGAGGGCGGTGTATCCCCTGGAACTGGTGTCACAAATGGTTGTGGGCCATCACATGGATGTTGGCAAACAAACGTGGTCCTCTGCAGGGCTACAGGTGCTCTTAACTACCCAGTCATCTCTCCAGGCTCCAAGGTTTCTTTCTCGTTGAGGACCAGGAAGCCTAGTAAGCTGACCAGAACCAGGAGCAGGTCCAGATCAGAACAAGGACAACTTTCAAAGTCCAGGCTGCAGTGACCTACACCTGCCAGCCAGTCCACACACCCATAAGCTAGGAACTGTGGTCCTAGCTTAACCACAAGCTTATCAGGGAGCACACTTTGGATTTGAACATAACAATTTCTAGAACTCTTGACCTTCTTGCCCCCATTTATTAAATACTGAGATTACAAGCATGAGTCGTGAGGCCCCGGGTTTGATCTCATCATGACAACAGAGCAGTGGTCTCCTGCAATTGGAGGTTTTTGGTTTTGTTTCTTTATTCATTTTGTTTGTTTGTTTTTTATTTTTCTAAGACAGGGTTTCTGGGTGTAGCCCTGGCTGTCCTGGAACTTGCTCTGTAGAACATGCTTGTCTCCAACTAAGAGATCTGCCTACCTCCTGAGTGCTAAGATTAAAGGCTTGTACCACCACCACCTGACTGGGTTTATTATTTTTTTTAACTAGCTTATGTTTTTATGAGCATGAGTTTTCTGCTTATATGCATGCACATATGCATATTTCATGGCTGGTGCCCAAGGAAGCCAAAAGAATAGGCTGGAAATCCTGGACTAGACTTATGGACAATTAGAGGCTCCATGTAAGTACTGAGAACCTAACCTGGGTCCTCTAGTAGAGCAGCAAATACTTGAAACCACTGAGCAATCTCTCCTTTTCAGACCTGTTCTGTCAGGTAGACCAGGCTGGCCTTTAAAGTGTTACACAGCAGATGATGACCTTGAATCCCTAATCCTCTTGCCTCAGTTTCCTAAGTGCTGATATCATAGACATCAGCTATCATGTCACTTGATCCCTAGCATTGCAACAAACAACAGAGCAGTGGCTTCCAGGAATTAAAAATGTTTAATTTAATGTTATTACTATTGTGTATATGTGATGTGTTCATGTTTTATGTGAGATAGGACATACATGCCACTGTCACGTGGAAGTTAGAGGGTAAATCTGTGGAGTCAGTTCTCTTTCTACTTTTGTGTGGATTCTAGGGATTAAATCCAGATGGTTGGTCCTGGCAGCAATACCTTTACCCACTGGGCCCTCTTGCTGGCCCAGAACTTTTTCATTTTAAACAACCAGATATTTATGTACCCTGTTTGATTCCTACTTCCTGATGACTACTCATGTAGGCTGATATCCACATGTTTTTATTGGTCATAAACATACTATCATGTATTTTATTAGACTGCTTTATCATTATTGAGTACCAGGAGTTCTGTTTGTTTTTGATTAGAAGTTATATTTGTTCCCTTTACAGTCTTGAGATTGAGCCCAAGATCTTATACACGGCAAGTATTCTACCAACAATTACAGCCATTTATATTTTATATTTTTTCAGTATTGAGGCAGTTTCTCCTTAAGTTACCTAGGCTGTCCTTGAAATTGTGATATATATATATATCAGACTGGCCTCAAACGTGTAATTCTCCTGATCCAGTTTCCTGAGTTGTTGGGTTTATGGAGAGGTCTATGTGGTTAAGGCTTTTTGTTTAATTTTTTAAAAATTTATTCCCCCCACAGACACATCTACACACACACCTTGAGACAGGATTTCTCTGTGTAGTCTGTTATTCTAGAACTCACTCTGTAGACCAGCTGCCCTCAAACTCAGAAATCTGCCTGGCTCCGACTCCTGAGTGCTGGGATTAAAGGTATGTACTACCATACCCAGCTAACTTTATTATATTTTTTTAATGTGTGTGTGTCTGTGTAGAAGAATGTGTGCCTAAGTTGTCCTCAGAGGCCAGGAGAGGACATCAGATCCCCTGGAGTTGGAGTTCCAGTTGTGACCTGCCATATACAGTTGCTGGGAACAGAAGAGCAGCAGAATTGTTTCCCCAGCCTTCCCTAGTGACCTGAATTAGCCATGGACTCAGCATCTTCTTTCTTTAGCCTCCCCATGCCCGGGATTACATGGGTATACCACCATACCTGGCCAAGGGCTCTTCACAGTTCCCAAACACTAGTCTGTTAGATGTGTATTTTGTAAATATTTTTCCCAGTCTCAATACATTTTCCCAATTTATTTTCCTTTATTTATATATGCATCTGTGTGAATGCGTATGCATTCATGCAGGTGGGCAGGTCCGTGAGCACACAAATATCAGGAGAAGGCACTGGACCCCTTGGATACGCAGGAGAGAAGGTTTGTTGTGTGGGTGCTGAGATAAAAACTCTGGTCCTCATGAGTACTGCTAGTGCTCGTAACTGCTGGGAATCTCTCCAGCCCCAGTCTTAATACATCTTATTCATTTTTATAGACAAGCCTTCTAATGACCAATGGCTATCATCTCTCGTTACAGTGACAGTGATGGCAAAGTGCCAAGCCATGTGTAGCAGGCTCTTTTTATTGTCTCTGCCTGACTAAATCATCCACAAAAGGAGCTGTGTTCTTGAACTTTTGTGTATTTTGTCTTTTGTCATAGCATGTTCACTATGATTAGTCTGGTTAACATTAACATTCATAGTAATGTGGTCCAGTTACTCAGATCTGACCACCAGCGTTAAATGGTGACCATGTACCAGTGTTGTGCACATTACACTGTTAGATTGCCAAACAATGTTTACATTTATTGAAAGCTCACCCTGGGAGCAAAACTTGTCTCTACCAAAACTCGGTGTCCTGGGTCAAGCTGACCACCTGACTCTGTAAGGGGGTATAAGAGAAAAACAAGCACCCAAGAGAATTGAAAACATCTTATCAGACCAGAGAGAGGATTCAACCATTGAGAGTACAAACTGCTGTTGCAGAGGACCTGGGATTGGGTCCAGTCACCCACATTGGGCAGCTTACAACTGCCTGTAACTCCAGTCCTGCAAGATCCACACCTCTACCCTTCACTACCATTCACATGCATATACCTAAATACAGACACAACCTTAACTAAAAAACAATAAAATAGTTTAAGGAATTTGTATAGTTGAGAACAACTACAAGGTAAAGTATTCCTAACAGATGCTACTGTTGTTTAGATCATTTGCAGTGGGAAAAGAGGCCCAGAGCTCACCCATGGTGAGTTCAGTGGGAAACTCCAGCTGGCTCCCTTATCCTTCTTAGTTGACTTCTGCTGGATGTTTATAACTGCACAAACATGGTCGGGATCCCCAATAATGTGACACATTGATCTTCCAACTGGGCCACTCCAGTCATCTTGATGTTTTTAACACCCAATTTGATGTCTTCGTGTTTATCTGTTCTTTTGTCTGCTACTTGCTATTTGTTGTTTTACTTTTGCTTATTTCATATGTAATAAGCTCACTCATTCAAAACCCAAAGTATGGCTACCAGAGGTCATCTCCTGAGGGTGCAGAACAGGAAGTGACCCTCTGTGCTCAGGCTCTGAAAGTTTTGAGGGAATGTATTCAAACATGGTCACAATGTGAGGCACCAATTTCATCATAAAGACAGGGGTTGGCAATGGGAAAAGCACATGCAGAGCAGTCTTGTGACTAGATCAGTTAGCTTATGATTGTTCTCAGTGAATAGCTGACACTCTTTAGCCAAAGAATTCTTTTAAATGCATATTAAAGCATTTTAAGATAAAGAAATGGGAAGACAGATATGTGGGGGTCAGAGGATCTTTGTTGGACTCAGTTTATTCCTCCCACCTGGGGATCAAACTTAGGGTTGTTAGGTTTAGCAGCAAGCACCTTCACCCTGTGAGCTACTTCGCTGGCCCTATCAAAGGATTCTACAGTTAAACAGCTCAAGCCTGGTGAGGTGGCACACGCTTTTAATTGCAGTATTCAGGAATCTGAGGCAGATGGATATCTGAGTCCAAGGCCAGCCTGGTCTGAGTGGCAGACACTCTGGAATCAGTGATTTGCAGCATTTAACTGTTACAACAGCCAGCTGCAGTAGGCCCAGTCACAAGCCTTATTTTCTCAACGGAGGAACCAGAGGCAGGGGGCTAACTCTTCACTATGCAGCAGCATATCTTAGAACCAGCAGTGAAGCCCAAGCAGTCTAGCTTAGAAGTCTGTGTTCCACAGCGCCTCATCAAAGTTCACTGCCCCTTTGGGTGGGGGGACTGAGTGCCTTGTTAGATAAGATGCTGGAGCCACTCTCTGAATCCAGCTATTTCCTCAGCAGTTGTCTGCTGTGCGAAGCAGGTCAGACCTTTGGGGTTGAGTGTGCAGAGACTTTGTTCATGTTGAGGCAAAGCCTGTGTTCTCTTGTGTGCAGTTGCTGACTCTCAATTGTGCTGTTCTTGTTGGAGAGACAAGTGGATGTGTTTGAAATAAAAGCCATCTTTGTGGAGCTGTGTGGTATCAACACAGGCTAAAGCTTATCACACACTGAAGGACTTTGGGTCAGGATGACTTTGCCCACTTCTTGTGTGTGTGTGTGTGTGTGTGTGTGTGTGTGTGTATGTGTGTGTGTGTGTGCTGGGGATCACACCCACAGCCTCGAGCTTGCAGGTAAGTACTGTACCACTGAACTAAATTCCCAGCAAAGAGTGCTATGTTCTGATTGTGTCTCTTCCCTCAGATTTGTATGTTGAAATCCTATGCCTCAAGGGGATGGTATTAGAGGGAGGGGTCTTGGCGGGGTGGGGAGGCGGGGTGGGGGATGGGGGTTGCCAGTCAGCTTTCTGCAGCTGTGACTAAACACCTAAGAAAGCAACTTGAAAAGAGGACAGGTTTATACTGGTTCTTATTCTCAGAGGTGCTGGTCCACGGCGGCAAAGCTCTATGGTGGCAGAAACATGTAGCCCAGGAGGGGACATGTGCCTCGAGCTGTCAGGAAGAGTGAGATAGACAAAAGGAGAAAAAGAAGGTAGGGAAAGAGGAAGACGAGGGAGAACTTCCCTAGGCATGCCCCCAGTGATCTACCCCTCCAAGCTGGCTCCAACTTAAAAAAAGTCTTTACATTATTTATTTTGTGTCTGGGTGGGTGCACATGTGTCTGGAGGCCACAGAACAACTTGCCAGAATTATCTCTCTCCTTCACTATATGGGTCCTGGGACCAATCTTAGATCACTAGGCTGGGTGCAAGGGCTATTACCTGTTGGGCCCAGGCCCCAACTATTAAGAGCCTATTCAGCTAGCTAGTGATCAAATTGGAGCTATTACAATCCAATCACTTCTCAATATCACCATCAGCTGGGGATCAGTGTTCAACACATGAACAATTTTAGGAAGTGTGACAATTCAAGTTCAAACCACAGTGTGTGATGATAGGGTTGAGGGTGGGAATTACTATAAATATGATTTGTGGGCTTGTTGTCGTTGTTGTTATTTTGTTTGTTTTTAAGACAGGGTTTCTCTGTATAGCCCTGACTGTCCTAGAACTCACTCTGTAGAGTGAGTTCAGGCTGGCCTCAAACTCATAGAGATCTGACTGACTCTGCCTCCCATATGCTGGAATTAAAGGCATGTGCCACCACTGCCAGGCTGTGACTCGAGTTCTTTTTATTATTACTACTATTACTATTATTATTATTATTTGGTTTTCTTTCAAGACAGGGTTTCTCTGTATAGCCCTGGCTGTCCTGGAACTCACTCTGTAGATCAGGCTGGCCTCGAACTCAGAAATCTGCCTGCCTCTACCTCCCAATTGCTGGGATTAAAGGCGTGCACTACCACCGCCGGCGTGACTCGAGTTCTTATAAAGCAGGTTTTGGGAAGCTCACTGTCTTTTCTACCATGTGTCTTTCTTAGCAGTGAGAAAATGCCCATGAAGGAAGTCAGCCCCGACCAGAGCTGAGGGTACCCCAATCTTGGACTTACTTGCCTTCAGAATTCTGAGAAATTTCTGTTGTTTATAAGCTACCCAGTCTCAGGAGTTTTGTTACAGCAGTCAGAGTGCTTCATCTTATCAACGAGTGTTTACTGAAAGGGTCCTATATACCTGCACTGGCTCAGGCAGGGCTATACATACATCACTGCCTGAGGATCAGGAGGTGCTCAGAGAACTACAGTCCTTGATGTTAATCAGAGCTTTGCTTCAGAATATCCAATAATCCAAGGATGCTGAGGTCCCTAGTAGACTGTTGAGGCTGGGAAACACAGAGAGTCTAATATAGTATTTAATATTTAGTGACAAATACACAAGAGTAGACCCATTCTAGGATGAATAACGACTTGTGGGTTCTTTAAAAAGACAGTTTTTGGAGTTGGGAGAAATGGCTAAATGGTTAAGAACATTTACTGCTCTTCCAGAGGACTCAACTTTGGTCCCCAGCACCCTCACAACCACCTTCAGCTCCATGGGATCCAATGTATTTGGATGTAGGCACCTGCACTCCTGTCCAAATACATACTTACAATATTTAAGATAATAAAAACAAAATAAAATGAGTTTCATTAACTTCAAATGGACACCATCTTAAGGGAACTATAGTCCCCATTGAAAAAAAGCCAAGTTTAAAAACAACAGCATTATAGCCGGCTCAATACTATCAAAGTTGCAGGATATTTTAAATAATTGCACATTTTGCTCATAAAAACAGACCAGTCAGAGAATAAAAAAACCCAATCTGATATTAATGGCGTTTATACAGTACAGGAAAATGAGCAAAATATTTAACAGCTGAGTCTTGACAAGCTGGTAGAACTTGGGTATCAGGGTATGGGAGGTCTTCTGAAGTCCAGGGCAGCAAAGCTTCAAATACAGAATGCCACCAAGGGCTCAAACATCCAGGGGCTACAGGAAACACAACTGAACTGAAGCAAAATGGCCTTGGATCTTTAACTCCAACATTAGAAAAGGAACACATCAACAAACCATCTAATATCCTTGCTTCACTTTTTCTTTTAAAATGTTTGTGTATTTACTTGTCTGTGGACATGAACCTGCCACCAAGGGCACACGGAGGCCAAGAACAGTTGGCGGAAGCTTGTTCTCTACTTCTGTCATGGGAGTTCCAAGGACTCAGGTCATCGGGCTTGGTGGCAAGCACCATTACCTTCTGTCTAGGGTGGCCTTGAACTCACTATATAGATATTACCTTCAACACCTCATCCTTTCATCCTCTCTGAAGTGCTGAGACCAGATGCACACACGATCATGCCCAGCCTATTTTAATTCTTCCCTTTTTAATACCACAGATGCCAAGGCTTAGACCTTCAATATGGGAACCAGAGGCAGAAATAGGCTACAAGGTGGCTATGAAGACAGAATTGAACTAATAAAAAGAGCATAGTGAGACACTGAATTGAGGAAGCTGGTTATAGACGTAGGAAGTCATGGTAGGTAGCAATTGAGGTGATAGGTAGATCACAACTAGGGTCTGGAGGACAGAGAATTTTCTAGTTTTGAAGATGTAAAATGACTTTTGATTGAGTTGAGGTATTACATGCTACGTTTTGAGATTTCAACCCTTATAAACTTATTTTGTTTAACCCAGGCTGGCCTTGGTAATTCTCCAGTCTCAGCCTTTCAGACACTAGCATTTTAGGTGGGGGGTCACTACACCTAACTTGGGAACTGGCAATTCCCCAGTTTAATTTGGAAGAACACAAGCGTTAAGAGGGTACTCTGTCTCAATCGCTTAGGTCAAAAATTCTTGAGGACATCTATGGGTGCTCCCAGAGAAAGACCAGTCATCCCAGAAAGGAGTTGAGGCAGCTGTTTGATCTTTAAGGGGCTGACAGAGACCTGCAACTGAAGCACGGGGGTGGTCTGAGTGGTGTCTACGTGGCACCATCTTAAGAACTGGGAGTTCAGCGCATGTGCCAACACTACTTTGATGGAGAAGCAGCACAGAAAAGTCCTGTAGCAGATCTGCCTTGCTCAGAAAGAAAAGGCCTCCACAAGGACAAGCCTTTGCAAAACCAGCAGGAACTAGTGAGCCATGGCCCAAGAAGAAAGCACTGGACCTTGCCGAGAGGACTTGAGGGAACCTGACTTTGAGTGTAAGTGCCTATCAAAGATTCTCGACTGGAGCTAGGGTTTGATAGTGGTTTCACATGACTTTGGAGAAAGCATTACTTAACCATTCTCTCTTTCCCAGATTCGTCTTTTCATGTGTTTGGAAGAGGATACAGAGAAGGACTGGAGAGGGTCCTCTCTAGCAGACAGCCTCTGCTGTTATAAAGTCATCCCAAGTCCTCAGATGTGGACAGCAGAGGCAGCCTGGACTAAAGGAACAGTACAATTTACAAACTTTCTAAAAATGACAAGTGGTTATAACTGTCACATTCTAGTCTCAAACGATATCAGGTTCAAACTCACTTCCCCATCTCATGCTTTCTCGTACGATTTTTCTTTTCATTTTCGCTTTTTCCAACCCCAGAGCCACTGCATGCCTCTTCGGACCCGCTCTGCTTGTCTCTAGTGTCTCCGCCCTCCGGCGTCCAAGTGAGCGCTCACTTCCGGAGCCAGGAAGTGCGTCATCAGCTCGCGCCAGTTCCTGCACGCTGTGCCGGCTCGCCTGAAGTTTGAGTCCTGGAGTATTCCGGAGGTCCGGCGTTCTGTGACTGCGTGCCGGGCTCCGGCTGCTCCGCGCTGCGATGCAGGTCTCCAGCCTCAACGAAGTGAAGATTTACAGCCTCAGCTGCGGCAAGTCTCTTCCCGAGGTGAGCTCTCATCCCCTCGCCGCTCCTCCCATCGCCCTAATGACATGTATCTCTAGCTTACCATTGACTGATTGTGGTGGCTGGTTTTATGTCAACTTAACACAAGCTAGAATTAACCGAAAGGAGGGAACCTCAATTGAGAAAATGCCTTCATAAGATATAGCTGTAGGACCCTTTCCTAATTAATGATCGATGGGGAAGGGCTCAGCCCATGGTCTGGGGTGGCATTCCCGGGCTGATGGCCCTGGGTTCTTTATGGAAGCAGGCCGAGCAAGCCAGTAAACAGTACTGCTCCAAGGCCTTTGCATAAGCACCTGCCTCCAGGTTCTTGCCCTGTTTGAGTTTCTGTCCTGAATTCCCTCAGTGATGGACTGTAATGTTCAACTGAAGTAAACTCTTTCCTCCCCAAGATGCGTTTGGTCTTGGTATTTTATCACAGCATAAAAATCCTAAGACAACACCTTTGTTTTGCCTGTATTAAGTTCATGTGTAAGAACATGTTGACTGTCTTGAAACATTTTTGCCTGAAATACAGTCAGAGCAATACAGTCACAGACTGTAAGGCAACTAGCTCCCTTACTGCTAGAGAGGAGGAAAACTGTGGCTAACCCCTACTCTCTTTAAAGTATCATCCCGTTCCAAATGCAGGCTGACTTGGTGTATACTTAGGGTCTGGAGAGGTGAGTCCGTGTGTCTAGAGACTTCTCAAGATTATTTTGCCATGACTAGTAGGAATAGTACATTGACTTTTCCCTTTTAGAAATGAAATTTTTCCGTTTTTGAGGGGTGTTTAACCTCAAATTTGACATTTTAAGCTGGACAACTCTTTGTTGCTGGTGTTGTTTTATATGTTTGCCAGCATCCCTGGTCCATGCCTACAAGATACTAGGATTGCACTTACCGATTCTGAAGACAAACTAAAACTTAAAGCTATAAGCCCTCTGGGAAGCACAATTGTCCCAGTAGAGACCCATCCACTCAGTGTCCCAATAACTGACAAGTGCTTTTGTTGCTGTTCATTCAGCTGTTGCCTGTAGAAGAAAATCAGCTTTCAGTGAATGTGCTGGTAAAAACCACTTCTTATCCAGGGTTATTAAGCCAGTCATAGGTTTGTTCCTATTCTTTGTAAGAAATGCATTTGTTTGGCAAAGAGACACATTAATATTCTCAGTGCTTGGGGCACTGAGACAGGATAATTGTGAGCTTGTGTTAGCCTGGGCTATGGAATGTGACTCAGTTTCAACATAGGAACATGTACACACACTGGGAGCACTCACTCCCCCATAGGAATTAAAACCCATAATTTTGAGTGTTTGCATTCTCTTAGCTTAGTGGATTAATTTTATGTTTTTTTTAAGTGCTTTGCAAAATGGGTGTTTTAATAATTGTTTAGTGTGTGTGTGTATGTGATACACACACACACACACACATATATATACACTATAAAATATATATATATATTTTAGTCCAGAATATGAGGGCTGGAGGGGTGGCTCAGCACTAAGAGCACTGGCTGCTCTTCCAGAGGTCTTGAGTTCAATTCCTAGCAACTACATGGTGGCTCACAACCATCTATAATGGGATCTGATGCTTCTTGAATATCTAAAGACAGTGTACTCACATATATAAATAAATAAATAAATAAATAAATAAATAAATAAGTCTTTTTTTTTTTTTTTTTTTTTTTTTTTTTTTTTTTTTAAGCTGGGACGATGGCTCAGTGGTTAAGAGCACTTTCTGTTCTTCAGATTCTGAGTTCAATTCCCAGCAACCACATGGTGGCTCACAACTTATCTGTAATGGGATCTGATGCCCTCTTCTGGCATGCAGGCATGCATGCAGACAGAGCACTTATATACATTAAGAAAAGAAAATAAGTAAAAATCCAGAATCTATGTTATCATGGTGTTTAGATTATATAATAGTCCCACTTTCCATTTTATTATTTGCTGTAAGCTTGCGTTTACTAAAATGAACATTATTTTACAAGTAGGAGATAATTTAAGTGTTTTAAAGCCACTGTCTGTTCTCTTGTAGTGGCTTTCTGACAGGAAGAAGAGAGCACTGCAGAAGAAGAATGTCGGTGAGTCTGCAGGGCGCTCCAGCTTGTCAGCTGCCTGTGAGAGGGAGTGTCCTCAGCTCTCTGCCTCTCTTACTTGGCAAATAAGCTTTTTGCCTTCTCTCTTTGGCATTGTTGGTTCCTGTCCTCCTGGTGGTGTGGTATCTCTCTTTCAAGTTAACAAGGCGGCCTCTTCCTCTTTAATGGATGGCAGCAAGGCTCCTGGGTCAGAGGCACAGACTTCAGTACTCACGACATGGCACTATGACAGGAATATCAACAGGCTTATCTCAGTTGCCCCTGGAGTCCCTTCAGCGTAGCTCCGATGAGGCCTGTACACAGTGGGTCTGCGTTTCAGGGAGGAACTCAGAGGTGGGTAGCCTACTGCTTTGGTAGGCTGAACCACAGACCTGCCCTTCTGTGACCTCATTTGTCAAGATTCTCACTTGCAAACAACCCTGAGACATGGCTCGGGTAAAAGTGGTCAGACTCTTGCAGGACTGCCACACTGAGCAAGATGGTCCAAGGAGGACCATATTTCAAAACAGTTCCTTAACTGCTTTGTTCCTAGTGTGTCAGAACTTTTATCTGTCAGTTGAATCTCTCTGTTTTGCAATAGAGAGACAGTAAACATTTTCTTTATAAACAGAAGAACTTTGTGTGTAAAATGTCTGGATGTAAACGATGAGGTCTGTTTGTAACTCACTTGCCTTTGGTGATTTTATTCTCATTAAACGATTTCTAGTTCATGTTGCTGTGAAAGGGGGCTTGCCTTCCCATAGATTTCAGATTTTAGCTGAGTCTCTAAAAATGGAGCGCTAGGAGGGTTTGGGCTGTGAGATTGAGATCTTTTGGCAAGCTTCTTGGAAAAATGGGCAGTATATAGTACTAAAGTCAGGTGGAAATGAGATTTCTAACTCAGGAGGAAACAAATGCTGCTCGGAGCTTACAGACTGGGATTTTATCTGCTCCCCTTCCAGGGCGCTCATGTGTAACAAAATGGATTCAGGTTATTTATGGGAAGAAAGTGTTTTCTGGCCTACTCAGGACTAATAGGCGTCTAGCAATTCAGCTGGTTTGATTTTTCTTTTCTTTTTTGTTCTTTGTGGTGCCAGGAATTGAACCCAGGGCCTCACACATGCTAAGCACTGAGCCACACCCATAGGCCTTCTTCTAATCTTAATAAATATTTGGGTTTTATACACAAGGCATAAATATATCATAGATAAGCTGTGTTCGCAGTAGTGACCAGTCAGAACCCTTACCCTGGTAGAAAAAAAAATTTTTTGAGAGTAGGTGTTGTGCTGTGGTCCACAGAGACTGCACTAGGTCTTTCTCTAGCCTGGGCCCTCTTGGCCACAGAGGCAGAGCTAACAAGCAAACAAGTCAGCTCTACGCTAATTTCTTAGGTAAGCCTAAGATTTTGGAGACTTATGCCTAGAAATATTTAGGTGAAAACACTGCTTATTGTTGAGCAGTGACTAATGGTGCGTTTGTGTTCCTCCTAGACCCAGGTTTTTAAACTCTTTCTGATTATCATGTGGACTTTTTCTTTTCAGCTTAAGAAGATATTCTTTCTTTTTAAAAAGTGAGGAAAAGAAGTCAGTCTTCCATTACCGTAGCAGAGTACCTGAGTAACTCAAAAGGAGGAATGGATGTTTTGTTTTGCCTCATGGTTTTGGAGGGTTTTGTCTGTGTACAGCTGGTTTTGTTGCTTTGGGGCCTGTGGTGAGGCAGCATGTGGTAGTAGGACCTCATGGTAGAAGAGGCTGTTCACTGTTTAGCATCTAGGAAACAAGAGGAGATAGGGCAAATGAATATCCTATAGTCACCTTTGAGGGTATGACTTCAGTGGCTAAGACCTCACTACCCCTTCCCCCAGAAGTTTTACTACCTCTCAATTAAAATATGAGCTCAGGAACCAGACCTTTGGACACTTGGGTCCTTGGGGGAATTCAGATCCAAGCTGTTGTGAACAACTGGTAGGAGCTAAGAGGAAAGCCATGTGGGCTGTATTGGGATTGTTCTCTGGGTTGGGAGCCGCTGGGTCATGTGCTACTGCCTGTGTAGCTGTGTCCGTCCAGCATGCTCTGTCCTCTTCCTCTGATGCCCGTGCTGAACCAGTTTCCATCCTATCTCCTTCTCTCTTTGTAGATGTTCGTAGGAGAATTGAACTTATTCAGGACTTTGAAATGCCTACTGTTTGTACTACAATCAAAGTGTCAAAAGACGGACAGTATATTTTAGCAACTGGTAAGCATCTCTGTGGTTAGGATTTGTGTGTGTTCCATAGCAGGAAGTGCTCTAGGAGGAAAAGTTCACCCCCTTTGTTTACCTCAGTGTTTCATTATAAACATTTTCAAACATACAGAAATACTCAGAAGAATTTAATGAGCACTCATTTCTCTGTGACCTAGATTCTGCATTGAATAGTTTACTGTGTTTATCCATCCATATCTTTTTAAAATGAATTTTCAGAGTAGGTCACAGGTAACAGCCTTTAATTTTATTTTTAATATTTGGCCTTAGTCTGCATCCTAGACTGCCCTCAGAATCCTCATGCTTCTACTTCTTGGGGCTGAGATTACAGTCATGTGCATCCAGGCCAGATTTTGCTCTACTCCATTTTAACGGCTTCATATATCCCCAGCCAATCCCTTTGTGCTGTATTGATGGCTGTCTTAGTACCAATACTATCCATATCTCTCAGCCTGTATTTTTTTAAAGAATTATTATTTTTATTTTTTATATATGAGTATAGCAGTGTTGTGTAAGTGCAATGTATGCCTTATGCCCAGAAAGCCAAAAGAGGGCTTTGGATCCCAGGAACTAGAGTTACACACAGTTGTAAGCCACCATGTGGGTGCTGGAAACCAAACTCTGGTCCTTTGGAAAAGCAGCTAATCTCTTAATAGTGATTCCTTCAGCCTCTGATTTTATTTTGAGAAACTGAGAAAGAGGGTTGAGAAGACCTGAGATGTTTGGGCACAGTTATTGAGGGCTAGAAAGAACCTTTAGTTCAGGTCTTCTAATCCAGAGATGCTAAATGTCCCGTGCTCTAGGGATAGATCAAGTGTGGGGATTTTGTTATTTTTGTTTTAAACAGATTCACACTGTGCAGCTCTGGCTGTCCAAGAACTGGTTATGTAGACCAGGATAGCCTCAAACTCTCAGAGATCCCCTTGCTTTTGCCTCCCAAGTGCCTAAATTAAAAGTGCATCACCAGGCTGGAGAATGGCTCAGTGGTTAAGAGCACTGACTGCTCTTCCAGGGGTCCTGAGTCCAATTCTCAGCAACCACATGGTGGCTCACAACCATCTGTAATGGGGTCTGATGCCCTCTTCTGGAGTCTGAAGACAGCTACAGTGTACTACTCATATATGTAAAATAAGTAATTCTTAGAAAAAAGAAAGTGCATCACCATGCCTGGCAAGAGATGTCTAATGTTAAATTACACTTTCTTTTATGAAATCATTCTCTACTCTTGACAAGATTAATTGCTTTCTTACTTAGAATTCTTGGATTTTATTCTTTTTGTTGTTGTGGGGTTTTTGTTTGATCTTGTTTGTTTGTTTGTTTGTTTGTTTGTTTTTTGAGATATGGTTTCTCTGTGTACCCTGGCTGTCCTGGAACTTACTGTTTAGACCAGGCTGGCCTCATACTCAGCAATTTGTCTGCCTCTGCCTCTGGAGTACTGGGATTAAAGCTGTGTGCCACCACCTCTGTTAGGTTTTATTTTTACCTTAAAAAAACTTTTCATCAATTATATATGAACATTGAGTCTCAGAACTGACGTTTTGATTGTAATTGTTTTTATCGTTTAAATATCTCTGTACAGTTAGTGGCTGTTATGGGGCAGTGTGGTTGGGTGCAGGGTCCTCTTGTTTACCCTACCTTGGGCCTTTTCCTTGGAACTCCTAGTAGTGGATTTAGGATCTGCCTGCTGTATGCTTAGGGCAGTAGAGCTAGTCCTTTCATCTCTGGCTTCTGCCACCTTGTCACTGCTCTAGGACTTGTGGTTGAAAACAAGTTGGATAAAATTTGTCCCTGGAGGTGTTTCAGTCAAGATTACCCACGGGAATCAGACCAGGGTGTGTGCAAACCGTGATCGGTCACGGAGTTAAACAGCCTCTTGGGTTCTTGTGGGAGCATTCAATTTAGAGTCAGGCCAGATTCACACGCTCCTTTCCTTCTCTTCAGTGCTGGGGACCAAACCCCGTGCTTTGAGAGTGCTGTGCTCTAGTGACTGAGCAGTGTCTCAGCTGCAACTCCGTCCTCAGTGACCTCGTTACACTTTACTGATACGTAGGCATGGATATGGAAACAGGTGCTGATTTTATCCAAATGTATGTTTTTGCCACATTTCTTTTTCCTGAGAGTCAAGATAATGCAAATGAACTTTGTAGACAATGCAGAAATAAAAGGAAAAACAAACTCAAATTAAAAGCCAAGGCCCTGTATATTTTAGTAGTTTTTCCTAAGGCCCATCACACAGATAGCATCCAGCAGTGGGTTCAAAGTCTGCATGCTTTTCTGCTCTGGGAGGACTTGCTGTCCTGTTGCTTTGAGGCGCAGGATGTCTTCTCTAGCCTCAGCCTCCTAGTGCTGGGGTTATAGGCATGCATTACTGTACTGGCTGGTTTTGTGTGTCAACTTGACACAGGCTGGGGTTATCACAGAGAAAGAAGCCTTCCTTGAGGAAATGCCTCCACAAGATCTAGCTGTAAGGCATTTTCTCAGTTAGTGATCAAGGGAGGAGGGCCTAGCCCCTTGTGGGTGGTGCCCCTGTGCTGGTAGTCTTAGGTTCTATAAGAGAGCAAGCTGAGCAAGCCAGGGGAAGCAAGCCAGTAAGTGATATCCCTCCATGGCCTCTGCATCAGCTCCTGCTTCCTGACCTGCTTGAGTCCCAGTCCTGACTTCCTTTGGTGATGAACAGCAGCATGAAAATGTAAGCGGAATAAACCCTTTCCTCCCCAACTTGCTTCTCGGTCATGATGTTTGTGCAGGAATAGAAACCCTGACTGAGACAATTACTATCTTAAGTATATTTTTTTGGTTTTTAACTTTTCTTTTTTTTTTATGAAATCCTAGGTTTTGATTCATGCTAGAAAACTATTTCCTTTTGTTTGGTTGGTTTTTTATAATGTCTTTTTAGTTTTTAAAAAGTGATCTTTATTTTTCCTCACTGCAAGCATTTATATGGAATACAAACATTATAGAAGACTATGAACGTTTAAAATGTGAGCATCCCCAGAGCGTTGCTGTGTCTGCACCTACTCTGCCCACGGTCCCTATGCAGCTGCTTTTAGCGTCATAGAATTGGGATCTTATGCACTGTGCTGCAGTCTTTGAACTCACTTCCCTTATCATTCTGGGGGCTGCTGAGGTGGCTCTCCAGGTGAAGGTGCTTGCTGAGAAGCCTGAGTTCAATCCCTGGACTCCAACGTGGTAGAAAGAGAACCAGCTGCACAGCACACATTGAGAGCCTGTTACTGGTGCTACAGCTCTGCTCATCCTGTGTACTGCGTGTTTCCTGGTGGGGGTTACTACCATTTATTTAAGCTGGGCCCGATCAGCGGAGCCTGTTTTCTTTTAATCCTTGGCCATGTGTGACACAAGGTGCAGCGAACATTCTTCCTGTAGCTGCTGTGCTTGTGGCTGGGTTTCTATAGTCTACAAGGGGTGTAAGTTTAATACAGTTTCACGGTGAATTTCTGTCACATACCTTACATGTATTGGACATTATCAAGGAAGTCCAGTCTGGTTAGTGAATTAATAATTAATTTACTAATCAATAATTAGTAAATGAATAATTTTTTAACCCTTTCACTGACACAAATATTAAGAATCTTTTTTTGTCTTGTCAAGCTGTTTGATTGTTTCTGTCTTCTTTTACTGGATTACTATGAATTTTCTAAAGTATTTATATTTCATTCTCTATGGCTCTTTGATTTGGGGATAACTATCTTACCTCAGGACAGAAAGGACACAAAGCAGCCAGGCAGTGGTGGCGCACACCTGTAATCCCAGCACTCTGGGAGGCAGAGGCAGGCAGATTTCTGAGTTCGAGGCCAGCTTGGTCTAGAGTGAGTTCCAGGACAGCCAGGGCTATACAGAGAAACCCTGTCTCAACCCCCCCCCCCAAAAAAAAAAGAAAGGACACAAAGCAGTTGTTTAGGGTGTGACTATGCAAATTGTAGCCTTTGGTTTTACTTCATGCTAATTTTATTTATTTATTTTATTATTCTTTTTAGGAACATATAAGCCTCGGGTCCGGTGTTATGACACCTATCAGTTATCCCTAAAGTTTGAAAGGTGCTTGGATTCTGAAGGTAAAAGGCCAACTCAGAGCTCATAAATAGCTTTTCATAATTGTCCATTGCGCTGTCCTTTAAAATGGGAGTGGGTTGTGCAGGTTTTGGTTGCTGTAGCTTAAGTAGTTTAATATGGTGCTGCACTTAACAGGCTGCAAGCTGCACTGGCCACACTCAGGGCTGTGCACAGGGCGTTGGCCAGGTGGGCTCTTACCTTCAAGGCTGGTCTAGAGTAGGCTTCTAGCCTCACAGAGGTTATGGCTGTGGGACTGGAAGGTGGTGTCTCCTTTCTTCCTGGGTCTCAGCTGGACTCCATTTGCTTTATTAGGCTGCCAGCATTTTCTTTGCTTTTTTCTTTTGTTTTTAAATCTTATATGTATGGGTATTTTCCCTACAGATTTATCTGTGTACCATACATGAGCCAAATACCACACTAGGCCAGTGGGCATCTGATCCACTCAGACTGGAGTTACAGATAGTGAGCTGCATGTGGGTGCTGGGACTCAAACCTGGGAGTTCTGGAAGAACAACACATACTTTTAACCACTGAGTCCTATCTTCAGCTCTTAGAGACCTCTTTTAAGAGATTCATATGACTAGACAAATCTTCCCCTTTGTCATACTGTAAACATAACACTGTAAATGCACTCAGGGAGCAGTGCATCAATAACTCACAGGCTCCACCCATGATCTCACCAGCGTGTATGGTACCCTGTAAAGGTCACAGGGGTCATATCCAGAATTCTGTCTAATATAGGCAGCAAGTTAAAATGGCAAAGTTCAGCTTTTATCGGTTAGCCCAGTGTTTGAGGAACAGTAGGAAAGAAGTAAAGGGGATGTAGTGCTGTGTAGAATTACTGGCATAGCCTCCTAGTCTCACCCTTGCTTCTAGAGAACATAGAAACTCCGATACCATTAATAATTGCTCCTTTTCTCTGTTTTTGTGTAGAGGTAAACTTTGTATCGGCGAAGAGTTAGTTACTGTTGCCTTTTTCTTTCTTTCTGTTTGAGACAGGATTTCTCTTTGCACTCATGGCTGGTTCAGAACTCATTGTCTGACCAGACTGGCCCCAAGCTCACAGAGGTCTTCCTTCCTGTCTCCCAAGTGCTGGCCTGGGGCCCCATCTTAAAGCAGCATATTAAAGGCTACTCTTTAGTTTATATCTGAAAATATTAAAAACTACTAAGACTATCTCAGCAAAACTATGGCAAAAACTTTTAGGAATCATTCTAATTTACTTTTATTCTGTAAAAACAAAAATCTAGACGAAAGTAAGACTTTTTATTTAGTGGGAATGTTCTTCCTGTTGTATGGAGAGGTAGGATAAACACAGCATTTGTATATTATTATTCACCAGTTAAGACCAATTAGAATCCTCACATAAAATTTGTGGTTTTGTTAGAATACTGGTTGATAATTGCGTTTTTTTTTTCCTATTATTTTTCAGTTGTCACCTTTGAGATCTTATCAGATGACTATTCAAAGGTATGTTTTGTAGCATTGGCTTGTACTTGCTGTGCTCAAGAATTGAGTTAGGAGAAGTTACTTTTTAAGAATATGTTTACTGGGCTGGAGAGATGGCTCAGAGGTTAAGAGCACTGACTGCTCTTCTGAAGGTCCTGAGTTCAAATCCCAGCAACCACATGGTGGCTCACAACCATCTGTAAAGAGATTTGGTGCCCTTTTCTGATGTGCCTGAAGACAGCTACAGTGTATTTAGATATAATAATAAATCTTCTTTAAAACATATATATGTATATATATTTACTTTTTATTTTTATTTATATGCATATGTGTCTGTGACAGTGAGTGCCATGTGTGTGCAGTTGCCCGTGGAGGCCAGAAGGGGGCATCAGTCCCCAGATGATTGTGAGTTGCTGATCTGAACCCAGGTCCTCTGAAAGAGCAGCAAATGCTCTTAACTGCTGAACTGTCTCCCCAGCTCTGGAACTTATTTTACTAATAAATATTTTTATGATATTCCCAGTGTTAAATTAAAAATCACTGTAATAATAGGTAATACATATTACCTGTCAACTTTTAGCCAGATACATGTATGATATGCAGTATCTTTAAAAAAAAAAAAAAAAACCACTGGGAGCGAGCTTTTGGTCAACCTAATGTCAAGTTGGTTCTCAGTGTGGTCCGACCTCACCTTTAAGGGATTGGTAGCAGTCAGCCTTTGTTAGGTACCTTCCGGTCTCGGGTCTCCATCTGTGGTTCTGATTATTGATGTCAGCCTATGCATGTTTGCCTTCATCTCCTTATTTATACAAGATAAGGAAGCCAACAGCCTGTTCATTTCTTGTAACTCAGGGAGAGGTTGTAGCATGCGGTGGAGCAGGTCTGAGCACAACTGAATAGACTTTTCTTAATTGTTAGGGAAGCCCTTTCTCAACTTAAGATGGGAATGATGGAAAGTGTGTCATTATTCACCCTAAGTATTCACCAGCTAAAAGGATTTCAACAAACAAACGTTCACATGCATTTTGGAAGCAAGTTGAGCTTCGTAGCTAACGTGGCTTTCCTTTCTGGCTTCAGTTCCTCCAACTGTGAGGCACAGATTGTCCTCGTAGCTGTCATAGCTCTTTATCTAGGATTTTGGTATGGTGATTTTATAGCTTACTTTTTCTAGTATTGACAGATTTGCATTTAAATACTATGCTAGCTTTCATAAGCTCCTTTGTCATATGCTAAATGTGCACATGTGTACACATCTGTATATTTGTACAGAGTGAGCAGGGGGAGAGATGAGAGTTTTTCTTGCCTGGGTAGTTTTAATGATGATGAAAGTTAAGCGAACAAACTTTGATTGTTTCCTTTTCAGATTGTCTTCTTACATAACGACAGATATATTGAATTTCACTCACAATCAGGCTTTTACTACAAAACCAGAATTCCCAAGTTCGGCCGAGACTTCTCTTACCACTATCCATCCTGTGACTTGTACTTCGTAGGTGCAAGGTACTGGTCAGATTATTTTAATTTTCTCTTTTCCAACTCCCACACAGGCGACTTCTCTTAGATTACTTGTAGACTTTACTAAGTGTCCTTAATAGAGAAAGTGATGTGTCATTACTATGAAAGGGAATCAATCTTAGAAAAAAGGATTAACATTACACACACACACACACACACACACAGTCACCACCACCACCACCACCACCACCACCACCACCAAGATGTGGCAAATTCTGAACATAGTGTATGTATTTAGAGTAAGTTTTAATCAGCTTTTCAAAGAGGTGACAGCCTGTGAGGGAGAGCTGGGCATGCGCCTCTGAAGTTTATTCTCACCCCCAGGACGATGCTTGTAGCTCTCCACATTCTCTTTGTTTCTTGCAGCTCTGAAGTTTATAGATTAAACCTAGAACAAGGGCGGTACCTGAATCCTCTCCAGACGGACGCAGCGTGAGTACTCCTGTTCACTGCTGCACACATTTTGCCCAGGAGATGGAGCCAGAGGCTCTAGTTGTTATCAAATGACCTAGCTGCATTAAACCGGCATCCTGGACCATCTTTAAAAGAATGTCGTTAACTAAAGCTCTTATCAGAAATGAAGGTGTTGTCCAGTTTCTTTTCTTTTCCTAACATCATCACCATCTGGCCCTATGATTTCTTAAAAGTTTAAGTTCTTATATAAAAAGACTTGTAATTTAATCCCAGCACAAAGGAGGCAGAATTGGGTGGATCTCTGAGTTCAAGACCAGCCCGATCTACACAGCAAGTTTCAGGCCAGCCAGGGCTATAGAGAGAGACCAGGCCAACCAGGATTTTATACAGAGACCCTGTCTTAAAACTGCAACAACAAAACTTCTAACCAACTTTTAAAAATTCAAGTTTATTATTTTTACTTTTATTATTAAGTTTTCATCCATGATTTGTTTTCTGTTACTTTTTTCTTGTGAATTCCTTTTTAAGACAGGGTCTTTACCGTGTAGCTCTTGCTGTTCTGTATAACTCCCTGTGTAGATCAGCTTGGTCTTGATTGCCAAGAGATCTGCCTGAGTCTCCCTCCCAAGTGCTGCGCTTAAAAGTGTGCACTGCTACACTCAATTTGTGGGAATCTTTAAAATTTTATTCTTGATTAGTAGACATTTCAATTTTTAGGTGCTTTTTTTGCACATATTCTAAGCTACCTTTTCTTTTAAAAAAGCTTTTTGGCAATTATATTGCTTTATACTTGCTCTTTTGCGTTTATTTTGCTTTCTGTTTCCTCTTGAGACAGTGGTTCCATGTACCCTGTGTGCCTGGCATTTAACATAGCCCAGCCGGCCTCCGGCTGCAGCAGTCCTCCTGTCTCTTGTCTCTTCAGCACTGAGATGACAGACATTGCCACCATTCTCAGCTACACTTTGATTCAAACAGAAGTTCTTCAGGAGTGACCCTGCTATCTCCCCCCTTATAATGATGACTAGCAGATGCGCAGAAGCACGGCTCACTCCCCCATGCTGAGGGTCGTGCAGCCCTCTACTTGTGTCAGCTGACAGTGGTGGCAGGGCTGGTGCTGTCCCCACTCACAGAGGGCAGCTGCATTGGGGTCGGTGGCTTGCCCAGGGCCCTGCAGCTAGGCGGGCATGGAAGCTGCACTGCTGCCCATCTGCACATACAGAGCTTACGAGCTCGCCTCAGCTCTGCCAGAGGACTCTGAAAGGAGAGCATGGAATGGTAAAAACCCCGAAAATACTTTATGTTTAAAAACTTGTAACTTCCACCCAATTCTGCCTCCTGAGTGCTGGGATTAAATTATAAGTCTTTTTATATAAGCACTTAAACTTTTAAGAAATACATTATTATGTAATGAAAAATTACCTGCTCTTCAGCTGTTTAATTTCCTGTTCATAACCTCTGTTATTTATTACATATCCTTTATACTCTGGACTGGAGCATTTTGTTCTTTGGTTTAATCTTCACAGTAACCCATTGAGGTAGGTCAAAATTCACTCCCGAGAGGAAGAAAATGAGGCTTTGTTTGCACATGCAGGTCTTGAGATTGCTGTAGTGATAGCCTGTGTTCTTAAGAATGCTGCCTTGCCTTGGGAGAACACAGAAGGGCCTTTCTTCTCATGGTGGGATAGTATTTCAGGTATGGGGTCTGGTGACTGAGCCGTGTCTTTAGCTCATCCATGTCTCCATGTATTTCATTTGTGGATGAGAGCATGCCTGTTTCTGTCCACAGGATTTGGATGCGCTATAGACTTCGCGTGTTCACTGAGTGCTTCTTGCCGGGAACTAAACACTCCTAATACTTTTCCTGTGCTTGTGTTACTGTTTAGGGAGAACAATGTTTGTGACATAAATGCTGTGCATGGTTTGTTCGCCACAGGAACGATAGAGGTTAGTGCGTGCTCCATTGAAACACGTTCCATTAGTTTACAGGTTCAGTTTTTCTGTAGAATGTCTTTTTCTTTCTGCGTTTATTTAGTGTGTGTGCATTCCACACTTGCCACTGTGCTTAAGTGGAGATAAGACGACGATGATGACTTATTGTAGTTGATTCAGTTCTTCTGCATTAGCCCCGGGGATTGAACTCAGATTGTTATCAGGCTTAGCCGCAGCCGCCTTGCCCACAAAGGTATTTTTCATTTCAAAAAAGATTTTCTGGGGTCTGGAGAGATGACTCAGTAGTTACAAGTGTATGATTGCTCTTGTAGAGGACCTGAATTTGGTGTCTACCACCCAGGTAGAGCAGCTCACAACAGCCTATGACCTGAGCTATGGGGGACATGCATACCCTATATATATAGACTCATACCTATATATAGACATATATGTGTATCTAATTAAAAATGGAGACCTGTCTAGCATTGTGTGACCTAGGTTTGGTTCTTAAACCAGTGTCTAAATCCATGAGCCAATCAGATAAATTAATCAGTCAAACCGATTAATTAATCAATCTTTAGCTTTTAATTTATTTAAGAAAATTACACCTTTAGACATGTTGAAAATAGTTCAGCGATAGCATCCCACACATTCCTTTTTGAAATAAAAATGTTATTTTCTAAAAAGTTTTCTGAGCCATTTGAAAGTAAGTCATGATCATTATGACATTTCATGCCTAAATATTTGAAATATAATTTTAAAAAGCAAGGACTCAAGCTGAGGATGGTAGACCATCATCCTTGGACACTTGGTAGTAAGGGTTAGAAAGTTAGAAGCTAAAGGCTACCCTCGTCTATACAGCGAGTGCAAGCTGATCTTGGCTGTAAAAGTCTTTGTCTCAAAAAGCCAAAAAATAAGCTAGGTGTGGTGAAGCATGCCTTTAATCCCAGTTGGAGAGGCAGAAGCAGACAGATCTCTGGAGTTTGAGGCCAACCGTGTGTACAGAATTGAATTCCAGGACAGACAATGCTACACAGAGAAACCCTGAATACAAACAAACAAATAAAACCTCCCAAAACTAAAAAAAAAAATAAAAGTAGTACAGATTAAAGCAAAGATTTATCTAATGGCCTTAACTACTCCAGAGCCTGACACAGGAGGATCACGTGGGCCCAGGAAGTCAGGGTTAGCCTGGACGACTGTGAGGTTCTTATTCAAACAAACTGACAACTGATAAAGACCTTTTCCATAAAATATAAACGTTATTGTTCCTTCCTCCCGTAGGAGCCAACTCAAGGGTTATGAGTCTAGTTGGGCCTTTTTCCCATTTACTATGAAGTAAATCACTTTGTGGTGAAATACCTGTCACTGCCAGGATCACAGGTTAAAAGCTAAGCTTGGATTCTGCATGGAACTGGTGGGAGTAAATCTTATTTTTGGTAAATGTTTACAAGTTTTCTAGTTACGTTCTACTTAAATGTTTTTTTTTCCTCTGTTCAGGGTCGAGTGGAATGCTGGGATCCAAGAGTAAGAAAAAGGGTCGGCGTGTTAGATTGTGCATTAAACAGTGTCACCGCAGATTCAGAGTGAGTAGCAATCAGTTTGTAGTATAACTGTCAGTCAACCTTCTGATTTAAGTCAGTGTGTCAGTATGAAATTAATTGCCAGAGGATAAACTCTTTCTGACTCACATCTTAAACTGGTGTCTGGTGGGCAAGCTAGGGAGATTCCTCTCCCCGGTACTGCTCAGAGCAGCGTGGTTTTTTTAGTTTTCAGTCCTGCAGGATTGGTGACTAGGCAGGGCCTGTTACTCTTAGCAGGCGAGAAGGTGTGCTTTGAATGCTATGGTGAAGGAAGCAAGGGATGACTCCTTTTTTCTTGTTCTTATTAGTCTAATTCCTACACTTAAAACATTTAAAGAGTAGGACATACTTGGAGAGAAAAAACATGTTACACAGGTAGCAGCTTGAATCAAGTAAGAAGGCATCTTTGACATCCACTCACCAGTGTGGGCTGGCGCAGGTTGGCACCACTGCCCAGGTGCTGGCTGTAGGCAGATCACCCTCAGGCAGCCTTTGCTCCAGGCTTATCTGTTGCAGTCAGTTCAGAAAAGCCTTTCTCTGGGCACTGCTTCTCCATCACATCCTCCTGTACCATCCCTTGATGTCATGTGGGAGGGTGAAGGTCTGATGGTGACAGGCTACAGTGACACCAAGGACTCTTTAAATTATTGCGAAGTTTTGTATGATTTCCTTTAGGGTGGGAATGCATAGCACCTTTGAAAAGATGTTATGTGGAGCATCTTTGATTATAAAAAGTTAGGAATGACTCAGCTGACGCAGCTCAGTAGGAGAGAACCTGTGGCGTGTGCAAGAATGCAGGGTCAGTCCTGGGCATCACAGGAGCAATGCAGCTCAGCAGGAGGGAGCCTGTGGAGTGTGCAAGGCTGCAGGGTCAGTCCTCGGCATCACAGGAGCAAGCAATCCAGTGTGAATCAAACCAAGAACGGCAGAGTTAGAAAGATGCATCTTCTAATATATAAATCTTACTCTGTGTTAAGTACACTTGTGTGTTTGTTCCTTTTAAACTGCTACATTTAAAGTGACAATAGAAACGATCATTTTTCTTGATTACTATTTGGGTTTATTTTAAAATGATAATCAACTTCACTAATCATGACATAGTATAGAGAATATTAAGCAATTTTAAGCCAGGAAGTTCACTCCCACGTAGAATAAACTAATGCAAAAATGCATATTAAGGGTTTTTTGTATAAGGTGTGTGCCTGTGCATGAGTGCAGGTGCCTAAAAGGCCAGAGCAGGGCACTGCATCCCCTAGAGGCAGAGCTTGAGTTACAGGCCGTTGTGAGCAGCCTGTGCGGGTGCTGCGAGGCAAATTCCACTCCCCTCCGAGCAGCGTGCTCTCCCTCAGCTGGCCACTTGCCATATTGTTTTAACCCATCAGTGTTAAAAAAAAAAAGAGAGAATCAGAAAAATTAGTATATTTAGGAAATATACTAAGAAAACAATACTTAGAAAACCCTATTATGTTAAATATTTACAAATTCTCTAGGAAGCAGATTTGTCTTAAGCATTGATTTGTCTTTGAATTATGTCGAGATGTGTGTTCTGAGTTCACTGTGCCCTTATCACAGCCTGGCTTTGTTTCTCTTTGTTGTTGTTTCTTGTTATTTTTCTTTTTGTGAAAGTCTCACTCCAGCCCTGCTTGGCCTAGAACTCTGTGTACACTGTGCGGGCCTCAAATCACAAAGATCTACCTGCCTCTGCCTTCTGAGTGCTTGGATCAAAGGTGTGTGCCTGATGACTTGAGTTCAGTGTCAAGAACCCCCAGAGGTGGAAGGAGAGAACCAGCTTCACAGAGATGTCCTCTGATCTCTGGGTGCACTCCTGTGTGTGCTCACACAATTCTCTCTCTCTTTTTAAAGATTTATTTATTTATTTTATGTATATAAGTACACTGTAGCTGTCTTCAGACACATCAGAAGGGGGCATCAGATCCCATTACAGATGGTTGTGATCCACCATGTGGTTGCTGGGAATTGAATTCAGGACTCCTGGAACAGCAGTCAGTGCTCTTAATTGCTGAGCCATCTCTCCAGCCCATTTTGTTTTGTTTTAAAGCAAACAGATGTGTAGGAGTCTCTGATAATATATCTTAAGGTAACTATAGGAGATGTGATACTACACAATCTAAGGAAAAGTATGGAACAAAGCCATCTTAACTTTGGTCTTTAGAAATAATGGGAGTACTTTTTTTTCTCTTCATGATTTTTTTGAGACAGTGTTTGTGTGTATCCTTGGCTGTTCTTGAACTCACTGTGTAGACTAGGCTGGCCTTGAGCTGGGAGATCGCCTGCTTCTGCCTGCCCAGTGCTGGGATTAAAGGTGTGTACCACCATACATATATGGTTGAAATACTGGAGTTTTGTTTTTTTTTTTTAAATGAAAATTGATTAACATTTTGTATTGAATTTTTTTTGTTGTTGTTCTTTAGAGTTAAGGGATTTTTCAGCTGTTGTGATAAAATATTTTGAAAATAATTATATTTAGTATAACAAAAGACACTAAGCAGTTTCTGAAACAGAAAGAGCAGTAGAGGCCCACCAGTTATGTAGCACAATTTGGCCAACCAGAGCCTCCAGGAGCATATCCAGTGTTTGCAGGTCAGTGATTACTTCCCAAGCATCTAGATCCCAAGTTTCTAGGGTTTGTGCTAAGTTGTTTTACAGAAACTAATATAAATATAAGTGTCCACCATCTTATTGAGTTAGCACTGTCTCCCTGTCCTCAGCTGAGGCTCTTTCCTAGTAGGTCCTCACCGATCTTTCCTCCTCCTCCTCTCTTTTCAGTTTATTACATTTGTTTGTTTGTTTGTTTGTTTGTTTGATTGATTGATTGATTGATTGTCATGGGTGGAGCACACCCATGCAACTTCATGTATGTAGAGGTCAGAGGACAGCACTTTTTTCCTTCTACCTGTGGGTCCAGTTGTCAGGTTGAGAGCAGGTGCCTCAGGGTTGGCCCCACTGAGCCCTCTCTCTAGGCCCAGTTTTTTTTTTTTTTTTTTTTGAACGAGGCTCTCCCCTGTCCATGTGGGCTGTAACTCCTGGGTCTAAGGGAGTCTCCTGAGTATCTGGTAGACACACAGACACCCCTCCCAGTTTATTGTTATTAGAAAGAACAGAGGTAGCAGTTAACTAAAGTTACCTGACTGCTTAACAGGTAGTGATTCTTTTCCCTTTTTATATTAAAACATAAACTTGGCTATGCAGTGGTGTCACACACCTTTAATCCCAGCACTCGAGAGGCAGGCAGATTTCTGAGTTCAAGGCCAGCCTGGTCTACAGAGTGAGTTCCAGGATAGCCAGGACTACACAGAGAAACCTTGTTTTGAAAAACCACAAAACAAACCATAAACTTCAGGTTGCCCTCAAACTCACTGGGTGGCCAAGAATGGCCTTGAACTCCTAATGCTTTTCCTCCCAAATGCTGGGATTACACCACCCCATCCCTACCTTATAAAAGGACAATGACCATGTGTGTTTATTGTCATGGGAAAAGCATCTAGAGGCTTTACAAAATGTTAAAAATTGTTGGTTCTTTACTTCTGCTGATTCAGTTTCAAGTGATCTTTTTTTGCGGGGAGTGGGGGGGTGGCTAGGGGGTAGGGGGGTTGGGGGGGTTCGAGACAGGGTTTCTCTGTGTATCCCTGGCTGTCATGGAACTCACTCTGTAGACTAGGCTGGCCTTGAACTCAGAAATCTGCCTGCCTCTGCCTCCCAAGTGCTGGGATTAAAGGCACGCGCCGCTGCCGCCCGCCACCACCACCACCACCACCCCACCCCCCCCATCCCTCCCCACCCCCGCTCAAGTGATCTTATTGTATATATTTTTAATAAATGAGTACGCTATAGTTGTTTCTAGACACACCAGAAGAGGGCATCAGATACCTTTACAGATGGTTGTGAATCACCATATGGTTGCTGGGAACTGAACTCAGAACCTTTGGAAGAGCAGTCAATGCTCTTAACCACTGAGCCATCTCTCTAGTTACATTTTATTTTATTTCATTTTTTATTTTTTGTTTTTGTTCTCGAGAAAGGGTTTTTCTGTATAGCCCTGACTGTCCTGGAACTCAGTCTATAGACCAGGCTGGCCTCGAACTCAGAAATCCGCCTGCCTCTGCCTCCCAAGTGCTGGGATTAAAGGCATATACCACCACTGCCTGGCGTATTTTATTTTATTTATTTATTTATTTTTATTTTTATTTTATTTATTTATTTATTTATTTTTTTTTTTTGAGACAGGGTTTCTCTGTATAGCCCTGGCTGTCCTGGAACTCACTCTGTAGACCAGGCTAGCCTCGAACTCAGAAATCCGCCTGCCTCTGCCTCCCAGAGTGCTGGGATTACAGGCGTGAGCCACCACCGCCCGGCTTTTATTTTATTTTTTTAAGATTTATTTAGTTTTAATGACATGTATCTGTTTGTATCTGTACATAGTGCTGGTACCCATGAAGCCCAGAAGAGGGTGTTGCATCTTCTGAAACTATAGAGTTATGGATGGGTTCTGGGAAATCAAACCCTGCTCCTCTTAAAGAGCAGCCAGTGTTCTTAACTTCTGAGCCATCTCCCTAGCCCCCTTTTTTCTTTTTAATTTAGCTTTATGCTTTTCCAAGCTTTACAAACCTTGTAGCCTGTCACTTGTGTTGGTTAGTAAATTCTAGAAGGCAGAGAAGTTAGAAGTACTGGATAGAGCAGGCTCCCATTTTTTTCCATGATTGTCTGCCCGAGGAAGTCAGCAGAGTCGCCTGGAAACCAGGGAGAAGTAATAGAGTTACATGAGCTGATTAAGAAATAAATGTGTAAAGTCAGTGAATTTGGTATCTATTAGCAATTCCCCAGTAGGAGGAGGCAGTAGAAAAGCTCTCATAGCATAAACTACAATTATTGAAGGAATCATTTACCTGTCTGAAGAAAGTGATAAAATTGCATTATGAAACCTCGGAGGAGTAGGAAAATAATTCTGTATGAAAAGTTATTCTAAAGTTCATGCTAAAGAGTAGGTGATAGGCTCTGAGGAGCAGCAGCTCAGTGCAGCTCCAGGCTAAGGCTGTAGGTGGCAGGAAAGGCTTAATAGTGCTCCGTACATGGTCTGGCCTGGGCTTGGGGCCGGGTAGCATGCGGCTCTTAAGGACTGGAAGCAGAGCTATTGTCCGCTTCTTTTTGTGGGACATGATCTCACTGTGTAGTGTATCTCAGCCTCCTGAGTGCTAGGATTGCAGGCATGCATCAGCACAGCCAGCTCTGGTCTACTTCTGACCTAATCTCTTTTTTTCCACCTTCATTTTTTGGTGCTAGTGTTTGTAGCTGGTGCATGAGAAGCAGATTTTAGATTTATAGCAGTACCTTTTGTTCTTCAGTACCATAGAGATTTAGGTCTTAGTCTTTTACTTTAGATAAATGAAGTTGAGCTATTTTATTTTTAAAACAATTTTAAATTATGAGTGTGAGTGTGTGTGTGTGTGTGTGTGTGTGTGTGTGCGCGCGCGCGCACGCTTCCCCTCCCCGTCCCCCCATGAGCACAGGTGCCTAGAGAGTGCAGAGGTGTCAGATCCCCAGACCTGGAGCTATGGGTAGTTGTGAGCCACCTGACTTGGATGCTAGGGCCTGAATTTGAGTACTTTGCAAAAACAGTGCATGTGCTTAACCACTGAACTGTCTCTCCTGCCTGAATGAAAGTGGTTTTACATCAGAAGTAAGCATACCTACCCATATCCCAAGGTAAATTGTTTCTCTGAGTAATGATGGGGATGTTTGGGGGTTGGGAAGATGGCTCATTCAATAAAGTGCTAGCTGGGCAAGACAGGCCTTAGTTTAGATCCCCAGCATCCATGTAAACCAGTCACTAATCCCAGATCTGGAGAGATGGAGACAGGAAGATCCCTGGGGGGCCCTGACTAGCAAGCTCCAGAATCACTGAATAGTCCATTCCAAAGCACACATGGATTGCAGATATCTGATGTTGATTCCTGGCACACTTGTGCGCTCTCTCTCTCTCTCTCTCTCTCTCTCTCTCTCTCTCTCTCTCTCTCTCTCTCACACACACACACACACACACACACACACACACACACACACACACACACCACCACCCTGGAGAAGTTCTGTTGGAAGATGAAGGTAGGTTATGGGATTACATTTGTGTGAAAAGTGTCTTTTTTTATTATAAAAGTTTGGATACAGTTAGACTGCAAACAAATAGCTGGTAATATGATTTTCCTTGTTAGATTTGAAGTGAAGATAAATGATGACCCTGTTACTTAGTCATAGAGGACAAACATTTGCTTTTCAGGATAAACAGCTTACCCACCATCTCTGCACTGAAGTTTAACGGAGCATTGAGCATGGCCGTTGGAACATCCACAGGGCAGGTAAATGCCACTGGTGAGCATGCGAGCCAGTGTTTGGATGTGTAGTGGAAGGCACTGGGACAGTAAGTGAGGCCGGCGTGGAGCGGGTGCTCCAGAATACTAACTAGATCCTTTTAGCACCTCGGAAGATTGGTCCTTTGGAGTTAGAGTTGAATGAGGTAGTCCTCAAACATTCTTGATAGGGGTTTGGAACAGCATTTTTTAGAGTGTGTGGCCCAAATTTGGAATTCTATCAGCCTTCTACTCTTGTAGAGTCATGGTGGACTTAAGTACATATTTTGAAAACCCTGGGAATATTTCAAATAAGAATTGTGTTCATTAATTATTTTCTAGATGTGTGCGTGCGAGGAGCCTTTCTTTTCTTTTTCTTTTGAGACAGGGTCTTGACATACAACCCTAGCTGGTCTAGAGCTCTGTATAGAAGAGGCAGGCCTTGAACTCATAGAGATCTGCCTGTCTCTGCCTCCCAAAGGTGCGTGCCACCATGCTCACTCAAGGTCAGTTGTTGCAGCAGCACCTGCTGTTTCCTAAGCCACAGATTACTAATTAGCAAGTGAAACATTCTTAGGAATATCTGTTCCTTTCAGATAGATCAGTAGTTGTCGAATTAGTGAGCCTAAAACTACTCCCAGGAGTAAAGTGGTAAAACTGTTTTAAGAACTGACTTTAGTGGTAGGCTCTGACTAAATGTGTTTGTCATGTTCATAGAAGGTTATGAAATAGATGGCAGTCATTATTCCAACTTTTTTGTTTTTTCTTTTTCTTCGGGTGTATGTCTGTATATGAGGAGGGGAGGTGTCTCTTATACCCCATGTTGGCTTCATACTTGATATGTAGCCAAGGATGACTTTGAATTCCTGATTTTCTTGCTTCCATATCCTAAGTGCTGAACCTACTGGCATGTGCCACTTGTGGCTGGATTTGCTGGGCTGGGGAATGAACTTGGGGCTTTGTGGGTACTGGGTCAGCACTCTAGTAGCTGAGCTGCCTCCCTAGCTCCCGTTACTCTGAGTATTAAATGTGTTGTTTGGAAATGGCTTGTTTGACTCAAATTAACTTTTCTCTTTTAGGTGTTGTTATATGATCTTCGTTCGGATAAGCCCTTGCTTGTTAAGGATCACCAGTACGGGCTGCCCATTAAGTCAGTTCATTTCCAGAATTCACTAGATTTGGTTTTGTCTGCAGACTCCAGAATTGTCAAAATGTGGAACAAGGACTCCGTACGTACTCTCTGCTGCAATTGCTCTGTTTCCCTTGCCTGTTCCCAGTGCTGCTTCTCTCTCCGTGTGCTTCAGGGGCTTCAGTGGGTCCTTGAGAAGAGGCTGGCTGAGTAGCCAGCAAGTCAGTCACATTAGGTCAGGCATGTCTGTGTTTTGGCACAGCTGACATGAGCCTGTCTTCAGTTCAGGAGCATCTTGATTTATGTGCACTTGTGCATGAAGAGGGATTGAACTCAGGTCATCAGGCTGGTGGTTAGGGCTTTTACCTGAGCCTTGTTGTGAGGTCCCTGGCACACATTTTTTTTGAACATGTGTTAGATGGGAGAAAATCACTGTGAAACAGATCTACCTCTGATCTGTTTCAGTCCTGCCCCCACCCCACCATCTTGTTTTATTACTGCTGCCTGTGAGGGTGGCGATGTGCTGTAATGCACATGGAAGTCAGAGGACAGCTTGGATAGTATTCTTCCACCATGGGTTCCACGGTTGAATTCAGGTGGCACAGCAGACACTTTCACCTGCTGTGCTCCATCCTGAGACCTTTCAGCTCACTGACTACCCCAGCAGAGCTCTGGGAGCTACTGAGTTTCTTCCATTTCAGAGTCAGTGCATGTCCCAGGTTCATATCCTGTCCCCATCTCAAACAAACAGAGTCTAGAAATAGTAAGTACCTTTAAAGTAAGTTCGTATATTGGTCAGTCTGTCTGTCTCCCTTTTATTTATTTGTTTGTTTGTTTGTTTATTTACTTACTTATTTACTCTATTTATATGAGTACACTGTAGCTGTCTTCAGACACACCAGAAGAGGGATCCTATTACAGATAGTTGTGAGCCACCATGTGGTTGCTGGAAATTGAACTCAGGATCTCTACAAGAGTAGTCACTGTTCTTAACCACCGAGCCATCTTTCCATCCTTACCCTCCACCCCCGCCCCCTTTTCTTTTAAACACAGGGTTTTATGTAGCTCAGGATAGTGTCAGATTTGCTGTGGGTTCCACCATGCCTAGGCTCATTGTTTTTATTTTTAAAATCTAACTATTAGTGGGATGTGATGGCTTATGCCTGTCATCTCAGTACTTAGGAGCAGAGGTAGGAAGATCAACTCAAGTTCAAGGCTAGCCTGGGCTACAGTGAGACTTGTCTCAAAATCATTTTGAGAGGATTGAAGGTATCTTCATTATATCAGTAAAATAAATTCAGTACAGCAATTACTCCTGTTATTCTTTTAAAAAAAAACAGTTTTATTCATGTGTATGTGTGTATCTATGTGTCTGCTACATTGTTCAGGTGACTTCCTGGAAGCAGGAATTAGAGGCTTTTTGTGAATTGCCTTAAGTATGGTGGTATGAACTGAACTCAGGTACTTTGGAAGAGCAATAAGTGCTTTTAACTGCTGAGCCATCTCTTCAGTCTTACAGTCTCTTGATAATTTTGATTTCAACATAAGCATTAATTCTATAGGCTAAAGAGTTAATTTGAAAACAATCCTGAGGTGACACTGAGCAGGAGGCCTATGCCCTCTGCCACCCACTTCCTGGAGTGGGTACTGGGTTCTGCGGGTGCCTGTTGTGTTTGGTGTGAGGATTCTGGTAGGTCAGGCACAGTCCAGCTACCTGTCACTCTGGCTTTTCTAGACAGTACTTTTTGAGTTTTGTAAATTTTGCGTTTTGGGGCTAGAGAAATGATTCATTCGTTAAGAACATTGACTGCTCTTCCAGGACCCAGGTTCAATTCTCAGCACCTACATGGCAGCTCACAACTTTTTTTAACTTTGCTCTCAAAGGCTCAGATGCCCTCTTCTGGCCTTTCAGGCACTGCATGCATATGTTGCATAGCCATACATTTAGGCTAATACTAATACACATAAAATAAAAATAAGTTCAGTGTTCAGAAGTGGTGACCTTTCATTATTCCTCTGGCTCTGTCTTGGTGTTCACAGCCCTTGATATGAGTCCGTTCTAGTTACTGTATAACTTAGCACCGGTGGCCAGCTCAATGCATTCCTAAATTCTTTGGAAACACTACCCCAACACTTGCAGGGGTTAAACGGTCTGCTTGGTAGGCTTTGAGTTTGGGGCTTTTGAGGGCTCCTGGGAGACTTTTCATATCATAGACCAATAATTTTTCTGGCATCTCTAACAATTGATAGAAAAACACTATTTACCTGTGTACTTGCCTATAACTTCCACACTTAAGAGGCTGACTGAGGCAAGAGGACCAAGAGTTTGAGGCCAGCTTGGACTATACAGCGAGACTCTGGATCAAAATAGTAATTAATAATAATAATAGTAATAATAATAGGCTCTGGATCAAAAAATAATAACAGCAACAACAACTACAACAATAAGTCTTATTTTTCATTGTATAAGTAGATACATTGTGTTTATTTAGAGAGAGTTTCACTATGTAGACAAGGCTTACCTGGAACTCACTAGGGAACCTACACAGGCCTCAAACTTACCATCCCACCTCTACTTTCTGAATGCTGGGATTATAATTGTGTGCTACCACGCTCATTCTTATTTCCAAGAATTTCCAAGGTAGTATAAAGAAGGCGTTCATTTGACTGGCTCCCATCCTATGTAAGCCAGTGACTAGTTCCATTTGGATGTGCTCTTCCAGACCCATTACTGTCATGCTTTGTGTGCCCAGTTTTCTGGCACCAATGGCCCTTTTAGCCTCTGTTGATCTGTGCTGTCATAGTTCTTGCTCTCTTCTTTTTCTTGCCCTCCTCTCCTTCCCACTTCAGTGGGAGATAGCCAGGCAAATTTCACTGTTTATGGTGAACGAGAACTTGGCTACTGATTTTCATCAACCTCGAAATAACCATCCTGCCTGGGCTTCAGCTCCACCCACTTCTGCCCTGGGTGCACCACATCCTGGTGTCCGTCTTCTTGTAATGACTTATCGCTGCAAGAGCTTGCAGAACTTGTCAGCATCCCCATTTGAAGACAACCACGCTGTAATTACAGCAATCAATTTTATTTTGGTACTTTTTGTTTCTTAAGACTAAATGCTTCCTCTTGACTAACAGATTACCTGGCTCTGCATGACCTGCTTTCCTTGGTTCTCTTTCTCCCAGTCTTTTTCCACTCCTGCCTACAGCTGGGCCTTCTTCTTAGTTTTCAGTAGTACAGTAGATGTTTCCCCATGCTTAAAGAGGAATATTGGAGCCTTCACCATGTTGTGACTGATGCTCCAGCCTCGCAGGATTCCGGGTTGTACTTGGTTGTCTCTTTGGGGTTTGGTGGCACTGCTGTGTGCCTGATGTCTTCTGCTGTGTACCGGCACCTCTGAGGCTTTGAGTCTTCTGTTTTGTTTTGAACAGATCAACTCTGCCAAAATTTCATTTCTAAAACAAGAATATTTGATACGCTGATAAGACAAATAAGATCTTTGAGTCTGAGTTCTTTCCATTAGGTTCTTTCTTGTTTGTGGCACTATCTGGGGTGTGTCTCCATTTTATTTTCTCTATGTGCTGTTGCTAAAAGCTTTATTGATCAATTCAGTAATTCACTTTTTGTTTACTGTTTTAGGGGAAAATATTTACTTCGTTGGAGCCAGAACATGACCTTAATGATGTTTGCCTCTATCCCAGCTCAGGTAGGCGCACGCTCCCACACTGGGGTTTTAAACTGCATTTGCTTCATAGCAAATTCACACTTGGATTGCTCAGGACAGTTCTTGAGTTTTTCGTCTCCTGGAAGAAGACAGAACAGGAAGTGGTGTGGGTGATTCAGAAAGGGCACTCTCATGACTCAGTGCTCAGCCCGCCTAGCTATTAGTAGAAACTAGTAACAAATGGAGGCAGGCGGCAGGTGATATGCTATTTTGGTGTATTCTTTTATGTGATTAGTAATGACATGTGGAAATTGAGGTTAGAGATTTGAAGGAGGATGGAGTCACCTTGTAATAAAGGTTTGAGGATACTCTGCATCAAGTACTGTTCAGCAAATTATATGATAGGTTTCGAAATTCAGCGGCACCTTCAGGGCAGATCTCAAATGGGGTCTGAGAAAAGAATGAGAGCGCCCTCCCATTCTCAAGCCATGTCCCCTGAGGACGACACATGCAAATAATTCTGTTGACAGGGTCTAGAGGAAAGTCTGAAATGTCCCACTGCACACATGTGGACAGTACTGTGCCAGTGTGGTACAGGGAGTCATAAGCTAGAGTTGGAGGTGAGGCAGAGGAGCAGGGGAGGCTTTCAGGGTCTTATGTGGAGGGCAGTCTGGAGGGCAGTCATTGAAAGGGATTATGAGTGGCTTTGTGGGTAAGATAAGTCACCAAGAAGACAGTGTCAGAAGAGGATCGTAGGAGGGTCAATAACAGGGTCACAGGAGAGTTGAAGTGAAGAGACAGGTGGGTGCAGGTGGTCACCTGACCAGCTGGGCTTCATCTGTCACTAGAGGACCTGCACAGATAGAGTGGGCCAGCTTAGAACTGCAGTACCCATGAAATAGTGTCTTGAATTGAGCGAGTCGCACATGTGTTTCTGGCATTTAAGTATTAGGCAGTGACAACAAGAGGTAGTGATTGTTTGCCACAGTTCAACACCTGGTACACCATAGCTTATGTGTCTAGGTAAGCAGGTAAGAATGTTCATAAGTAAGTACAGATTGACCAGTGAAGAAGCCAGACCGGGTATGAACACCCAAGGGGACGTGTAAGACTGGAGATAGCAGGAGCCATTCCATTTAGAGCAGTGGGGGAGAAGAGCGAATGGAGAACCTTCACAGGATTGGATATAGCAGTATCAAAGGACCATGCATTAGGTAGAACCTGAGGCAGAGCCTGTGGCTCTGTAGCTGGGGCCTGGAGGAAAGAGCAGACTCACTCACTGCTTTGAGTCTGAGTGAGAAAAGCAAGTCTATCACATATCATATTATAACCCTGTGTAGTCAGTGGCCCACAATTTGTTCTTTCTCTCTGGCTTTTGGGTTTATTTATTTATTGTTTGCTTATTTATTTTTGTTTTATTGAGATTCTCCCTACATATTCCAGCAGCTTCCCTGAAGCAGTTTCTGGCCCAACCAAGCTTCAAACTCATGATCCTCTGCCTCGGCCTTCTTTGTACTGTAATTGTGGGCTTGTGACAACATACCTGGCCCTCTGTCTTGCACCATGAGTGGTCATAGACATTGGGTAGTTACCTGCCTGGTATAAGGCAAGGCTTTGGTTAGAACCTTTTGAAATGGACTCTAGTTACATGCTCCTAGGGAGGAGGGGCAGGCAGTGGAGGACCTTGTCATTTCATTTGTAAGAATTTCTGGGTCTTAGGCAGATGGGTATGTGGTCACTTCTGCTAAGTTGAGGACTCATTGAGGGGAAGGTGCTGAGGTACTGAAATGCCCTTAGGTGGATTCTGGGCTGCATAGAAGCTCAGTGAGGCCAGTGAAGTAGCAGATGGAAAAGGGGGAAGAGAAAGATTGGTAGGTGAGGGAGAAACAGTCTGAAAGGGTGGCCGAGAGTGGTAAGGGGTCCTCACTCTGGAGTCTACCCCCCTTCCTCCAGCTCACACACACTGCACTTCCTCTTCCTCATGGCGTTAACTTTTATAAGATCAGGCCAGTCTTCTGGTAGAGTGGGTGTCTCTTGAATATATGCAGTTGTTCGTCCTGATGTCACTTGGTTTGTTTTCTGTCCTATACTGAACCTAAAGTAACAGTGAAGGATTGATTGAATTTGGCAGTGAGGTCCCCCAACTTGATAGAATTTAGTGAGGTCTACCTGCTTGATGACCTGTGTTTAGGTTAAGGATCATGGACAAGCCAGGTGTAGTGCACCTTTAAAGCCAGTACTTGGGAGGCAGGGGTATGTTGAAGAATGTTTGATCACACTATGAACCCCAAGAGTGTGATATTTACTGAAAAAAACTTTTTCTAGGTGTGGTGTGGCTCAGCTCCTTAGCACACCCCTTTAATCCTCTTGACTGGAATACAGGCATGCCCTTGGTACACACCTTTAATCCCAAACAATGAAGGTAAAGTTAGTTTGTGGAAGGAAGCACCCACAGTTGAAAGTGATGTCTAATTGATTGGCAGACAAAGTGACAAATCAGAGAAAGATTTGATAGAATAGGATATGCCCAACTCTCATGAGAAAAGGGAGGAGAGGGAAGCTATTAAGAGAGAGTGCAGAGAGAAGGCAGGTGGTTTTACTTGGACGGTAATAAAGAGATAGGTTGCAGAGAGAACCAGAAGATTAGAACATATTACCAAAGTGAGGCTGAGACTAAACAGGGCAATTTAGAGCACTAAGCCTCCAAGACAACAATTATACCAGGAAAGGTCAGTACATCTTTTGAGTTTGAGGCCAGCCTAGTCTACAGACCTAGTTCTAGGACAGAGAAACTGAGAAAAGCTAGCTTGAATCAGGCAGCTTGAAGGGGAGTTGAGCCAGAGCAGCTGAGTAGGACCAGCCAGCCAGAGATCAGAAAGAAGTAGAAAGGGTGAGCTCATTCAGCAGGAAGTCTCAGAGGCTGAGAACATTCTAGGCCTAGGTTAGATTGTACAGAGAGAGGCTAAAAACATCCACGACTAGGACTAGATTAGCACTTGGAGGCAGGAAGCCTCCAAGACAACAGTTACATCAGGAAAATAAAAATTACTTTTACAGAGGCCAGCCTGGTCTACAGACCTAGTTCTAGGACAGCTATGGCTACACAAAGAAACCTTGTATTTTGGGGGAAAAAAAATCATGGACACAGCCCAAGCCAAACTTCAGGTTCTGTATGTCAGGTCTCATTCCAGCGGACCATCCATGTGGGGAGGGCAAAGTTGGTTCAGTGTGTTCGGAAATCTTTACCATGTGTGGTTTGGACACGGAATGGCTTTGTCTGACAAATGCCTTACAGGAGTGTGCCAACCAGGCCAATAATTGTTTCACAAGCCAACATAGTGTGTGCTGGCCTCAGCGGTCGGCTTGGGCTCCTTGCTGCACTCAGAGGTTGTGCTCTGCTCTGGCTTTCCCGGACCCATACTCCTTCCGCTCCGTGCTTTGTCTTCATCACCCTGTGCTTACTTGTAGTTTAGAGAAGGGAAGACCGCCTTCTTTTTCACACATTCAGCTTTGGAGTAATTCAGACCTAATCATGGCACTTGTTTAGCATGGTCTCTTTGTATTTGCAAAGCAGCTCAGAAGATTGAGAGATGACTTAGCCTCCCGGGCCCTGGCCTGACTGCTCACGCAGCTCTTTGCCCAGCTTCCATTCGTGGAGCAGCCATTCTGCAGGTGAGGGCACTGTCAGAGGCAGCACCGCTCAGGGACCCAGTGTGCATGACATGACACAGGAGGCATGTAAAGATGATACGTGTGTGGGTCCCACCCCAGCAGGGCCAGAGGTCCAGAGCCATTGGCAGAAGGGGAAGAAGGTGGGCTTTGGACTTAAGAAAGACCTGCTTCAGGCTTATATGCCCATTATGACCCTCAACTTTCTCACCCAGCACAGAGAGCAGCAACAGACCAGCTGGACTGTGGCAAATGCCATAGCTCTTGTCCCCATCAGCACCTTCCAGCAGGGTGGCATGAGGAACAACTATGGGGCATCTGCACATAGCGCTCACAAAAGTGGACTTTCCATTCCAGATGTCACTGAGAAGCTAAAGATCAGACAGATGTGTCCCTGCTGCCCCTCTTCCCACATTGTCTGCCTTGAGCCATTGAGAGTGCCATTGAAGCTGTGTGTTTTAGAGTGCTGCTTTTCAATCATGGTTGGCCAGCCACCTGCCTGGGTTTTTTTGTTTTTTTTTTTTTTTTATATCCCTGTGCTTTTAACCTTCTGATCCTTTACAGATTGATGCTTTTGTGCACTACAGTAAAGAACGATAGCTAGCAAAGTGTGTCAAACACTGTCTGTGGTTTTGTTCTGTCCTTTCTTGGCACTGCTGTGTTGATCTGCCTACAAGCTTTACATTCCTTTCATTTTTCTGTACTTTTATCTCCCAGCTTGGCAGCGGGTTGCAGATGGCCCAGGGCTCCCCCTGAGTAGACCTGCCATAAACACTGTTTCCGGTCACTTTGTGTTTTGAGCGTTGGTGAGCTTTTCCGTGACATATACCCAGATGAGTTCTGATGTGGTCATGTGTCCCAGGAGGGCACTGCTTTACCGGATCTCTGTTACCACTTAGAGTGGTAACAGAGGAGGGTGTCTTGGACTCCAGTTGCTGGGTTCTTGTCCCTCTCTGAACAGTTTTGTTTCTCTTAGGAAACTTAGTAGAAATGCTGCCCTAATGCCAGTCTCCTGCTGCTTATTAGAGAAGACGGTTGCATTAACTCCATGGTCTTAAGTTTTAAGTGGCCTTTGTGCTGCTCTTAGAGTCACCTTTGCTATTTGGTTTGACATTTCATTAGAAGCAGCAAGAAGGTGAGCCCATAGATCCCATGTAGTTGGCGGGATTCTTTTTCATTTTGTTGGGTGGTATTTAGACTACTTAATGGTTTATTTGATACCATTAGACGCCTTTTCATTTTATCTGTTTTGAGCAGAGTTTTTATGCTCCAAATTATATGGGGCTAGTGCTGTTTATTTTCAAGGATGCCATGCTTCCTGAGATCATATACAAGCTTATAAAGGATCCTGCATTACCTTGTAAAGGGTCTGAGAAATGCCGGCTGATTTTGTGTGTAGTTATGAAAGGGTTGGCTGTAGAATATCTTGCCACCTTGGAGGTGCTTTGGAAAACTTGGGGATACTTGCTGGCAGTTGAACCATCTAATACTTGACATGAAGTAGCTAAATGCCAACAAATTGTGGATTTCTGGGCTTTTGTGTTATAGGAACTCCCTTTGTTGAATGGCAGAGTTGCCCTCTAGCCTGGTTTACTTTTTTGAAATGTAAATGCCATGGAGGCTAAAATTAATTTCTCTTTTTAGTTAACTAAAGCTAACTAAAATTAATTTCTTTAGTGGTCTATTCTCTTAAAATTCCCTAAAATGATCATGGCACTCTAAGGGCTGTTTAGTGACATATGGGTCTTAAAAATATTTTGTGTGTGTGAATGCTTTGCCAAAATGTATCTATGTGACCAAGTTGTACTTTTGGTGCCTACAATGACTAGGAGGGAGCATCAGTTTCCCTGGAGCTGGAGTTATAGATCATTGTGAACCATCAGGTGTGTGCTAGGAACTGAACCTGGCTCCTCACAAGAGCAACAAGTGCTTTTAGCCACTGAACCCTCTCTTTGACCCTGACATGTGGGTCTTTTGGAGGATGTTCTATAAAACTCTCCTATAATCATTTTGATCTGCAGTTGGCTGTAAAGTTTAATGCAGAAATTCTGATGCTGGGCCTTTTGGTTCCTTAACTCCTAACTCCAGGAGAGGAGCCTGTCTCTCCATTATTATTTTCATACTGTACATCTTATGCATAAAGCTGGAAGCTCCCCAGACCTAGTGTAGAGCTGAGTGCCTCTCTGGAGCCTGCTCGAGGCTCTGGCTCATCAAGCCTGGGCAGTACAGACAGGGCATCAGCAACTCCTACTCTGAGGTCTCTCGCCTAGAAAGCAAGATTGGGTAAAGGCAACTCAGGCATTTAACATTTTGTAGAAATGGGTACTTCTGGTCACTTGTTTAACTTGTTCATTGTATTTCTTTTTAGGAATGCTTCTTACTGCCAATGAGTCCCCCAAGATGGGCATTTACTACATTCCGGTAAGAGCCAGCAGGGGCAGGCACAGCGAGTTTTGTGTTTGAACTGGTAGTGTTGATGACAGCCTTTAGGCTCTGTGTGGCTTTGCTGCACTATAGATTCACTGTGGATATAGTGTGTTCTGCAGCCCAGTAGAATAATATCTCAGTATTCTGTTGGCCAATTGTTTTGTACTGTTTAGTATAGGCTTGAAATTTAGTAGTCTTCAAATATGCATTGTTGTTTGTTTTGCTGGGAAATATTTCAGAATCTAGAACTTAAAGCTATTGACTAGCAGAAGTCTAAATCAAAGCTAAGAGTCTAGAGCAGTGGTTCTCAACCTTCCTAATGCTAATGCTATGTGACCCTTTAATACAGTTTCTCATGTTGTGGTGATCCCCCAACCATAAAATTATTTTTGTTGCTACTTCATAACTGTAATTTTGCTACTGTTATTGTAATATAAACGTCTGATATTTATGTAACACAAATATCGGATATGCGACCCTGTAAAAAGGTTGTTCAACCCCTAAAGGATCTGAGACCCTCAGGTTGAAAGCTGCTGGTCTACTGTTCTTCTAGTTACCTCACTGTAGTTTGCCTCTTTTAAAAATAAGTTGCACACTCAAGAAGTCAGAACATCAGGATTATCAGTGATGACACATAGTTTAGATTATCATATTGTCATTCTTAAAGAGTTGTTTTTCTACTCCGGGAGCTTCCGTGTTTTTACCTTTTGGTTTATAGAAGGAAAGAACAGGGATGTGTTCTCTTAGTAAGGCAGCCTTCATGTAGAGCTGGCAGAGTGGCGGGTATTACCAACGGGGAAACTTGAGAGCAGTGGACTCTCACTGCTGCTGGCCTCCCATCATGGCCGTCTTTGTTGGAGTAGCTCGGCTGTCTGTGGATTGGTTTTCACCGGCCTCCACCTGCTTCTGAGTTCCTTTGTCTTAGGAGGCTAATGCTGCTGCACTCTGTAGTGTTTGTTCTGAGTGATAGTAAAGTGAAAGCTGTTCAAACGGGAAGCTGCGGTTCTCCTGTATTGTCATATGCTCCTCTTCCCAGCCTCACAGATGCCGTTTCATCCATCTTCCCATGTTTCCGTGGCTTAATAGGTATTTGTTTGTTACATCAGCTGTGTGTCAGGCAACATGCTGGATGCCTGCGGCACACAGTACATAGTGCATTACCATTCCTCCATCCTCAGGGTTAAAACAGGAAGAAAGGTGATTTCAGGTCTGCACCATGAGCTGGAGGAAGAGGACTCTTTGAGAGTGCCTGGGCAGAGAGCCCCTTCCCCCAGAGTGGGATAGGTGCTGGGAGAAACTCAGAAAACTACCCAGAGTGACTTCAGGGAGAGCCTGGAGCTTGAGTGTGTAGACTAGTGGAGGGCAGGGTGAGCTGCAGAATAGGGGTAGCATCTCAGCAGCAGGGGGGTGCCTGTGGAGAGCTGGGAGAGGGTCTCATGGAGCAGAGCAGGCGCCCGATTGGGAAGGCTCTGGAAGTGTGTGTGCTCGGGAGGCATGCAGAGTCTGGCACATCATGAGCAGCCAAGTGAGGAGGCCAAGGTTGCCCTTTGGAAAGCTTGTTTGTTTCTACAAAGAGAATGACATATGATCTAAGCTGGAAACAGTCAGAACAGGCCGTAGCAGTTCCCTTGAGGGAAGGCAGTGCTGGACTATACTTTTTAGCATCAGTACTTTGGTAGGTCAAGACCCTTTGAGAAGGAAACAAATCTGACTTGGCATTAATGTCCACCTGTGGAGATGTGGGTGGACCTTAAGAAAATCTTCCCCTCGCCCCCCCTCCTGTCCTGGTCGCTTCCTTCTCCCCTAGGTGTGCTTACTGTGGAGCACTCCTAGTAAGCAGCAGCTCCGCGCCAGCACCACATCAAAAGGGCAGCTCCGCAGTGCGGGGGGTATCACAGGGATGGTACAGGCCAAGAGCTCGTATGCCATGCAGCCCAGAGGAGGCAGGTGTGGGAAGGAGGACCCACTTGGTAAGGAGTGTAGATACGGGTGTGAGGAGGAGGAAAGAAACAAGGGCGAGCCCAGGCTCTGCCAGGGCACATGCGTGCGTGCTGATGTCATTTCCATGCAGGAAGAGGTGGGTGATAATAAAAATATTTTCCTTTTGATATTTTTTACTTTGTGAGATGACCTTTTGCAGAAATGGCACACATTTAATTACACAAATAATATATTCATGTTCTTATTTTCAGTATTTTACAAAGTATGAGGGGAAAAATATATGCTCTGTCCCTATAAATGCTATTAATATTTGGTCCATTGTCTTTTCTGTTATAGTGTTAAATATGTGGATTTTATTTTATTTTTTTTAATCTTCAGTTTTGCTTTTTGTGTGTGTGTGACTGGGTTTCATGCAGCCCAGGTTGGCCAGGGATCTGCTATGTAGCCAAGGATGACCTAGAGCTTTCCTGATCTTGGCTTTGCCTCCAAGGTGGTGAGATAACAAGTGTGCTCTACCACGAGTGGCAACGTAGTGTTTTATAAGTAAATTGTATCCAGTTCTATAGACTCAATCTTAGGTATATTAACTTCAATAGTAAGTCACCTAAAGCTAGTATTCACAGGCACTGAGTTCAATACCTAACACTGGAAGGAAAAAAAAAATCACCTAAAATAGTCAGGCACAGTGGATACACCCATGACTACACAATTCAGGAGCAGAGGCAGTAGGATAGCTTGGGCTGCATAGCAGTCATTTCTACTATATTTCTTCAATTTGAGATGGGATCTCACTGTCTGGGCAGGTTGGCCTAGGACCTGAGCTATCTATGCTGCCTCAAGCTCTTGGTCCTCCTGCCTCAGCCTCCTCCCCTCCCCTCTCTTGCTCTCCCCTCTTCTCCTTCCTTTCTTTTTGGGGGTGGTGTGCTTTTGAGACAGGGCTTCTCTGTTGTAACCTTGGCTGTCCTGGAACTTGTGCTGCCCTTGAACTCACAAAGATCTGCCTGCCTCTGCTGCCCCTCACCCCAGGGCTGGGATTAAAGGTGTGAGTCACCACCCCCTCACCCCCCAACACTCCCACCCCACCTCTACTTAGGCCTTCTACAGTAAGTAGGATTGCAGGTGTGTGCCACCAAGCTTGGTTTCTCTGTTGTATTTTATTGCTGGGCATGTGTGGGCTATTTTAAAATTGAGGAGACCTCTTATTCATATGCAATTCTTTGGTTCTGTTTGGGGGTGGCTTGTTTCTTTCCTGTCCATTCCTGCACTGGGCATCACACCAGGGCTTTGCACCTCATACTGGCCAAGGAGGGGTGCTGGCCAAGCACTTTGCCCCCACACTGCGCCTCAGCCAACAGTGGGGTGTGCTGTTGTTCCAAGCGATGAGGACTTTGAGCAGCAAGAGCAAGAGGAGCTGTGGTGCTAGGTGATGAGACTGCTTCTGACTCACAAGCCTGCCTCCCTCACAAGGCCCCTGAGTCTCAGCTGGGCAGCTGAGGTTTGACAGGTGGCTATGAAATGGGCCCAGAGCCCTCTCCAGGTGCCTGCTCATGAGGGGCCAGTGTGCACAGGTCTTGCTAGGCCGAGTGCTGAGCTGCAGTTCAGCCTCTGCTCTCCTTCCTGACCCCACAGTCTGCCTGCCACTCTTGCACCAAATCTATTCCACAGCCCCGTTTGTCTTCACTTGGCACCTGCTCCTTTACTGCTCCTTCAAAGCAAGAGCAAGCCCCAGGGCTGAAAGCTTGCCATTTACCGGAAGATTAATATCAAACTTAAGGAGCTGCATTTGGCTCAAAGGCTCATTTGAGGCCTATAGAACCAGAGAACTGTGTGTTTAAGACATGGCTTGTGCCAAGTTTAGGAGGTCTGACCTGTGATTTGTACGAACATCTTATAAATCAGTACAGCCGTCCCACACATCCCTACAGGCTACGCTACAGAAAAGGCAGCATGATGTTCTCTCAGCTTGTTCGTGTTTGCCCTTCCAGCTGATACCATCTTTCCTGAATACTTGAAATCTCTGGAGACACAGTTTCCGACTTTAGTGTGCGGCCCCTTCCATATGCTAGGAAGACCAAGTGGGTTCCCCTCATCCTCATCTCACTTTCCAAGTCCTGTCTTTGTTCTCTCTCAAGGGAGTTGTCCTTGTTTCTTTACTTGCTTCAGCATCTGATTTATTAGTAGTTTAGTAGCATAGGGCAAGAACAGTGCTGACTCCATTTCAGGTTAGCTCTGCATAGTAAACACCTTTGGCAACTGCAGACTCCTGAGGGAATCCAGCCCTGCACCTGATACTCCAATGGGAATGCTCCTGATGTTCAAGGCTCTGTATAGCAAGTTCCTGTAAGCTCCTAGGCTCCACAGCAGGAGTTGCCTGCATGTTCCATAGTGGATGTGCATGCTTAGCGGAGGAAAATGTAGCATTACCTGTTTTGAAAGCTGTTTGATTTAGAAAACAGAATAACTGAGTTCATTAGAGGTATATATTTTCAGTTTTGTTTGAAATGTAAATTTAAGCTGCTAAAAAGATTATATGAAATAACCATTTAACCTTCCTTTCAATCCTGGTAGTTATTTTATTTCAAAACAGTTTATTAGGAAAAAACATAGTCTACATTTTTCTTTATTTTTGTTTGCTTATTATAAATCATCACAATATACTGATTAAGTATTTTACCGTTTACTATTTAATTTAAAAATTGGAATGTTATTTTTAGAATACCCAATCCCTACAAATAAGGCAGATTAAAAGCATGAAGGATGGGGTAGGGGTGTTAGGGAGATGGTTCAGATGGCAGGTGCTTGCTGTGCAAGTCTGAGGACCAAAATTGGGATCTCTAGCATCCATATAAATGCCAGGTGCAGTGCTGTGTACCTGTGATCCCATGCTGGGTTGCAGAGACAGGCAGATTCTAAGAAGCTGCTGGCCGGCCAGCCCAGCTAGAACCTGGAGCTCCAGGTTCAGTGAGAGACTCAGAAAGCAATGTGGAGAGCAACAAGTGTGCACCTGGTGTTACTCTCTGTCCTCTATCTGGCTGCGCACTTACACACATGAGCGCGCACACATACAATCACTAATATAAGAAAGCATGTAACCCTTTAAAAAACAAAGCCAACCCAAAGACGGTTGTCTAGCCTGCACTGGTCCTTGTGGTAAGAAATGGCCTGAGAACTCGAGCAGAACTGACGTGGCTCATAGAGGAGACAGGATGCACAGCAGCAGAGCCTTGTCTCGGTCTTTGTCAGACTTGAATATTAACTCCTGTCCCTCTTAGATAGTATGCAAATATTTTAAAACTAATATCTCCGCTTTCAACTTTTTAAGACCTGAGGCTTGATCTTTGTGATCACAGCACAAACCTGGGTTTGTATCGTAAATGCCTGGAAACATAACAGTAGCAGGGTGAGGGGGGCCAGGGTGCAGGCCCTGCTCTTCCTGGACAGCCCAGTGTACCATCAGTTGTCTCCCATGCCAGTGACCATGGCTCTGTGCAGCTTCATGTTGTGTGTAACCCTGCATTCTCCTGTCTGGCTCTTTCCGTCTCTGCTGGCTCTTGTCTCCCATTGATATGTCCCAGGGCCTGGGCCTTGGCTCTCTTCCCTCCATCTAAAGGCTGGGAGCACTCGGCTCAGAGCCTGCCTTTCTGTCTGAATTCACTCCCAGGCAGCCCACTGCCCCATGCTTTATGACCCACTACAGCTTCCTGTCCAGCCTCCTCCTCACCTGTTGCGTGTCTTCTCTGGTGGCCTCAGCTCTTCCACTTGAATGCCAACTGCACATCCTGTGTCCATGCAGAACCCCAGCAGTAGACCTTCGCCTGGGCCTGGGCCTGGTTCCCACAAGCTTGCCTTGTCCTCTTAACCCGTTTGTCCCTCTTTCCGTCTGCCTTCTGTTGTTCTTGTTGTTGGGTTTGTTTGTTTGTTTGTTTGTTTAGGGTCTTTCTGTGTGATCCAGGCAGTTGGTACTACCTTGGCCTCCAGTGTTCTGGGATTGTATGTGTGCACTCCCATAGCTCACTTTGCAGTCTGTTTTTCTTAAGTCAACATCTAGATTGACGTAAACAGTAAAAATACAAACAGAACAAGTATAAACCAGTCCTTTAATCTTCTGCTTAAAACTGGTCCAGTAGCCTACCCATTTGCTCAGAATAATGTCCTAACTATGCACACAGTTTGAGATGTTCTGTAAGGTAGACAGAAAAGACTAGAGACCAGATTCTCTGTCTCCTCTCATCCTGCTGAAACTAGATCTTGGTAAAAACCATTTCTACTTATAAGGATCACCAAATTGTCAAACCAGATTGCCAGCTAAACCAGCCATATAGTTACCAAAATGAAATTATTAGAGAGGAATTTGAGTTTTGGGTGGGTGGTAGCTACTGGTCTGCTGGTTTTGTTTTGTTTTGTTTTTTGTTAATTTGACACAAGCTAGATTGATCTGGGAGCCGTGAATGAGGTATTAATTGCCTTTTTGGGGATGCCATAGGCAAGGTTGTGACATTTTTATTTTATTTTTATTTTTTAGCTTTATTGTAGAAGAGTAGAGTGAGAGAGGGGAGGTAGAGAGATGAAAGAGGGGAAAAGAATGGGAAAGGAGAAAGGTCAGAGAAGAGAGCGAGAGGGAAGAGAAGAGGACGAGAGCTGGCATTTTCTTGATTACTGATTAATGTGTGGTGTGGGAGTCCAACCCACTCCGGGCAGTGGTGCCCTAGGCAGGCAGTCCTGGGTGGTGTCAAAGAGCAAGGCTTGGTGGCACTGCCTTTAATCCAAGCACTTAGGAGGAAGAAGCAGGCAGATTGATCTCTGGGAGTTCAAAGCTAATCTTGCTTCACAGTGAGTTTTAAGCTAGCCAGTGATCCATTGTGAAACCCTGCCCCAAAGGAAAGGAAGAAGGAAGGATGAGAGAAGGGTGTGAAGAAAGGAAAAGGTAAGCTGAGCGAGCGTGGGGAACAAGCAGTAGACAGCCGTCCTCCATGGTTCCTGCCCCCGATTCTGTTGAGTCCTGACCTGACTTCCCTCAGCGGTGGACTGTGCCTGGGACCTGAAAGCCCAATGAACCCTCTTCTCCCCAACTGGCTTTCAGTGTTATCACAGCAATAGACAGCAAACCAGGACACCCAGGGATTATCCCTAGGGCCAAGCACTCTAGCACTGTGTTACAGTCCCCGCTGTGCTGTCTAAGCAGAAAAACAAAAGTCAAAACAAAGGAGCCAAATTCTGCTGCTATTTGGCTTCACCTGTGGGAGCCAAGGCACGTGGACCCTAGACAGGGAAAGTTTACTCATGTCTGTCTGCATCTCCAAGAAACCCCCAAAACTTTTTTTTTTTTTTTTTTTTTGGATTTTGTTTTTTTTCGAGACAGCGTTTCTCTGTGTAGCCCTGGCTGTCCTGGAACTCACTCTGTAGACCAGGCTGGCCTCAGAACTCAGAAATCTGCCTGCCTCAGCCTCCCAGAGTGCTAGAATTACAGGCATGCCCCACCACTGCCTGGCAAAACCCCCCAAACTCTTCAAGGATAACTTTTTTTAAAAACTGAGTTTGACTCTTGCACATAATACCAAAAAAAATTTTTTTTGAAAATTTAACAAATTAAAAAAATTTTAAAAAAAATTTAGCAATTTAAAATTTTAAGTGAGGGAAGTAGGTATATTTCATGACCAGTCCTAAGAGACTAGAAAGGTAGAAGTTCACATGGAATAGTTACATTGAATAGAGATGTACGGAGACACAGAGGATGCTTTTTCAAACGTGCGTAGGGCTGAGTGACCACCAGACACCTTTTGGCATTCATTTTGGGCTGCTCCTAGCTATCTGTGTCATATCCTCTTACACCAGAATCAGACAGTCTTGATGCTGTACTGCAGACCAGGGACCTGGTGAGGCCCAGCTACCTGTTTTGTAAGCGAGGCTTTATTAGAAAGCCGTGGGCTCTCTCAGCATTCTCCCTGAGGACACAGCTGAGTAGCTGTGCTGCAGAACATACAGTGAGAGCCCTCTCATCCCCCGCTGTGCTTACTTATCTGCCTCTCTGTGTATCCCCCATTCCCTACATAAAATGTGGGTTGAAGGTGCTTTTCCCCAGCACCCAAAGCAGTTTTGTCTCACTTTAGATCTGTGTTGAAAATCAGTGAACAAATACCTGTGAGGCATCTGATGACCAGATGTTGGGAGCACTAGTCAATGGATGTGTATTTTGACAGGGATGGTTTGCAGTGCAGTAGCCATCTTTAGACCAGATTGACATTTCACAGTAGTTTTCTTCCGCTGCCATATTAAAATGTAGAAGCAGGCCTGTCCTGTGGTCTGTGCAGCCTGGGCTCCTTTGCCCTGGAGGCACACTCTGATCACCCAGCACAGAGCAGCTTTGTTTGGGAATGCCAACAGGTTTCTACAGCCAGGACTTCATTCCTAAGATTTGATGGTGATTCTGAATGTAGAACAGACTGGTTTAATCCTTTTCCTAGAAAACTGCGAAAAGAGACGCGAGCCAGGGACGTGGAGCTTTTGCTGTATGTTTATTGCTGGTCCTGCAAACGTTGCCTTGTGTGTAGGGCACAATTGCTGCTGTGGTACATGTGTGAAAGGCCAGACAGAGTCTTTGCTTTCTTCATGTAGGGACCTGTGCTGTTCACTGGAGTTTCTGCTCAGTCCCCTGCCGGATGTGCCTGTGGAGTTGCCTCAGTGCAAGGCCCCTCTTGAGCATTAACTTGATACTCCAGAGAGCTCCCTAGAAGAGCTATCTATTGGCACAGTACCATGTGCTGAGTTGTTGTTACTGTGGTGTGCATGTACATTTTGGAAATGATTGATGCCATTTTCCTATAAAAGGCTGATTGAATCCAAGAACTGTTGGATACAGTAACAGAAGTAATTGTGTTAGAAATCTCTATTTTATAGGACTAGTAGCAACCTATTCCTTTGGTTTGGGAAAGTAGTGCTATAGGCCAAAAAAGGGGGGGGAACCCCTTTCCCCCAGGGACTCTGCCAGCAAGCAGAGGATATACAAGACAGAACACAAGCAAGACAAGTTTCTGCTGAATGCCCTCCCTACTACAGGCGTGTTGAGCGTGCTTTGAAGGAAGGAGGAAGCTTTTGAAGCCCAGAACAGAGAGCAGGAAGGAATCTTTGAGGTCTACTAAGCCATCACCTTGATTTATAGCTGAGGCATCGGATTATTTGTTCAAGGTCAGATAACCGTTTGTTAGCAGAGCTGGATCTGGGGTTTCTTTCCTTGCTCTGATGGCCCAACGGAAGGCGCTTAGATGTTGGAGTGGGCAGAGCTGAGTGAGGCCTGGCCTTGTCGCCGACTCACTGGCCTTTCCAAGCCTGTTCCCTGGTCAGGGTGAGAGCGGGGAGCATGGCACCTTTCGAGCGTTTTCAGTTAGGGCTCGTCTTTTACTGCTCCCTGGGCGCCTGCCTTGGACTAACCTTGAACTGGGAGAGCTTTTTCAGCAGAGTAGTGGCTGCTGCTTTCTTTCAGCTCTGGTTGCCAGTCCCTTCCCTTCTGCATCTAGGACAGAGCTAGTGACTCCTTGTTCCTGGGAGCTTGTGGTAGCAGCCGTGCAGTTCCTTCTGCTGTGCGCTGTGGGTGATGAGCAGCAGCACCAGGACAAACACTGTTGTTTCTCCACATTTTCACAGTGACAGCACACTGGGAGGGCCCTGCTCCCTTCAGATAATGGGCTTCTAGGCATGGCTCAGCCCTGGGTGCACAGCATCTGCCTGTGTAGTGCTGCTCCAGCAGAGGGCATGCTCCAGAGGGGTCGTAGGATTGGCTTGGCTTGGTTATGGGACTGGGGATGGATGCTGGGCTCTTCTTCATGCCAAGGAGCCTGCTACCTCTAAGCTGCAGCCCCAGTCCTTTTTACGCTTCATTTTGAGATAAATTCCTAAGTGTCCAGGCTAGCTCTGCAATCTAGCAATCAGGCTTGCTCTGTAGTTCAGGCTGGCCTTAATCCCAAGATTCCTTCTGCCTCAGTCAGCCAAGTGGCTGGCACAATAGTGTTGCTAGTCTTTGCTTCTTTGTAGGTTCTTCTTTTCCCTACCCTTTACCCCTTCCCACTGCACCTCCTATCACTAGATAGGAGAGAAAGAAGGATACAGGGAAGAGAGAAAGATCGAGATCTCCAAATCGAATTTCTATCTTGTTTCTTCTTTGCTTTTAGCTGGTCTTTGCTACTTTGTTGGTTCTTCTTTTTCCCACCCTTTATCCCCTTTGTTTCACCCCCATCACTGGATAGGAGAGAAAGGATAGAGACAGAGAGTGAGAGAGAGCTCTGAATCTAGTTTCTTCACATTTCTTCTTTGAGGATGGCTACTAACAAACTGCTACTAATCTCCCTAAACAGCCAATAGCCACCCACCCCACCTACTGGGGCTCTAGCATTTATATACCCGCTGAAATATTCCCAGAATTCCAAATATCACACAATCACAGAAACTGTCTGCAGCTGGCAAAACCATACCTCTGCTAGAGCACAAGGCAAGTCATAGTCAGCTAGACAAAACAGCCTCCTACCCTCACACCTGGGACTAAAAGGAAGCATTCTTAAGATATTTCTGTGTTTTGTTTTCTTTTGTTTTGTTTTAAAAAAAAAAAACCAAAATTCTAGAATTCTCACTACAGGGTGGGTCTGTGTTGCCAGATTGTTCTTTGTGAGACAGGATCTTACTACACACCCTAGCTCTAGAGCCTCCTGCCTCCACCTCCACCTTCCAAGTGTTGATCTATAGGCATATGGGACCACATTGCCTATGACATTTAAGTTAATTTTCTGCTCCACTTGATTATATTCACTTGACTTTGAAACCTGCTATCTCTCGAACTCTGACCCCCAAAAATCCCTGCTGTCTGTGTAAGAGTTTAAACCAATGAAATCGAAGTTAAGAGACATTAAATATAATGACTAGAATACAAAATGTGGGAGATTTATAAGATAAAATTAGAAAGTTCAGAATGGGCGAGGCACACCTTAGCAGCTACATCTGTAAAAACAGCAGAAGACTGTTCAGCTGTTGAAGCCCAAGAGCTCGGAGTGCCCATGTACATGGATGTGTGGCAGAGGCCAGTGAGGGATGCTCCTGAAATTTCTTTTATTCATTGAGAAGTTTTTCTGGTAATTCTGGATTGGTGAAACTCAGAAGTCCAGGATTATCAAGTTATCAGGTATAACCTATTCTCAGAAAGCATGTTTTCAAGATGTAAGGAAGAGCGGGATCTTAAAGACAGCAGGTGTGAGGTGAGGTGACACCCACGAGTTAGCCTAGAGCAGAAACCTTCTGTCACTGAGTGTGCAGGAAGAGCTCTCTCTTGGGCACGAGGACAAACACATCGGCTGCCAGAGCAAAGCGGAGGAGGGTTTGAGTGCAGACATGGGGCACTTGGATGAATTCCGATTTGAATTAGAGACAGGGAGTCTGCAGATGTCGTCAGGGGACATCTGCTTAGTGTTCACCTCCACCAAAGGTGTGAAGGGGAGGCTGGGTCTGTGGGGAATTTGGAAGGATGGGTATCTTGTGGATGCTAGCTTAAGGGGCACAGATGTAAGGGTAATGAGCAGCACACTAGCTTGTGAAGGAGTTGGAGTCCAAGTTAAGTATGTTTTCATGAACTTTTCAACTAACGAAGGAGGGGAGTGGTCTTCCATTTTCCTGTTCATTTCGGTGTTTACTAAACCAAGCTCACAGCATTTCTTCGTAAGTGAATTTTATCCAAGGCAACAAATGCTCTTCTTTGGTGCTGGTGTTCATTCGTGTATATAACTGTGAAGTGAGAGGAAACGCACCATGGTAGACGGCAGTGTGCGCTGTTTTCAACTTTCCAAAGAGGAAATGGGAGCTTCCTATTCTAATCTAAACACTCTTGGGCAGTAACAGTATCTGCGACACTTTTCTTAACAGAGGAAATCCTCTCCACTTCCCATCACAATTATTGGGCAACAAAAATAGCAGACATACCTAAGGCATTAATGTGTATTAATCAGGAAATAATTTTCTGAGCATCCTGCCACATTTTCAAACATAAATTTCAGTTCTGATTGGTTTAAAAATATGTAATTTACATGTGGAAATATTTGATACACATATGGCATATGTTACATTATGTAAATGTATCAAATGATTCTTGTTTTTTTAAATGGGCACATGTCTAATGTTCATTCTTGAAATGAATGACTTCCTGTCTGACACCAGTTTGAGTCTGATGATGACCCAAGCCTTGCTTACAAGGTCTGTTCTCCCATCTTGGGGCTTTCCGGGCTGATCCTCTGCCATTCTTTGGAAGTGACACTGTAAGCCAGTTTCCTGTGAGTGACGCCACTCAGGTGGCAGAGGTAGAGGACAGTATTTGCACAGTGGCAGGAATTGCCTGAGGATGTCCGACTGAAATCAGGACACATTATCTTTTATTAATATCCCCAGTAGCTGTATTTTCTTTCCTTAAAAACAGAAGGCAAAGGGCCAGACATGTAGCTGAAAGGTGGAGATATTTAGGCATGTGCAAAGCAAAGTAAGAGAGCTATTGGGTGTGTGCTGTCTGTCCTCTGCTGCCTGTGCTTCCGCAAAGCTGACCTCTAGGCCCCTCTCCACTGAATCATCCCATGAGGGGGTGGCTTTGTGTGGCTTTGCTTTTTCATTTTTATTTATTTGGTTTTTATTAGTTAATCTCATTGTTTAAAGGCAGGAGTCTTACTGCCTAGCCTTGAGCTCCTGGCCACTCACTTTCCCGACATATGGTCTCAGTTGTATTGCCTAGGGCGATCTTACACTCCAGCCCTGAAGCAGTCCTCCTGTGTCAGCCTCCTCTGTAGTTGTGACTAGAGATACAACCGTCACAGCCAGCTTAGTATGTTGTTACCTTCTTAGGGAACACAATGCTATTCTTGGCTAGGAATGAAGTGATATGTGATTGGTGGTGCTAGGACACTGAAGGAAAGGTTCCTTGCTGTCCTAGTCAGGGTTTCTATTCCTGCATCATGAACCAAGAAGCAAGTTGGGGAGGAAAGGGTTTATTGAGCTTACACTTCCACGTTGCAGTTCATCACTAAAGGAAGTCAGGACTGGAACTCAAGCAGGGTTGGAAGCAGGAGCTGATGCAGAGGCCATGGAGGGATGTTTCTTACTGGCTTGCTTCTCCTGGATTGCTCAGCTTGCTCTCTTATAGAACCCAAGAGCACCAGCCCAAAGATAGTACCACTCACAAGGGGCCCTCCCCTCTTGATCACTAATTGAGAAAATGCCGCACAGCTGGATCTCATGGAGGCACTTCCCCAACTGACGCTCCTTTCTCTGTGATAACTCCAGCCTGTGTCAAGTTGACACACAAAACTAGCCAGTACACTTACATACCTGCTTCTTGCATGTCTGCCCATGGCCATATGCCCTCATTCATCTGCTCAGCACAACAGTTTCTGGACAGCTTTGTAGCTCACAACAGAACAGTGAGAAGGACAATCTCATGCCTGCCTGCCTTGCTGTCATGAATCTGTACAGAGTGGTGTTTCTCTATACCTGCTAAAACCACACTGACTTACCGTCATCAGCCTGAATCCACAACTTGCATTAGTTGGCCACACAAGGTATTGTGCATTAATGAATTTTCACAGATGACTGTGCCACTGTATACCATGATGGTGTCCTACCAAAATCTGTTCCTTCCTCTCTCTCAGCCTTGCAGGCCTCAGTAGACCCTGACTCGTCTTATAGGTTTGCCTTTTTTCTAGAATATACAGTTCTATCTGCTACGCAATCATTTCAGACTGACTTTTCCCATAGTAATTTGCTTTTAGGTTCCTGTATCCCTTCTTGTGGCTTACTTACTAGCTTATTTCTATATGTTATGTCAAGACTGATTGTGTGGATATGCAATAGTTTGTTATACCTGCTAACAAATTCCTTATTTACCCATTGCTGTGACAATAAGCTAGTCACATTGTGTCCATAGTCAAGGAGCAGATTGGGGGGCTGCTCTGGTTCTTACTATACCCAGGGTTACCTGGCATGTGACCAGGGTGCATAAAGGACTGAGTTTTTAAATTGTGTTTTCATTTTAATTTTTCTTTAAAGAGCCACATGTGACTAGCAGTGACCATGTTGGGGTGCTGCACAGTGTGTCCTTAAATATCCCAGAGTGGGCCTTGGGCGTTAAGTCAGTAACTTAGACTACTTAGCTTCGGCCTTCATAAACAACAATTCAAGCCAGATAAAGTTTTTGTAAACCTCTCTTAAAGGGTACTGTACGTTCTGAAGGGCCCTGACAGACCTGGGACGCTGCTTCAGTCCTGTTTCAGAAGTGGATTTCTCCTCCTGCGTTATTGGTGCGCTTCCTTCCTTCCACCAGGCCTCTGGCCCTCTTCCTTTGCTTTGGTTGCTAAGCACCGTGGGACTAAATCTTTGCTTCACCCAGAACAGCTGTTTCCCACCAAATTGCATGGTTCCTTCCCTGCCCAGGATCTCTCTCCCTGTCCGATTTTCCTCTTCCCCCTTCCTTCCCACCGCCCTCCTTTCTTTCCTCCTCCTACTTCCACTCCTTTCTTTATTCTGAGATTATTGATTTTTATGTAAAGCTTTCTTCATGGCCGTGATAATGTGTAGGTGTTTGCCTGGTGCTTGGGATCTATCTTGAGACACCACTAAAAAAGATTATTAGGACACACACTCTCCCCTTTTCACAGTGGTGCACACACATTTTCTAGCTTCGGATCCTTGAAATGGTTAGTGTGGGAGCTTAGTTGACCTCACAGGGAACGTGAGCTCACAGTCTCTCTAGCACTATTGAAGTTGGCGTTTTAAATGATTGATTCCAAATTGGTGGTTTTTGTTTTAGTTTGGAGGATTTTGTTTGTTTTCCATTCTCCTTTGGCTTTATCTGGGGACATAAGAAGCCTTTTGCTGGATGTGAAATGTCTCCTTCAGGATTTCCTGGTTCCCTTGCATGCCCCTCTGGAGGTGATGAGTAGCCATTGAGAGGCAAGAGAGTTTATGACCTTCCTAGGATAGCACTGTTAAAAGGTAGGACTTTGAGAAAGTGTCACAAACTTTTTAAAAGCTTTATTCTTCCTTTGTTTTTGTGAAGTTTCCTTCCCTGGGTGTTTTGACATAGACTTCAGAATTGATTCAGAAAGCACAGAGAGTGTGCTGAAGACCCCTAGCATATCCTGTGCTAGCAGGAAGTCAAGTAGAACGGAAGCGACTGGTGTGCTGACAACCAAGGACAACATACTAAACCATCTGTGATTCTTGGCAGAATGAACCAACAAAGCAAGATTATGGGGGTGCCGGCTTCCAGGTGCATGATCAAAGGATAACTCCATTCTCCAGTGTAAAGTTGGCCTGGTTCCTCTCGTCTGTGGGGCCTGTGAGGTTGAATTTAGCAGTTAGGAAGGTGTAAGAGGAAAAGGTTTTAAGCATAAGACGTTGCTCAGCATCTTGTTACTGCAGGCTCTGGGCGTGAACTCTAGGAAATGCTCTGGAATTCAAGTGTAGTATGATAGACATCAGATTGTAGTCTGTAGCCAAGATGCAAGGCCGGGTTCCTCAGGAAAGAATACATGGGAGACCTTTAAAAAAAAAATCTGTGCTTCTCATGTAGCCGACAGAAAATGAAACTGTGGTAGAGTTGCTCTCCTCCTTGTTTTGTTTTTCAATCAATACTGAAGGAAAATGGAAGCTGAGGAGTTTTTATGTCATTTAATATGCCGTTTGTGGGGCTGGAGAGGTGGCTTGGCAATTAAAAACCATACTGTTCTTCCAGAGGACCTGAGTTTGATTCCCAGCACCCATGCAGGGCAGCTCACAACCACCTGTAACTCAGCTCTAGGGTCTCCGATTTTTCCTTCTTGCCTTGATAATGCTGTACTTGTATGTACAACCACACATACACTTAATTAAAATTAAAAAAAAACCCCTTTATGTCATTCATATTTTTAATGTAAAGCAGACAGATATGTTTCATTTTTAACTTCATAAGTTGGGTTTAAACCCCCCTTCTCTCTCTCTCTCTCTCTCACACACACACACACACACACACACACACACACACACACACACACATTTTGGTTTTTGAGCCAGGTCTATTTAGTAGGCAGTCTTCTGAGATGTGGGGTGGGCCCTTGGAAGTCCTTGGGTCTCTCTGACCTCCTCTGTGGCTCAGCTTTGCCGGGAATGGCTCCTGCAAGTTGACTCCCAGAACCAACTTGTCTCCAACTCAATTTAATACCAAAATTTGGAAACAAATGAAAAGATAAAAAGATTGATACAAATATAAGTGTCACGAAACTGAGCACCTAATGCAGAACATGTTTCCATGGTAACCTTGGCACACGCTCCCTAAGACTCCTGCCAGAAATGTTAACTGGATCTAATTATGAGGAGCAGTCTGTATGATCTCGTTATGAGGAGCAACTTCAGCCCCCCAGAGAATATCCCTGTCTGAAAGGCAGGAATGGTGGAGTAGAATCTTCTAGATTCGATTTTTAAAAAACAACTTTGTCAAAAACTCTGTCCTTTAAAGGATAAATCTAGTGGCTTCTTGTGTATCCAGCATCATGTTGTCCCCACCGTCTAACTCTGGGGTCCTTCACACCAAAAGGAAGCTCAGTGTTGCCTCTCCTCTCGCTCTCACAGTCCCACCAGCCACTCCAGCGCTGTAGGGCTGCTCCTGCACATTGCGTGTAAAGGGATGCCCTGATAGGTGCTTTGGGCTTTTCCCTGTTGTCGCTCCATCTCTGCTGTGCTCATTTCCCCTTTGCACTCCGTTCTGTGTGTGCAGCACTCCCTGCCCGCTCATTTGCTGAGCATATTTAGGACTTCATGCAGGAAGCTGTTCCTAAGGCAGGCCCGATTATTCCACCTCCAGACACACATGGTGTTCCTCACCCCATGCGCCCCTCACCCCATGTGCCCCCTTACCTCTGTATCTTGTCATTTTTTTGTTGTTGAAAGCTAGAAACTTTAAAGATAATGTGGAAATTATGGAACTTAATTCCCCACATCCAGAGTTTGTTGCTTGTGTAGTAAGGCTCCTGGACTAACTATAAAGTCTGATTTTGTTAAAGGGAGCCACAGAAATCTGTTTGCTTTGCTTAGTCGTCAGTTAATGATTGAACAGAATTTCTTTAAATACCTGGAATCAGCAAGTCTCCCAGCCACTATCAGCATAAATGCAAGTCAGATCGTGTCAATCCTATGCCAGAGCCCTCTGAAGGCCTCTGTTTCACTCAGTACAGAGAAGTGAGCGGCCTGCAAGATGGCCCCTTTCGGCTGTGCTGGGCAGGCCTTTTCCCTGACCGCACATGGCTCTGAGTACACCACCTCTGCAGTTGCCAGATGTGCTCTGCAGTCTCTCCCTGTTGGGCCTCTATCTGGTCACATTTCTCCTCCTGCTTTAGCTGTGATGCCTGCTCATAGTGGAACCTTTGCCTCATGGTTCCTGGAGGCCAAGGTTTCTACTCAGCTCTGATCACTTTCTCTACAGTGGAAGGCGGTTTTTGTGTGGTGGCCTTGGATGGATAAGGGCATCTTTGCTTAAGAATGAGGCAGTAGAGATGTGTTCCTGGGGACTCTGTGTGACCATGAACAGGGGCTGTTCCTGGGTTCCCTGTGTGAGAGTGAGGCAGTGGACTGCTGCCTAGGCATCCCTATGCGCCTTGTCTTGTCCCCTCAACGGTTTCCTTTTGACTCATTGAGCCACTGTTTCCAGACACCAGTGCCTCAGGACCTTTAGTTTTCTGGAGAATACTCCCTGGGTTCTTCCAGAGGTGGAAGCACAACAGTGCCCACTTGGCCTCTGGTATATAAGGGACTGATTGGGACAGGGATCTCAGGATCTGACATCTGGACCAGCTGTCATTTTAGCCCCATAGCTTGAGTCACTACTTCCACCTTTATTCTTTCGGCCCCAAAGCCATGCAGTGCAGCTTGGGTTTACCAGAGATCTGTCTCCTTAGAGATGGTGGGAATTAGGTGTCTCCCATCCTGTCACCTCCTTCCTCGTGCCATGCTTCTTTCTGACTGCCCAGATGCACCGTCTGTCTTCCCACTCTGCTGCTGCCCAGCTCTGTCTGTGGACTTGCTGACAAGATGTGCTCCCTACGTCACTGTACCTCTTCTGTCCTAAAGCCCTTTTTATATTTGTTTACTGTCATTTTAACAAGGCTTGAGGATAGGAACTGCTATTAGTAACTGAAAGCTCCTTGTAGTTAATATTGGCTTTAATATTGTATTTAATGGTTTGCTTGGGATGTCCAGTCTCCCTTGGCTTTTAAATGTAGACATGCTGTCTACTGCTCCTTTGTCCTTTCAGAGCCTTGCATAGTCTAACTGTTCCTTGACCAGCTGACAGGGAGAGAGCACCATAAACAGGGCTTGTTTATTTTATTTAGCCTTGTCTTTTCCTATTAGTTTTAGTATCTAAACTATGTTTCTAAACTAAATCAAAAATAAATCACAGCAGATAATTTTTCTCGTTTTCAAAAGTAAACACTGCTACATTGTAGTGCATGCCTATGATCCCAGCACTTGAGAGACACAGGAAGAAAGATGAGCAGTTCAAGGCCCTTCTGAACAGAGTTGAGACCAGTCTGGGCTCAGATTGTTCACCAAATAAAATAAAGCATAAACACTGAGATTAAATTGTAGTAATGCTAATCTGAATTTTAAGAATGGGACAAAAGGCTACTGCAGAGCAATGCCCCTTTGAATGACTCATAATTACTCAGTTAATGCATGTAAACTTGGGTGTGCAATTAGGCAGCTCATTATGCTGCAAATGCAATTACATGCTCAAAGTCAGCTCCTCCCTTTGGCTCACCGGTCTGTGATGGCTCATTACAAAGCATCAGCTGTCAAACTGAAAACTACATGCTGGTGCTGCTGGGTCTCAGAGCCAGCATGGAGCAAGCTATAGAAGGAAAGTTCTATATAGCTTAGCTAAGCTTGGTATATATTTGCTACAGGAAGCAATATTCAGAGTGTGTGTGTGTGTGTGTGTGTGTGTGTGTGTTATAGTACAGTACTATCATCTCTTTCTTACCTGTAATTTTTATTTTTAAAAAACTATTGTTTTCTGTTTTATAACTGACCTGATTCCTTAGGACTCAAGTTTTACCTGGATTGACATTAATGAGGCTCTTTCTTATCTTTATTTTGTCTTAACTCAGTGATATGAATATATATGATTTTGTTATAGACATTTTAAATGTGTTTAATAATGGGACACTAACACAGACAACACCTGACATTCCATATAACCTATGGTATCTTTGCTCTACTATCATTTTTTAAGATGTCCGACGCTCTGTGCTGTAAAGCCTGGGCCAGGTTGTTTCTGGTGAAGATGAAAGCCTCCTGGTGAGAACGGTGGCTTCCTGCTGGGACCCAGGTGTGAGCCCCCGAGTCTGACTTCATCCCTTAGAGTGACTAGCATGGTCACTGAGGTGGCAGCACAGCCGTGCCCACTTGGCTTCTGGCATTCATTCAAGGGACTAGAAATGGTGGTGTTTAATGCTCGAATCCCAGAATTTATTTTTCAGTCTGTTTTTAGAATGTCCTGTGACAGCGCCCGCGCTGCCATGGTACCGAGTATTGGGCGTAGGCCTGGGGGATTAACAAAAAACACAGACACGGGTCATTCTGCAAGGAGAATGCCAAAACTTTACTGAGAGACTAGCAATATATATACTAGAGGCCAGGGAAGGAACAGGAGAAAACAATTATAGTCATAGGTCGGGCACCTGGGAAGTCCAAACCACACCAGGCAGGAAGGCAGGAATCAAGCTTAGCCACGGGATGTTTTGCTCTCAACCTGTGCAAAAAGCTCAGCTGGGGGTGTTGAGCCAAGCTCTCTGGTTCCCAACAGTCCTGAAAACAATTAAAATAACTTAATAGTTAACTTGAATGGCTGCCAAGTAATAATATTATTCTGTAGTCTGCATCAGCATTGCATAGTGAGCAAATATAGTTCTTTTTTTTTTTTTTTAAACTGGATTTGCTTAGTTATTTGTGTATTGTAAATGTATGTGGCTGCACACATGTGGTGGTCAGAGGACAGCTTTTTACACCATGGAGGTCTCAAGAGTAGAACTTAGGCTGCCAGGCTAGGCAGCGGGCACCTCTACCCATCGAGCCATCTCATGCTGGAGATGGATCATCCAGGATCTGGAATGTGTTAAGTGCATTCTCTGAGCTACAGCTCCTAGCTCAGAAAACATGACATGGTTGATAGAAAGTTAACAGACCATCAGTTGTTTAAAAAAAGTTTTCCTCAAGTTATAAAAGCAAAACTTAGTAATTAGTGTGTATTTAAGGATTATCTGACATGTAACATTACGCCTTGGAAGACAGCAAGGGACTTTGACACATTAGTATGCAGTCATTGTAAATATAGCAAATTTATGATCATGGTTTTTGCAGCTTACTGGTAGGCCTGTGAGCAAAGCCCTGGTGTGGAGAAGTGCACAGTTAATACCTTTAGTAAGCTCCGCTTCCTAACAGTGGCTGTGGGGTCTGTGTGGAAAGGAAGTGGGAAATATGCTAAATAGTGTCACAAATAGGTTTAATCTTGGATTTGGTGGAAAATTTAATGGCCCACAAATCTGTTTGTAGAGATTATTTATCATAAGTAGGCCTGTCTCCTGAAAAACAGTTCCATGAAAATCCAGGTAAGTAATCAAAAAGAAAGTCACAAGACATTCTAAAAGAAGCCTAGAGCCCCGTGAGGTGGCTCAGCAGGGAAACATGCCTGCACTAAGCCTCACAACCTGAGCTTGGTCCCTGGGACACGCATGGTGAGGAAGAGGGCCATTCCCTGACAGTTGTCCTCTGACCGCCAAATGACACCCTCCTCCCACCCACACACTAATAAATAAATGTAATAATAATTTTTTTAAAGGAGGCTATGGAAAACTAGATTTGCATCTGGTCTGACATTTTGTTATTCCTGTCACCATCCCTAAGAGAAGTCAGAGCATGAAATCTATTCTTGGTCCTTCAAGTTCATGTTTATAGCTGCCTCGATGCTAAGACCTCCTGGCCTCATCTGGGCATCTCTCACCTGCAGCCAGTGAGCTACAGATTGAAAATACTTGCAAAATTATGATCTACATGCTGAGTATATACAGGCTTGGTGTCATGTGACAAAACTTTTTCTGGGAAGATGCAATACACACCTACTCACTCAAATAGGTATCCCACAACAAACCAAAGTATAAATGCCACCTGTCTTAGTCACGGTTTCTATTCCTGCACAAACATCATGACCAAGAAGCAAGTTGGAAAGGAAAGAGTTTATTCAGCTTACACTTCCACACTGCTGTTCATCACCAAAGGAAGTCAGGACTGGGATTCCAGCAGGTCAGGAAGCAGGAACTGATGCAGAGGCCATGGAGGAATGTAACTTACTGGCTTGCTTCCCTTGGCTTGCTCAGCCTGCTCTTTTATAGAACCCAAGACTACCAGCCCAGGGATGGCACCACCCACAAGGGGCCCTCCCCACTTGATCACTAATTGAGAAAATACCCCATAGCTGTATCTCATGGAGGCATTTTCTCAACGGAAGCTCCTTTCTCTGTGATAACTCCAGCCTGTGTCAAGTTGACACACAAAACCAGCCAGTACACCACCAAAGTCCACTTGGTAAACCATAAGTTTTATTGGGATTACTTACAGGAAAAGAAATGACCCAAAAGACAGTTGCATCACCAAAGCCCCCAGAAACTCACAAAAACTAGGAACCTAGAGCACAGTACACAGCCTATCTGCAGTTCAACAGGTTGAAGAATGTCTTTCCTCAAGTGAGCTAGACCTCTTCCGGACAGCTGTTCTGCTCTCAGTCTTCTTTGTAGCTTGTCTTAAGAATCTTTGCAGCTCAGCTTGTTCAAGAGGGACTTTCAGCTTCTAGTGCTTATTCTGGTAAGGAAGGCCTAGTGACTCTGGTCAATTTCTGGGACTTTCTAAAGCTATTTTGAGTTGTAGAGCTTCCCTGAAGGGTGAAATGTTTCAGTCTTTGGAGGAAACTGTTATATAAGACTTGGGTTTTAGGTTTTTTAGATTCCAGGGCTTTGAAGGTCACTTTGCCCTAAGCAATATAATGTGATAGTTACTTACATAGCAGTTATATTAGCTTTTAAAAGAACTTGTTTTTTTTGTGTGTGTGTGTGTCTGTGTCTGTGTCTGTGTGCGAGCGCGCCTACATGAGTTTAAGTGTACCATGTTCATGCAGGGGCAGAAGACTAGAAGAAAGTTGCAGGTTCCCTAGAATTGGAATTGCAGGCAGTTGAGAACCATCTGATGTTAACTGAACCCAGATCCTCTGCGGGAGCATTAAGCACTCTCTAGCTCCACCCCAAACCCCAAAAATTAAAAAAAAAAAAAAGAATGTAAAGTACTTTGCAAATAATCTAGAGATGGTGTTTTGCAGTGACGGGACTTAAACCCAGGCCTACTGATCAACCAGTCTTGAACTGTGATTTAAACTACACAGGAGGGCATGTCTTGTTTACAGGCAAAAGCTGGGCTTGTTTCAGCAGCACCTGCACATTTTGGTATAGCCTTAGGGACTGGTCTCTTGGTGATACCAGGGTACAGTTCTGTGGTGTTTTGCTGTCAGTCCCTTGCATTGGAGTCAAACTATATCTGATGTTCACCCAAAAGTGATCTTATAATTGATGGTTTTATAAGCTCCATAGACATGTTTTATCTAAATAAGAAAAAGAGACCATTTGGAAATAATTTTGCCAGAGACATTTTAAACTGTACTGTCCATGTGGGTCAACCTATACATACTTCGTACAACTTGGAAGACTGTCCTAAGTGCCACGAATTCAGCATTAACAAAACAATAGATGAGGGTTTCACGCATTGATATTTGAGGCCTCATGTTGTAGTAAAGTAGCAGTGAACCACTTCTCTCATGTCTAAAAGAACGGGGGCCTCGCTGGTAAAGTTTTGCTCCTTCAGGTTTCCACGTGGCTGAAAGAAGAACCTTGCTGAAAGTGCAGGTGCTCTGGGCAGCTCTCCCAAGAGACCTCCAACTTTTCCGACTTGTCACTGTGTTTGTTTCAGCTGAAGTCACTTTGGATTTGTTTCATTGCTTTGGTTTCATGTGACAGGTGTGTGTGTGTGTGTGTGTACATACTTACATGCACACCATCCATGCCTTTTCTCTAGGAGTAGAGTTTAAACTTTAGAGGGATCGTGGCCAAGAAGTGCTTTATGTATTGTAATGTTGAGTATAGGTGCCTGTTGATTTTAAGCTGCTACCCCACAATTACCTAAAACCATAGCAGTTCCTTCATGATTTTTTTTTTTAGGTGCCTTGCATTTTTTGAAAGTTTATTTGTGTTTGAAATCAAATCATTTCACTTACTAAAATAGCATAAATTGTAGTATTGGGAAACTGATCTGTAAGGTTCCTCTATGCTCAGTAAGACCTATTTTCCTGTTCATAGCCCTGTAGCCTCTTCAGTTGGCTGTCCCTGCCCCTGTCCCCCTTCAATTGAAGAGGTGTTAACACAGGCTATTTTCCTTTGCTATGCCTCTTCCTCCTACCTCAAAAATGGTTAAACTCAATTTCACAACTTTCATTATGATCTGGTTGCCTTCCACGCCCCCATAATTACTGCTGAAGTAAACTGGTAGGTTATCATTGGAAGTTCCATATGCTGACCTTGGCTCTCTTGCTGTCGTAACCTCTAGGAATGAGCACATTTTCTTTGAAATAAGCACTGACCTCATTGGATGTGGCATGGTGCAGAGAAATATACTGCCAACAATAAAAAGCTATCTAGAAATCACAAGCTAAATATATGTTATAACATATTTATGATCTAAATATATGTTATAAAATTCTAGTACTGTTTGGCGAGAGGGCATGGTAAGTAACTGGATAGAGTTAAGGATCTCAATCGCTCTTCTGTATTTTGATAGTGTGATGTAACAGCTAATACCTTTGTATCTTTCCCTTTGAGCCTAAATTCTTCCACTTGGTTTATTCCCTTTGCATTGTATTCTCTGCCATGTTTACACATATTGTAGCTATCTTTCCTCTGGTTGAATGAATACTTGCAACTATGGTTAAAGAATTCTGGCTGCAAGGTGAGTTGTGGTTGACCTTTTAATATCTCCTCCCAGGTTTTGGGTCCTGCTCCCAGGTGGTGTTCTTTCCTGGACAACTTAACAGAAGAATTAGAAGAGAATCCAGAGAGCACAGTGTATGATGATTACAAATTTGTCACCAAGAAAGACCTTGAAAATTTAGGTAAAATGTGATAAAATGTTTACAAAATTGGTTTTTTTTTCCACATTCCTGAGTTTTGAACATTAGAATCTACTGAGCCATTTTTATCTGATTTTTCCAAAATTTCTGCGAAATCATATATCAAAATGTTCTAAATGATCAACTTTATAATCTCTGCTCAGAAAAGCTTTGGTACATTCAACTGACTGAAGCCTTTTGTGCCTTAACTGGGACAGACTCCCTTTTAGTAACCGACCTCCTGTCCTGAGAGTGTGGCATCTCTCGGGCTATGGAAGTCAAGTGTGGCTTTGAGAGGGTGATAAATATAAATAATAGGATGCCTTGAAATGCTCTCAGACTGTAAGCAGATGGCTCTTAGGGCTCTTAGATTTATTCATAAAGGACCTAATCCAAAACTTAGGATTCAAACCTTCCAATAGAAAAGACTCTTAACAGAGGCTGAAATCTGAAGTGCCCCAAAGTTCAGAACTTTTTGAGTCCTGAGTTGCCACTTAAAAGTTTCAGGGTTGAGTCCGGATTTTAAAAGTAGGGCTGTGTAGCTTTCTATCACTGTAGCAAATACCTGACTTAGTTTTCAAAGAGATTTATTTTGGATCAAGGTGTGTAGATTTTGCAGTCTGACTGAGCACACTCCAGCCTTTTAGACCTGCAGTGAGACACAACACTAAAGAGCAAGACCCTCAGTTCCCTAAAGACCTTCAGATGTTTAAGGTCTTCCTAAGTTTAATTTTTTAATTTTTCCCTTTTGTTACTATACTACTTTAAACTTCTGTGTGATCCTTTTTTTCAGTCTAATTTTCAGGTCTAAATATGGAAATCAATAGTGAACAATAGCAAAATAGCCTGTGGCCTATTGTCTCACTCACCCAAAAAAACTGAGGTAGAAAGACTACAAGGTCAAAGCCAGTCTGGGACACTCAGCGAGACCATATCTCAGGATAAGAAGTAAAAGGCTGGTAAGGTGTGTCTCAGGGCTAGAGAGCTTGTAAGCACAAGGCTCTCCATAGTTCAGTCTAGCACCACCAAGAAAAGAAAGGGAAGGAAAGGACTGGGTACAACACTAAAGCTGGATTTCACGTATTACACATGGTTTCCTTTGAAGATAAATCTTCATGACATCCATGCCCCCCCTCTCCCCTCTCTCCCCTCCCTCCCTCCCTCCCTCTCTCCCTCCTTCCACCTAAATGATTTCTAGGGAGTGAGAAATGGCTTAGCAATTAAGAGCACCTATCTGAGCTGGGCTCAGCACCCACACCAGGCAGCTCGCAGGCTATAGGGGATCCGAAATCTTCTGCACAACATAGGCACCTATATCTACATGTACAACCACACACACACACACACACACACACACACACACGCACGCATAAAACATGTTTTAAAAAAGTAGATTTCTGTGACATCGCAGATTTCATATGTATTCCCTAAATGTGCTTACACTTAATGTGTTGTTTTATTATTATTATACTTGTGCGCGCGCACGCGCACATGATGTGCTTATGTGGCATGCATGTGAGAGACAGATTGACAGCTTTATAGAGTTGGTTCTGTCCTGCCTTTGTGTGGGTGCCAGGGATGGAACTCAGGTCATCAGGTCTGCATGGCAGTTGCTTTACCTGTTGATCCTCTCACTAGCTGGCCTATTCTATTCTAAATGTAATCATTAGGAAAAGCCTACGGAAGAGAAGATTCCTGAACACAAACTGATAATGAGCTCTAGTAAAGTACTGGCAGCAGTGTAGCTGCTTGTGCTGCTGAGGCTGTGCATCCTATACAAGTATTCCATCTGAGCTGTGCCCCAGCCAGGAATGGTCCTAATGTGCATGAGCATGTGTGTGAGTTAAGCTTGTCAACTGCTTGGGAAGACCATGCTATGACATTGTCCTCCATTTCTGGAAATGTTGACAACACTGCCTCAGGATTTACTTCCCCATTCCTAACAGTATAAACCCAGGACCCTGCTGCTGTATGTATGATTCCCAGTATACTGCTTTAAAATCAAGCTGCGCTAGCTCTGCAGGTGGTTCAAGCCTTGTGGGAGGCGGGGCAAATCTCTATGAGAGTCCACATAGAGAGTTCCAGCACAGCCAGGGCTACATAGAGACCCTGTCTCAATGAACAAATGAACAGTCGGTTTCAACATCTAAGAACCACTGTTTTAAGGAGCCCTCTTTACCATAGTCATAGTTACAAAAGACTTCCCGCCTTAAGTTACACTAGAGACGATGAGGAGCACTGTCTGCTCTTCTAGGGTCAATCCCCAGCACCCATGGGCTGCTCACCGCTTTCTGTAACTCCAGTTACAGGGGATCCTACACCCTCTCTGGTCTCCACAGGCAATGCATGCATGTGGTGCACAGACATGCATGTAGACAAAACACCCATACTCATAAGATAACCATTAATAAAGGAGGAAAGAAAAACTTAAATTTTAATGAAGACGTCATAAAGACTTATCCTTCTGATTAACTTTGGCAGGGCTCACACATCTCATTGGATCACCTTTCCTCCGAGCATATATGCATGGGTTCTTCATGGATATCAGACTCTACCACAAGGTCAGTATGAGCTATGGATACTTCAGGTGAGGTTAGCCATCCATAGCTGCTTCTGCCTACTTTGCTTTCATAAAGCATACCTCTACATTGTGAGGGATCCACTTTCTTTGGTAGTCATGGTAAATGCTACTAAATACTGATTCTGATTAATTTCATTCTTTTTTTTAAAAAGGTGAAATTGATGGTCAATCCATTTGCTTATGAAGAATATAGGAAAGATAAAATTCGACAGAAAATAGAAGAAACACGTGCACAGAGAGTCCAATTAAAGGTAAAGATTCTACTCAACAGTGTGATTACCAGAGGGAAAGAGTCCATCTTCTTTGTGTGTTACTCTGAAGAAGTCTGCTATCATATCCTTGAAATTCCTTCTTTTAGTCACATTCTTTGCTTTCTTGGTGTACTTTGTCCTGAGGGTGGGTGGTGAGGTGTTTGGGTAATACTGTGATGATAACCAAAGGCCAAGACACACTGGGTTGTAGTGCTTCAATCTTCAGCAGCTGCTGTGGGCTGCACTGAACAACAGTTCCAGCTGTTTTCAGATTAACAGATGTTAGAAATCTGTTCTCCATTTCCTCCTAGTATGTTCAGTTATCAGGTTCTCTGCATCCCAGGATGCTAGTAGACAGCGTCAAGAAGCAACCAGCACCAGTTGTATTGATGGAGAGGATTTAATGCCTGCCAGGAATTAGAGCACCCAAAAGACAGAAACGCTGAGGTGGGAGAAAAGGGACAGTGACTTAGATCCAGGTGGCAAGAAAGGTGTAGGCACAGGAGGAACCAGACTCCTAAGGAACTGGCCGGCTGGTGCCCTTGGGATCTGAGGGTGATCGTGGGTGTGTTGAGAACTGCAGACTGGTGAATACCAATGCTGCCAGAGCCACCTGCTAGCGCCTGGTAAAGAGCTGCTGTTGGTTATTCCAGCCAGACCATGAGCAGACAGGGAGGAGCTTCCTGTCTGCCTGTTCCTGCCTTCCTGGCTCTCTAGCCTCCCATCCATTAAGTCAAATCACTGAGTGATGAAATATTTATAACTGAACATGGGTTTAAAATATGTATGTAATATACACACTCTCAGTAACAACAACAAAAAAAACTAGTGACTTTCTTGAGATGACCTCAGTGCTCGTTCCATTCTCCACAGTTATTCAGAGTTTATAAAGCAGCAATTGTGAGTGCCTGTGAGTTTTAGGAGGGGCGGGGGTTGTGCCTGCCAGAGCTACATTTGACTTAGTACAGTAAGTGTGCACAATGTGAAAGAAGATAGTAGGTAGCCCATGGCTTATCCGAGAGTCCTTACATTACCATCTAGACTAGGAATTCACCCTTACAGAGCAGGGAGCATTTCAGACCTTCCCACAGCTGCAGCAGGGAGTGAGCGGGCGAGTGAGCGAGCGGGGCGGGGGCTGCAATTCCAAGGGTCCCCTGCTCTGTGCTCAGCCTCTCAGTAAGCTAGAAAGAGAGTATACTCCCATTACAGGCCATGCCCATGGGTCTGGCCATTGAGCTCACCTGCTGCTATTCCTTGTGTAATTCTTTCTTACCATGGACAATAAACTAAGACATCGGAATGAGCTGCCCTTTGTGAGCTTACGCTGCTCACAGACCTGCTGGCCTGTACTGTTAAGTGTATTTCTCTCAGTGTATCTTATTTCCATCTCTTTATCAGAAACTGCCAAAAGTTAACAAAGAACTGGCACTTAAATTAATTGAAGAAGAAGAGGAGAAACAAAAGTCTACACTGAAAAAGAAAGTTAAGGTAAGATGTCCTAAGGCCCAGAAAGTGTCAGTAAGCTGCTTTGCAGTTCATGGATAGTAATGTATATATCGCCGGGCAGTGGTGCCGCACGCCTGTAATCCCAGCACTCTGGAAGGCAGAGGCAGGCGGGTTTCTGAGTTCAAGGCCAGCCTGGTCTACAGAGTGAGTTCCAGGACAGCCAGGCCTATATAGAGAAACCCTGTCTCGAAAAAACCAAATCCAAAAATAACCAAAAAAAAAAAAAAAGTAATGTATATATCTTTTCATTGTTGGTGTTTCCCCATCCCCATGCTTGCTCAGTATGGGAAGTTGGAAAAAAGTTAAGAGCTACCTTCCTGTACTCTATAGAGGGAAAGCATTAGCATTGGCTGATTCCTCCATGTTAGTCCTCTTAAAGGTATATACTGTATTAGTAAGATCACCGTGTGTCTGTTGAAATGTTACCTAGTTCTAGAAGATAATAGTGGTAGTTTCACATGTTATTAAATTCTCAGTATTTTAAATGGCTATGTAGTCTGTGTTATAATTTACTTAATCCTTTTGTTGCTAAATTGCTGTTACTTTTTTCTGTAATGACTAGGTTTATTGTTCAATTTTTTACTTTATTTGCATTTATTTGATGCTGAACTTATTTCTGTTCTGGGGAACAGTTTGCTTCTTTTGGTCAGGATCGTGTGCATATGGCCAGGAAAGTTGGCATTTGGGTTAACCCTCCATGGCTTTTAGTGGTGCATCTGTCCTCTCACAGTGCAGTCAGTGACTAGACGATCTACGTCAGAACTGCTGTGCTGTGTGCATTACTGTCTGAACCCAGCACTGGACGGCTCACCTGTGTCCAGCCCCACTGTGGCCTGGGCACACCTCATTACTGCACCATTGCTTCCTTAAAGTGACACCTTTCAGACACATGGTGGTGACACATACGAGCACCCTTAATGACCTGAGCAGTTTCACGGATGTTCTGAAAATGAACATGAAAATTTGAACTTCTTGATTTGCATGATTTTGTAGAATTTTCTGGTCAAGAGTTTTTCAATCCTAGAAGTAACTGCTTTTTGTTTTTGACATGGCATTATGGGAGGGTATTGCTGCCATGTAGCTGCTGCCTGCCTGCCTTTCTGAAGTGACGGTAGACAGGGACCAGCCATGAAATAATAAGTTAGCACAGTCTTAGTATTGTCCCGCAGTGGGAAGATGTACCTAGTTTTTCTAGATTTATGAAGACTCGGTCCTCCCCAGTCCTGTTCCCTCATCTGCTGAGAGCTGACAGCAAAGAACCAGTGCAGTATCCACTGCCCCCAAACCCCTTGCCCGCCAGGAGAGCGCGCAGGAGCTGGATAAGGGCCTAACCTTGGGCCAGGCAGGCTCCTTGTCTGGTAGCATATTCATTGCTGTCCCATCAGATGGGTTGTGCAGGCTGTAGCTGCATGAACCTTACTGTGCTCTTTGGTTCCTCTGCCTTCCTCAGAATCCAGGCTCATTTGAGGCTGGCTGTGCACTTGCTGTGGTGCTAGATGGCTCCCTCAGCCTCACTTTCACCTGTAACCCGTAAGGACAGGTGGGGACCATCTTAGTACTGTCACTTCTGTGGAGTTCCGACCAGATGCTCCACTTTGCTGCCTTCTCTTCCTTAGCTTCTCCCAAGCCTTTCATCCTGGCCTATTATATTCTTTAAGTACATTACTTAAGTCGGAAGCTCTTTTCAAGTAAACTACATGGATGGTTTTATGTTTCACTGTCCTCTTCATGAATAACAAGCCAATACTGAGCAAGCATGCTCATTTAAATTCCCATGTTTGCACTGTAGCTGTCTGTGTGGGCCAGTGTGTGACCAAGCGTGTCTACCCTGGGTGTGTGTCTGCGGGGTGGAAAGAGTAGCTGCCTGCCTTGCTGGCCTTCTCCCCAGAGCATTCACTTTGCTCTTGTTAGCTGAGTCTGAGGGTGATTAACCTATGACTTTCCAGCTTTATAATGTCATTTTACAAGCCACATGGAAGTGATCATTGTACTGTCTTCCTGAAGCTCCCAGAGGAAGAGTGCAACTAATTTAGACTATAGATGGATGCATTTCAGGAATGCTTTGAGCTTAGTCCTTGCACAACCAAGCTATAGGGTACTTGGACTAAACTCAGTTTCGCTATTTTGAGCAGCATGGTGTATGGCAGAGCCTTCTCACGGGTCATGGTAATGAAGATGCAGAAGTTGGTACATTCTCTTTGGGAGACTGTGTTGGGGAAAGGGTCTTTGTGTGTGTGTGTGTTCCTGCACTGAATATTCCCACAGTCCTCAGGTTCTGGCCACACTGGTTTTTGAGACACTCTCCCAGGTGCCTGGGCTTAGGCTTGCCTGGGTGGCCAGTGAGTCATGCCCTCTGGTTGTCTCTCCCTCCCCAGTGCTGAGATTGTAGGGACACCACCATACCCAGATTTTCATGTTGGTTCTGGGGACACATTCATTCATTCATTCATTCATTTGACGTAGAGTACACTGTCACTCTCTTCAGACACACCAGAAGAGGGCATCAGATTACATTACAGATGGTTATGAGCCACCATGTGGCTGCTGGGAATTGAACTGAGGACCAACTCTGGAAGAGCAGTCAGTGCTCTGACCACTGAGCCATCCCTCCAGCCTCTCTGGGACCATAGTGAAGCAGCTGAGCCGTCTCTCAGCCCTTCTGTCGGGAGTCTTTTGTTGGTGTTGGACGGGGGCAGGGTGGTATGAGATGACAGAAATGACCTGGAAAGCCGCAAGCACACAACAGCAGTGCTCATTTCAGTGAATATTCACCATTGCTCCTCCCTGGCGGTCCTCCCAGATCTTCAGGAACTCTTTCCTGGTCTACAAAAATGAAAATAGGCAACTGAAGCCTTTTAAATATACCGTTAATCAAAACAGTAGAAGATATCTTATTATTTTACCTTTTTACTTATTTTGTAAAAACTGTCAAGAATAATTTGAACAATGCTTGCTATCTTCTCTTCTCACACTTTCAATATGGACCCAGTGTTTTCCTTTGCCCTAGAAAATTGTTGATTTTCAAAGTCTCATCCCTGGCCCTGTTGATATCATTAACTATCTCCAAGAGCATACTCATTGCTGAAGTGCTGGGATGAATCCCGGGCCCCCGGTTTGCTGGGGAAGTGCTGCCCCTGAGCCCGTCCTAGCCATTCTGAGAGCTCCTTCAATATGAGGGCTTTGCTGGCGTCATGCAAAAAAAAGAGATATTTGCCTTTTGTTATTACTGTTTTCTGATTTATGTGGAGACATTTGCTTCACACTGTCTCTCGATTTGTATCAATAAAGTCCTAGCCAGGGGCAGTGTTCCATTTCCCACTCCCAGCTCTTTCTTCTGTCCCTCCCTTCCTCCTTTCATCCCTCCTTCCCTTCTTTCTTCCCTCCCTCCCTCTCTCCGCTACATTTTCATCTTTTTCCTCATTAATAATCAACTTTGTGAAGAAGGTTTAACTTGGGATACAGGTGCCAGCAACGCCGTGCTCCTACGCTGTGTAAACTGGTGACCATAGGGGCACATCACTGAGAGCACTGAAAAAAACACCATGGTGGCCGCTGCCCATGAGCCTGCCTCCTGCTCACATCAGAGAGTGGGAGTTTACACTTCTTGCTGATACCACAGTCAAGTAATTTCAGAAGTCACTGAAATTTGAATCCTGTTTTTAAGGGCCTGGTAGTGTTTAACTTAATCTGTGGCCTCTGACTCTCTGGTTGGTACTTCCAGGCAAGTCTGCCCCTGTGTTCCTGCAGCATTAACTCCTGCTTGCACCTGTTCTGTACTTCATAACCAAGACAGCATGCATTTACTTCAGCATCTATCTTAGGGGGATAGTTATTGATTGGGTTTGTACTGTTGGTACTAGATTCAGAGAGGACAAAGCCTAGAAAATGTTACATTCCTCTGTCAACTGCTATGTCTTCTTCCTGCCTCTTTATAACCAGTGTGTCTTAATAGCCATGTCACATGATCTCCAGGTTCTTCTAGGAAGCTTTGTTAGTAACATGGGTCCTGATTTGCTTTTATTGCCTTAATCCAAATCAGGCCCCATTATTAGAGTTCAGTCTGACTCTTGAAATTCAGAAATAATATATATAGTCTTTTAAAAATCTGTTCTTAGAGTTGTCATCTAATGCTTTTATTTTCAAACCAAATTGTTCATAAATTAAATCAGTAAGGAATGAGTTGCAAACTACAGCAGGTCATCAGTTCTGCCCGTGAGCAGAACTCTTCAGAACCTCCAGAGTGTCACTACTGTCTCCTGACCCAAAGTAAGCTCCACCGTGTCTGACACAGGAGCTGTTCCCGGTTAGTGTTCACACTGATAACATGGAGTCTAGTAAACTGTACACCCTACAGTTGGTGTTGAGTCCACAACAGGAAGTGACCTACCATATAGTCCGCAGACCATCAATGAGCACTGTCTGGGTGCTGGAGGAGCGTAGACCTTGGTGGTGTTAATTATAGTTACCTTTTGACAAATGCAAATTGAGCTTCCCTTATGCACAACCTGTGCCCACTTTGGCCTTTAAGGGTCCATCCAGGTAGGTGGGACCATTCCCCCACAGCACATGATCTACATGCCAGCCCCTTTTACCCCTCTGTTGTTGCAGTCTGTGTTGAATGTGTTGTTCCTGGGTTCTGTGTGAGAGAGGCTGTCTATGTACTGGGGCTAGAAAGCCACAGAAGCAGTGTCTTCCTCTCAGGAATCCGTAAATACCACTAACACTTTATAGTAAAGTAGTAATTTATCGGTTTGGGTCAAGAACATACTAAGTTAGATCAGATAGTTTTAACATTAGAATTTTGTCATTTAATTTTTTTAATTGCAAATTACAAGGACCTGAACACTCAAAACTAGATGTTTTCACGGGGCCTCCTGGGAGGGTTGGGCATCACACCTCATATCCCTTATCTTCCTTCCCTTCCTGCCTTGGTGAGCTTCTGTGGGGATGTACGTCCCCCTCTTTAGCTGGTTATTTTGGTATAAAACTCTTTCTTGCTGTTGCCTGTGGTGCTGGTGTCGTGACTTTTCCTTCCCACTGAAGCTAGATAGTAATTTTGGTGACTGTGTAAATGCCATTTGTAGCCAAGTCACCTCACATGACTGATTTCCCCTGGAGTAAGTTTCTGTGTCATTATCACCGATCAGCCCCTTGTTCTGGACCCTAAGTCTGGACCTCATGGCAAGAATCTGTGTAGCTCAGATATATTTGTTTGTACATTCCTGAAGAACTCACTTCTAAGTCTGTACATTGCTCATCTTCAAATCCTGGGGTCTCCCTGTACTATTTCATGTAATGTTGAACAAAGAATTAGAAGAACCCTGGGTTTCTGAAGGAATGTAGTTTCTACCCAAATACTTTACATTCACTAGATGAGTGCCAGTGAGGACTCATGAGGGTAAATACGAGATGTGAGATACAATGTTCTCACAGCAGCTCCACACTGTGCCCTCCAGACAGCGCTCAGACGGTTTACTCATGAATTAGGAGAGGCACTATCCTGGCAAAGCTCTAGTGACCGCCATGTCATACTAGGTGCCTTCCAGGCTGCAATCTGGCCAGGATGGATCGTTGGCTGCTTGCTGAGCCACTCAGCCTAGAAACCTAGGCCTTTAGTGTAGAAGGAATTCTCTTGGAAGAAAAAAAATATTTTCTGCCATGGTCTTGGTTACATGTTCATAGTCTGGGGTGGGGCGCTAAAGAGCTGTGTGAAATAGAGGAGGGGACAGGCGGAGGACCCTTGGGTCTGTGGCCATCTTCCGGCTGTAAGGTGAGCTTCCAGCTCGGCAGCCTGAGGATTTTCACCTGCAGGCTGGGAGAGCACTCCACACACCCCCCTCCACATACACACCCTACCCCCCACCCCAGCCAGCCTTCATCTCCTTCCTGTTACTGCTCACTTCCTTCTCCCAAGCTGCCCAGTCCCACTAGACCTCCTCCTCTCCCTCCTCTTTAGGCTAGAGGTGGGGCTAGAGAGTCAGGTTTTAAGTAGCAGATAGTCTGACTGTTTCTACACTGGGACGAGATGATAATACGTGTCTGCTCGGAGCTACAGAAGTGATTCTTTGAGGCAGTGCTGAACACCACAATCACATGTTTCCCAAACACGGGAGCAAGTGCTGAGCATGTGTGCACGTGTGTGTTTATAGACAGATCACTAGCCAGACACTTGTAAACTACTTCAAGAACATCACTATCTTATTCTTTTTTCTTTTAAGACAGCTGTGAAAATAAGCAATTAGACAAGCAAAGGTCCCTAGGGGAAATACTTTTACAGCTAGGTCAAAGGAGTTTTGATTTTATAATCAGTCCTCTAAAACATACTTGTCTTTAGGCAGGATAATTTGTTTATTGTAAATTAACGGGGAGAAAAATCTTTAAAATACCAACAACATACTCTATTTAACAGTCTCTGTTATTTTAAATATAATAATTTTGACAAATACAGCAAGATATTAAATTTTTTCCTTCTTTGTTTTTTAACCTAATAGGCACATGGCTTTTGGCCTGAAATATTGGTTGATTGCCAATAGCAGTTTTCTCACATTTACAGGTAACTCCAAAATTTACCTGGTAGCCCCCTCCTCTCTCCTGAGTCCTTGTGTGAATTACTGCTCCCAAGACACCTTGGTGTCGGTCAGAATGTGGATGACTGTGTCACACTTGGTCCTAAATGATCATCATTTCCTGCCCTTCGCTCTAGCCCAAGCCTTTTATCCTGATGCCCTAATGATGGCTCCAAGCTCGCCATTCCCAGCGTCTGCCCACTCAGACCAATCAGCTGAGAGCTGTTTGCAGCCCCGTGCTTAATCTTTAGCTCTAGCCTCTCATCTAGCTGCTGCTGCTTGAGGTCCATAGAAGTGCGGTTCACAGGGATTGCTCCCACCCTTTGATTTCCATCACCCTGGTCCCGGCCCTGCCTCTTCATCACTTCCTAGGATGAAGGAAGTGATGAAGTCAGATGTCTCAGACTCTTGCAATGGCTCTAGTCTGCTCCTTAACTGTGCTATGCACCGTGTCGCTGCCACCTCTTGGAGCACTTTCCCTTGTCTGCTGTGGTCCCAGAAACACTCTTCAGTTTGTCATCGTGTCTTCCTCTCCCCTGCCTCTTTCTCTGAATAGTGGCTCCCCCAGGTCTTCAGAAGAGCAGTCACAGAGTGATGAGAGTGTTTATAGTTTGCCTTGGTTGTTTCTAATTTTTGTTTTTTAAGATGTCTTTTCCAAATTGCCGATCTGCTCTTGTCAGATGATTTACTACTCCTCGGTCAGTTGGAATGCTATATTCATATCCCTTTTTTTAATAAAAAGAATTAGAGCCGGACGTGGTGGCGCACGCCTGTAATCCCAGCACTTGGGAGGCAGAGGCAGGCGGATTTCTGAGTTCAAGGCCAGCCTGGTCTACAGAGTGAGTTCCAGGACAGCCAGGGCTATACAGAGAAACCCTGCCTCGAAAAAACCAAATCAAATCAAATCAAATCAAATCAAATAAATAAATAAATGTTAACTTTAAAAAAAAAGAATTAGACTGTGTGTATGGGTGTAGGCTTGAGTATGTGCACGCACACACACATATGCATACAAGTACCCACAGAGGCTAGAAGATGTGGATTGTCTGGAACTGGAGTTACAGGTGGTTAGTTGTGAGCTGCCTAGTGTAGGTACTGGGAACAGAAAGAACCTAGCTCCTCTGCTAGAGTAGTAAGTGCTCTTAACTGCTGATCCCCCAGCCCTTCTCTTCCCATTTCTACTTGTTGAAACCTATTTGGTTTTAGGGCTCCTCAATGCCATGTCCCCAGGATACCCTCTTGGATACTTTTAGATTACTTTTTTCCCTCTGAGTACCTTCATCCGTGGACATCCTCCATACATCCTGAATACCCTTTATACACTCTGAACATTTTTTTTATACAGAGTTTTGTAGCAAACACATTGTGCTTTTTTCCTTCCCTCTAAAGCTGGGGGGTCAGACACTAGGTCTTTTCTTTCCTTGGTCTATTTTAGAAATGATAATTACTCGGGGAAGACTTTTGAACTTGTATCTCTAGGAATTTTAGTTAAGGGATTCTCAGTTTATAGTTTTATACAAGTAATAAATGGGCTATGCCTTGCCGTGGTGTGAGATTTGCTGTGATTTACGTAGCTCTGCATGCCTCATTCAGGCGTGGCATTCACACCTGAGTCAGAAGTGGAGCGTGAGCCGGTGAGCGAAGGTCTGTGTGGTGAAGCGAGAGCGGCACAAATAGGCTGGTGCTTTGCAGCTCTGTTCTGGGATGTCACTCTGATATGATCATTCCTGGGTGGCTGGTTTCCACTGGCTTCTAGGTCTGAGTGTGAAATGGCTGTCATCTGAGTCAATGAGCAAACGTGTGTGTTATACGTGTTAGGAAGCTTGCTTTGCTGCTTAAAACACTACTAATAAAAAGGAATTTAATGTCCGTTCTGAACTGTGTAAATGAATCTGAATAGCCAAAGCTTGTTATGTAGAGATTGTACTGTGTCCGTTAAGAATAACCCATGGTCCAAGGAAGAAAACTGATGGAGTAATCCTTATAGTGTCCGGCAGTGTCCGGCCTCATGGTGGGGAGTTGCAGACTTTCTTAGTTGAACAGTAAATTGCTGCTGCCGCTGTACCACCACACTGACAGATGATTTAAACCCTTCCATTGTGCACCGTGACATTGGACAGTGTTCTTAGTTTAGTTTAATAGGGTAGCTATACTTTAAAAGCCATATTCCAGCCTGGCAGTGGTGGCACACACCTTTAGTCCTATAGTTGGGAGGCAGAGGCTAGTAGATCTCTGTGAGTTTGAAGCCAGCCTGGTCTACAGAGAGAGAGTTCCAGGAAAGCCAGAGCTGCTACACAGAAAAACCTTGTCTCAAACAAACAAAGCCATATCTTAAAATTTTATATATCTCCTTGAAAAATATTGGGTTGTTTGTATTTGCTTTGCACTAAAAATATCAATTGAAGAAAATTCTTTCCTATATAGTAAGCATTATATTAGCCCAAAGATTCATTTTTAGATCATTATGTGTAATGGCCAAGAATTATCAATCAGCTGTTAAACGTATCAATAGAATTTGTTTTGTTGTTAGAAAGTAAAACCTAGAACCAATCAGAAAGTTCTAGAAATTGATTCCAAAGCAATTTTGAACATTTTATAATGGCAATAGTCTATACCTTATGGACTAAGTGTTATAAAATCATTTTCTAATGAAGGTTTTTTGTTGTTTTTTAATTGAGATACTGACTTACACTGGTTCCTGTCTCTCCTGCAGAGCCTTCCTAATATCCTCACGGATGATCGATTTAAAGTTATGTTTGAGAATCCCGACTTCCAGGTGGACGAGGACAGTGAAGAGTTCAGGCTTCTCAATCCACTTGTCTCGAGGATTAGTGAGAAGAGGAAGAAGCAGCTGAGACTCTTGGAGCAGCAGGAGCGTCTCAAGAATGTAAGGCATACATACCGTCGTCAGTAGCAGGGATGGCTTCTTCTTGTTGTTTGCCTGTTTTAAAGGCCTTTTGTTCTGCCGTATACATGGCCCTGTGTTGCATAAGGACCCTTTGACACCCCCCATCCCTCCACTGTGTCCCCCTCATCCCTCTCCTCCTTTAGTCCTGTTCCATTGGACAATCACACCTCTACTCTCAACGTCATACGTGCACTCGAGTCTGTCTGTGTGCACATGTGTATTCTGTATAAAATCTAAGAGCCTCAGATGAGGGAAAGCATAGCATTTCATAAAGACAGACACTGTGTGTTTACGGCTTCTTAACACAGTTTCTGAGAATTACAAAGCCTCTGATTACACATGAGAGGTAATTAGTTGCATACTAATTGCTTGACATTCAGCCTGGAGTGTATCTTATTAATTAAGGCATTTCTTCTGATGCTCCATGGAGCAGCTGTCACGTACTCTGATGGGCTGATGCCTCTAATGGTCCAAGTTTGGCTGGAGGAAGAGCTCTTCCTGCTATTTTTGATTTCAGGAAGAGGAGGAAGAACCGGAAGGAAAACCCAGTGATGCAGAAAGTTCAGAGAGTTCAGATGATGAAAAAGATTGGGTTGAAGAAGTCAGGAAGCAGCGCAGACTCCTGCAGCAGGAAGAAAGAGTGAAGCGGCAGGAGCAGCTGAAGGAGGACCAGCAGGCAGTCCTGAAGCCCCAGTTCTATGAGATCAAAGCAGGCGAAGAGTTCAGGAGCTTCAAAGAGTCTGCCACCAAGCAGAGACTGATGAAGTGAGTACCTGTGGAGGGGAAACCCAGCTCCTTCCGCACAGCACACACCATGCTGCGCCCGCTGGAGAGGGCGCCTGTTCTCTCTGGGCGGTGGGTACCAGAGGAGAGGGTAGGATGCTCCCCACCCCCACCCCAGCAGGAAAGTCAGCAGCAAAGCCACTGGGCCCTCACTGCTCCTTAAACACCTCTGAAGTCTTCATATATTTACATATGGTAGCACACTTTAATCTCTAAAAGCCTCACTCTTGCCCTGTGTTTTCCATTGGGCTGCCCAGCCTTTAGGTACTTGCTCCACACCCTGCATGTCAGAGAGCAAAGGCCTCTTAACAAAAGTGATGTTTAGTTCATTTGTTTGTTTTGAGAAAGCTTTGTTATGAAGCCCAGGATGCTTCAAGCTTTCTCTTCTCCTTCCTCACTTCACTTTTGAGGCCTGGAAGTATAGGCCAACAGGACCTCTGGTTAACAACCAGATCCAGCGCTGGGGGATTCCTCGGTTGGTAAAGGGTTTGCTGTTCCAATGTGAGGGCTTGAATCTGATTCCCAGCACCCATGCAAAAGAGCTGGGTACAGTTGTTCATGCCTGGGGCAGACTGATCCCAGGGAACTAGCCAGTCAGTGGAGTCAAATCTGCAGAAACCAAGTTCAGTAGGAAAACTTCTTTCTTGTCTCAAAAAAAAAAAAAAAGGAGAAGCTAGGTGTAGTGGCATATACCTTTAATCCCAACACTCAGGTGGCAAAGGCAGGAGAATTACAAGTTCAAGGCCACCTAGGCTCCTAGTAAACTCCAGGGCTATACAGAAAGACCCTGTCTCAAAAATAATTTATTAAATTAATTTTAAAGAGTGGAGAGTAACTGAAAAAGGTACTCAGCTTTGGCTACCAGCCTCTGCATATATGTGCACTTACACATACACACACACACACACACACAGAGAGACAAACATACCAAGCATCTTACCCTCAGTTACCCGATTATTGGAAATTTACTCAAAAATTTGCTAGAAATTTTAAGTCCTTTACAACTGAATGGAGAGATGGAAGGTCAGTAGAGCAGTGAAATGCAGGGAGATCGGAAGAGTGGTGGCTGCCAGAGCCTGGGAGAGAGGAGAAGAGGGAGCTCATTTAGTGGGCGCAGAGCTTCCGTGTGGGACAAGCGTGGCCTGGAGATGCTGCTGCTTGTGACAGCTGGGCAGCATGTGACGTGCTTGCTGCCCCGGGCTGTCCACCTCACATGCCTTACACAGTTCTATTATAAATATTCGCCATAATGAAAAGAGGTCAGCCCTCAGAAAAGCCATACCATTTTGAACTATTTTCAGTTGTCAAGTATCAAATGGTGCATCTTCCCTTTGGGACTGTGTAAGCAGAGCCTTGAGATAACGTTGGATGCTCTGAGTGCTCTTTGAGAGAAGAGTTGCGATGTCCTTGGGAGCAGCTGGAAGTTAGGCAGACCAGTGCCGCTCTGCCACATGAGCTCCTTCCTCCAGCACCAGTCTTCCATCCGGGAAAAGGGCGTTTTAGAAAGTCCAGGGGAGAAAGGAGGGGTGGGGACGGCATCCGTGTTGCTTCTGGGCTTCAGACATGTTTCTCTCATCCTCATACTTGAGCCTCTCATCTAACACAGCCATGGTGAGCGGCTCCTTCCACTTAGAACCTAGGAGCACAGTTAACCAAAGGTGTGTTAGAAAGAAGCTAGTGGTAACAGAGAGAGAGGGAGGGAGGGAGGGAGAGAGAGAGAAAGAGAGAGGTGAGAGTGGGTTAGTTTTGTCTGGGGCAGCTGTTTGGTTAGCTTTGGTTTTTTTAAGAGACGAGTCTCACTCTGTAGAAAGCCCAAGCTGGCTCAGGCTGGAATGTGTTTTCACGTGCGTGTGAGGGGAATTGCCGTCATGCTGCTCTCTGTCCTTAGCCTTTGAGAAACTGCTAAATAGCTTTGCAGGGTGGGCACACCATCACTGTGCAGCCTGCTTTGTCCCGGGGTTACTGACTCTCAGTCCACTGCTGTAGACTGCATTTATTTGTTTATTTTCTGTTGCATTTGTCTTGCTTCGTGTGCTCCTGACTCCTGCTTGGAATGGAAAAGGCCTGTCAGTTACTGCTTCGTGGTCTTCTCAAGAAAGCCTCTTGTCCTGGTGACCACCGGTGGGATACTGCAGTGGTTGTTTTCAGCGTAACCATAGGAACTAGGCCACTCTGGGGAGTGGGAGTGTGACTAAGCTGGATAGCATCCGTCCTGTGGGCTGGAGCAGGGTGTTAATGTGAAAAACAAACAGGATGAAAGTTTGCATTTAGGGCTTAAAGAGATGGCTCAGCAGTTAGGAGTCATCTTTTTTGTTTTTTTTTGTTTGTTTGTTTTTCCAATAAACGGGGCTCAGTTCCCAGCACCAATATGGTGGTTCACAGCCATCTGAAACGCCAGTTCCAGGGGACCTGATGCCCTCTTCTAACTGCCACAGATCCTGGCTCACACATGATACATATACACATATATGAAGACGAAACACTCTTATACATAAAACACAATTTAAAAATATTTTTAGGGGGTTTTTAAAATTCTTATGTAATGCAGCAGAAGAAATGGCTCCATGGTAAAGAGTGCTTGCTGTTCTTTCAGAGAAGCTGAGTTTCTTTCCAGCACCGAAATCAGAAGGCTCACAACCCTGTGGGACTCAAGCTCCCAGGGAGCCTGACCCCCTCCTCCTGCCTCACTCTCACACAGCACACACTCATGCAGATCGTACATGTTTTAAAATTGTGAGAAGAAACATCAGGTCTAGTGAGGTGCCTCTGTGCTTGTAGACACTTGCTGGCAGCCTGAGTTTGATCCTAGGTCCCTCATGGTAGAATGAAAGCTGGCTGCTAGAAGGTATTTGACTATCACCCGTGCTCCTTCTCTGCACTAACTAAAATGCAGTAAACTGAAAATGTTTTAAACAAGAAATAAGCAACAGCTGAGGGAATCCCTGCAGTAAAGCACTCTCAGTGAGTAAGTAGTCCCCATAGAAGAGCAGGGGAGGTTACAGTGCTTGCTACTTAAAGGGCTAACCAATGTCGTTGGCAAAAGCAGCTTACTGAGTGCTAGTCTTGACTGGATTGTTGTGGCAAATCCTGGGCTTGCAGATTTTAATATTACTTAGTAAAGCATTGAACCATTATCCTTCAGAGAACTGAAATAACTCATTGTGTTTATCTCATGAGTCACCACAAGGCAGTCCTGAAAAGATGGCATCCAGATGGGATGGATTGGGTTTAAATATTCACTCAGACCTGCCCAGCTTGAAAATGGTTTTTCTAACAGAGAAAGTAGTCAGTAGTCAGCAGGTTTTAGATAAATACACATGTCCATCCACACATGTTTTCTTGCTTTGCATGTTGCTAACTGTATTTGTGAGCTATTCACCCACTTCTCAGATTTCCCACCCACTATCCATTCATCAAACATCCAAGGAGTGCCTGGTATGAATGAGCTAAGACCCTCCTAGACCCTGAGGACAGGAAGGAAGGACACAGATCTGTTACTCCTATCCTAGCGATATCCTCTGAGTCAGAGAGGTGTGGGAGAGAGAGAAAAGAAAGAAAGGGGCTTGATTTAGGGGAAAGTCAAGAAACCGTTTGTGAGAGTCATGTTGGAACTGGCCTTTTGACAGGTATAGTGCTGAGCAGTCAGTGGGGTGGGGACAGGTCCTGCCAGGCCCTGGGAAGCCATGGCGAACTGTCCAGCTGACGTTAAAATCATCAAATCTGTCCTCATCAGTCCCTCCCTCAGTAATACAAACACTTTATATAACAATACTGTGTGTTTATCATAGAATTAAGTCATAGAAGTAGAAAAGGCCCCTGTTCAGAAGCCCATAGCAAAGTATCTCAGCTTTAGAACATTGTTGTGGGAGAAACTGTACTCCCAAGGAGCCATTCAGACTGTCAGAGAGTCTGAGAAGATATAGAGCTGCCCCCCACACCCAAAAAGGTCCATGTACCTAGACCCGGCCAGAGGCAGGAGGAGCTGACAGACTCCCAGCCAGGTTATTACCCAAAAGGCTATGTGAAGGTGGGGCAGGCAGACACCAGCTGTAACACTGGCTACTGAGTTAAACCCAAAAGCAGAATGGGACAGTTACGGCTGGCATTGAAATGTCGAGCATGGTCCCTGTGAAGTGAAGCAAAGCTGACAGCGTATAGAGCTGGGTTTTCAGCTTTTGAACTCCACAGAGCCTGTCTTCTTGGTGGTGTTCTGTGGACAAATGGAGACCTAAGTCTGGGCTTGTGGTTGTGCTGATTTGAGAGATGCTATCCCTTTGCTGTGATGTGAAAGGCTACAGTGTGCTAAGGATATGTTTAGTAAGAAATAGAATCCCAGGGAAAACCTGTTTGTTGAGTCAGCTAAAAGCCATACATCTGTTTAGTTAAGTGCGCTGAGAGACTGAAGCCTCACATTTTTTGGCTGCTTAAATTGATCACCCTCATTGGAGCTTTTGAAGCAGCATTTGCAAACTAACAATATTGAGAGTATTTTTACCTTTTATAGGACAGGTGAAATTTTGTCAGTTATTTAAAAGACTTACTTAGTGTGTATGTATGTGCACTTACTCGAGTTTATACACATGATGTATGTGCAGATATTCATGGGGACTAGAGGGTGTCGGGTACCCCGAACTGGAATGTTAGACAGATGTGAGCTGATGATGTGGGTGCTGGGAGTCAGACTTGGGTCCTCTGCAAGGACAGAAAATGTTCTTAACCAATGAGCCCCAATGTTGCTTATTTAGGAGTTCCTAATATTAAAATTTTTAGCACTAAAGCACTGCTTATATTCTTCATTTGGATTCCACTTACCATGTAACTAGATTCTGTTCTGAGGAACATTGAAGTGCATAGCCTTCTGCTCTTTAGCCTGCCCCCTCCCACACAGAGGGAGTGAAAAAACTGGTTGAGGAGTGATTTTTAATTAAATGTTGCTAATTAAAGAAATTATAAAGTATGTGTGTATTTTAAGCCTCAAAGAAGTCAGTCATTCTCCTTTCCTGGGGCAGCTAATAAATATCTCATTTGATTTTTTTTCCCCTTGTAGTTTATGCCCATTTTCTTTTTCATATTAAGGTCTCCTTCCTAGTCGTTTAGACTTCCCTTTATGCTCTACCCTGGGTAGCTGGGTGCTTCAGCTTCTAATCTTAATTCCTGTATCTTCTCTTTAGAGTCACCATAATGTTCTTATTAACTTGTCCTGCTTACTTTTTTTTCCTGAAATACATAATTGTGCCAACCAGAAAGGGTCCCGTGTCCTCACCCTCCACTCCACACCTGAAGCCTGGGCCCTGGAGATAAGGAGCGAAGCCAGCCAGTCCCCTACCTGCCTGCTCCCTGCACCCTGTCCCCTACCTGCCTGCCTCACTGCACCCTGTCCCCTACCTGCCTGCTTCCCTGTACCCTGTCCCCTACCTGCCTGCTTCCCTGCACCCTGTCCCCTACCTGCCTGCTTCCCTGCACCCTATCCCAGGTACTGCTGCATCTGTGTCTGTCCTGCAGCTTCTCTATGACCAGTCACACTCAAGCAGCAGACGATGACCTGCCTGCTGGGTGGCAGCCACACACTGCCTTTCAAAGGGAGGGGAAGGGAGCTTGCTTTAATGTAGAAGTCTGCTTCCATCCCCAGCTGTCTCTGATCTTCTGCCATGGCTCGTCCAACACTCAGCTTGCCTCTCTGAGCAGCCTAGACAGAACAAGTTTTTACAGGCACAGGAGGAGAGAACATTGGAGAAAGGCAGTTATGTGCCCTAGTGTAGAGGAAGTTGGGGCATTCTTAAAGAGTAGTAATTTCCCACAATTGACTTGAAAAGTCTTTTACTTCCCAAATTAAGGTTCTCTGTGGCCCACTTTGTCTCCGTGGCTCCACAGTTCAGAATTCCTGTTAACTTTGAAGCTCGAGTTTAGAGCTGTAAGGGGCAGCACGGCAGGCCGAGGAACTGCCGCGGTGGACAGTCGCTGCGCCCCAGTCAGCTCGTCCTCACTTTGGAGTTGTTTAAAAAATTGCAACTGGATTTTAATTCCTTCCAGTTTGTCATGTGGAAACTTGTCACTGGGAACACTTGATGGACGTGTCTCCTGAAGAGATGTGTATAAATCTGTGGTCTCTCACACATTTGAAAAGCAAACTCCGTCCTGGAACCCTGGTTTCAGACTTGATCCACATATGGCCTGGGGCAAGTCATTTAACATTTACCTCCCTTTTGCCATCTATAAAGGATAAATACTTCTGTCTCAGGGATGTTGAAAGGATTAATTAGTTAGTCTGTAAAGAACTTTGAAGATGAAAAGTGCTTTAAAAGTGCTTCTTAATAACGTTATCGCCTAGAAAAGAGAGCCACTTTTATGCTAACCACTTCTGCCTCAGACTGTGATGAAGGTGTGCTTAGCACACTACAGGTAGCTATAAAGTAAGGTGAACTTCTCATGGTGTGAACATCAAACATTGGCTTCAAAATCTCAAAGGAACTTCATTGTCTAGCAGCTCCCTCAAGAGTAGGGATCTGCTCATAATTAGTCACAGAGACCATTCCAGGGGACAGGACAGAGGACAGAGGATGGCTCTCACCATTGGCGCTGCTCCTTGTTCTATTAGGTGTTTAGTAGGGCCTTTTAAGAGGTCCTCAGTGGGGTCCCTCGGGGAAGATGGGAGATGGAGGGTGGCTGGAGCTTGTTTGTTTGTTTGTTTGTTTGTTTGTTTTTGTTTGTTTTGTGCATTCTCTTGGTTTGACGAGAAGGGAAGAGAACTGCAAGGGAAACGGCACTCTCCCGTTCTGCTCCCTCCTGTGCTCTGGAGCAGGCAGAGCCTTACTGCATGTGGCTGGGCTTGCTTCAGCTTTCCCACTCCAAAGTGGGCATGGGGTCTCGGGCATGTTCTCATTTATAATAAATGTTTCAGTAATGTGCGGGTAAGTTTTATGTATCACTGCTATTGGAATTTGAATATAATATTGGTCCCAGAGAGTTGGACATGGTGCATTCCTATAATCCCAGGACAGGGAAGGCTAAAGCAGAGTGCCTAGAGTTCGAGGCCAGTTTGCACTATAGAGTAAAATGTCTTTTTCTCAGTACAGGGACACACACACACACATGTCTTTTTCTCAGTACAGGGACACACACACACACATGTCTTTTTCTCAGTACAGGGACACACACACACACATGTCTTTTTCTCAGTACAGGGACACACACACACGCACACGCACACACAGACATGCTCTCCCCAGCATTGGAGAGCACAAAAGGATTTTTCATTATAAAGAAGAAAATTACAGATCAACCAGAAGTTACAGAGACACCCATTGAATAAAGAGACTAGAATAGTTTGAAAAACTTCATCAAGAAGTGAATTGAGATTCAACTCTGGAACAAAGTATCAAAATCTTAAGATACCAGCAGATGTCTCAATGGAAAGAAATCAGGTAGAATTTACCCAACATGTAAATTGTTTCTGTTCCCTGCCGGTGTGAACAGAGGGGTTTGTGTTCAGTTGTCCATGCAGAAGATGAGGATTGACTAAGGCTGATGGAGAACCACCAGAGGTGTCAGTGACCTCTGTGCCTGGGAACTCAGCTTGCACCCAGTTCCTTGTAGGAGGTGACCAAGGGCCCACATGCCCACCCACCTCGATGGTTTAAATATGGAGTGACCTAGAATCTCCATTGCTGCAGACTATCCCAGGAGACCCCGGGCTAGAAACATTGCTCATTGCATTTTAGCTTCGGAAATATAATCCAGTGAGCTAAGTGGCAGCCATTGAGGTTGAGGTCCTTAACTATTGAATTAATTAGTGTTTTTGTCAGCCACTGTTTTTACGGTGTGCTTATGGAGAATGACAGTTTGAGGGCAGCCGACTCTGGGCTCTGCTAGACGAGTGTTACTGTTTACCATGTGCATGAAAGACTTGTTCATATGATCAGTCCTAATTAAATCTTATTCCAAATAGTCAATCAAAGCATGTTGATGAATATGTTGTTCTTTTAACCTCCTACAGCAAAACTCTGGAAGATCGTTTGAAACTTGAAGCAAAACATGGAACATTGAATGTCTCGGACACCGCTGTTGGCAGCAAGCAGTTGACATTTACTCTCAAGAGGGTAAGTAGTTTCACGACTTTATTTTAATTCACATAGAAAAGCTCTAGGTATGTGTATGGCTTTGAGACCACTCTCCCAAGTTCCTCTCACTGAGGAAGCTGTGTTCCCTACTCCAGTGCTTCCTATAGCCAGAGCCCCAGTGGGTGACAGCTACAGAAAAACAGTCATGGGGGAAAGGCCTCATTCCAGAGTCAGCCCTACATAGTAACCTATGTTCCTCTGGGTCTCTGGCCCGTTGTGCATCCTAGCTACCCAAGAGCTCTGTCTGGGGAACGGGATAAACACACCCAGTACTTACCTAGAAAGGACTGCAGAGTGACTAGCTTTGTGATGGTCCCATCTGGCTTGCCCGGATACAGGCATTCCCCATATCTCAGTTAGTGGTAATCTGTTTTAAATTGTTTTGAAGATCCTTTTCTTTTCCTCTCTTTTCTTTCTTATTTTTTGGGGGGGTGAGAGGGGCTGAATTTTCAAGACAGGGTTTCTCTGTGTATCCCCAACTATCCTGGAACTCACTCTGTAGACCAGGCTGGCCTTGAACTGAAAGACCCACCACCTGCCTCTGCCTCCCAAGAACTGGGATTGCACCATCACTGCCCGGCAAAGATCCATGTCTTAAGCATGCTGTAGTGCTGATGCCTTTGCACACTGTGAGAAGACTGAGTTCTGCTAGTAGCTGACAACTGAAACAGCATGGCTTCTTTCTTTAAAAGATAATGTTCTCTTTCCCAGTCAGATTCCTCAACAAAGTCATCAATTAAGACAGGCACTGCAGCCGGGCGGTGGTGGCGCACGCCTTTAATCCCAGCACTCTGGGAGACAGAGGCAGGCAGATTTCTGAGTTCAAGGCCAGCCTGGTCTACAGAGTAAGCTCCAGTACAGCCAGGGCTACACAGAGAAACCCTGTCTTGAAAAAAAAAAAAAACCAAATCCACCCCCCCAAAAAACAAAAACAACAGCAACAACAACAACAACAAACAAACAAACAACAACAAAAAAAAAAACGGGCACTGCAAAGGCAATTGTCATCCCTGTGGCTTCTTCTCTAAACTGACGTGTCACTTATATGCCGTAAGATCCCCCAAGGTTTTCTTAACAATATATGCAGGAGTAGCTGCGTGCTCCACACAGGAATACACACTTAGCAGTGGGGTCCTTGCAGTTTTCCAAAAACCTGTAATCTATCTTTTAAATCTTTTAAATAGATCAGAATTTTTAAGCTAAAACTACTTGATATGTTAGGCTTCCCCCCCACCCCCGAAATCCAATGAGCAGATATGACTTGTTAACACAGGCTTATTGTGTAACAGGGCTTATTGTTAGCTTTATTGTCTGTAATCTATAAGGGCAAGTTCGTGTCACCTTTGAAACAGGATCCATCTCTAGGAACAGACCCACGGTTTCTCTGTGTGGCTCTGTCCGGCAGACTGCAGAGCAGCACTGCTCCTGTTCCATCATCAGCCCCTTGTCACCCAGCACAGCGGGGACAGGCAGGATCCTGAGCCTGAGCCTGAGCCTGAGCCGTCTGTGCTCCTCACTGCTCAGTTCTTTCAGTGAAGTTGGAAAACTCGACAGAAAAGGACATGCACAGCCACTCACGCTCCTCCCTCACGCTCCCTTTTCTTGTTCTCTCCTTCTGATGCTTGCTATCAGTCCTCCAGGTCCGTGCACAAGCAGGTAACACTCTACAGCTGAACTCCATCCCTACACTCAGCAAGCCAGTCAGTGCTTTCTAGTATGTTCATTAGATCACTAACTGTTCCACTGGAAGCTTTTGTCTCAGAGCTGGGGAAATAGCTCAGTGGGAGGACGCTGGTCGCAGCCCCCGCTCCAGCAGTGGGAAGGCGCAGTCATCCCCGCCCCTCAGAACTTGTAAGTCAGAAGGCACAAAGTCGAATGTCACTGGTAAATTTGTGGTAAAATGAAAAGATGAGGAGATACCCTGAGACTTGCTTGAAGTGACATCAAGTGTAGGCTTCAGAACCCTTTGGGAGAATATGCTATGTCAATTAATATTTGATTTATGAGTTTTATTACTTGATTGGCTTGCTCTTAACTATTTAGTATATCACTGTTAAATATATGTTTACAGACATGTTTGTGGATTTGTTTCTAGACCTTTCCTTTTGTTCTATGTTTATTGTATATGATACATTGAGGCAAAATCAGATGCCCAGTATGTCCGTAGGTGCCTCTGAAGTGCCAGTAGAATTCACGGATGCTGTGTGTACTGCTGTGTGTACAGTCAGAGCTGCTGCTCATGTCACCACAACTAGCGTCTGTCCTCTCCCCTTCCCCACGAGGGCTGTAGGCTGCAGCTGCACAGGAACAAGGAGAAAGAGGAAAGCTGACTTGGAAAAGAGCTAATTGCCCTGTAAATCTTGATGAGTGGGTGACACCGTGGCATGGTCTCCAGTGCAGCCCTGGGGAGAAAGGCTAATGATAGACCTTGTGTGGGGAGCTTTGTCTGCGGAACAATAGAGGCCTCTTCCCAGCTCCTCTGGCTGCTCTGGGCCTGAAGAAAGCCGAGAAGCTGCACAGAGCTGCCGGAAGTCCTGCTCCACACTGTAACAGGGCCACACTAGCACATGAAGACTCCAGAAGTCCTTCTAGCATCCTGTCAATCTGTATTCAGTATATCTGAAGACATGCATTTTATAAGCCAGACTTGGTAGTGCATACCCACAGCCCTAATCCTCGCTTGGGGCCAAAGCAGGGAGATCATGAGTGTGAGGCTAGCCTAGGTACACAAACACTGTTTAGGGTGGGGAGGATTTAAGGGAAACTTATTAATATGTAGAGCAGAATATTCTCCCCCTCTTCTGCCCCTGCCCCCAAGTCCTCACTGGAACAAGCCCAGAGCCTTGTTCATCAGAATTAAATAGTTGTGCTAACTCCATGAGGATCTTGATGATGTGCAGTTTGGTCTACAGGGCAGGTACAGTCCCCAGGTTTCAGAGTCTCCCTGTTAACACAGGACACCAGTGCTCTGAATGGCTGCAAGGCTCAGCCCATTCTCTCTGCTAAGGAAACAGGGCAAATGACACCCTTAGCAAATTAGCCCAAAGTGCTGTGGTGAAAGAAGTGCCTGTGAGCCCATGGCAAGGAGTGTAAGCAGTGTTTTAGGAAGCAGAGGCCTAACCGACAGACAACATTTTTATATATTTTATTTGTGTGTGTAATGTGTGTTATACATGTGGAAGACAGAAGGCAACTTGAGTTATTTCTCTCTTCTACCATTTGGCCCCCAGGTGATGACACTTGGGTCATCAGGCTTGGTGGCAGATACCTTCACCTACTGAGCCACCTCACCAGCCTGACATAATGCTTTTATTTTTTAAAACACATACTGGCTGTGACCAGAGGAGTGAACCAGGAGGATGTGTTTGCATCTCCATCCCCTATCCACACCCAGTGAAGATCGCAGAAGGAGGCTTCCACCTGACTTAGAGTGAATGGCATACTGGGCAGAGCTGATAGTGAAAATGCATAGGATGTATTGATCATCAGAAATGAGCTGGAGTGATAGGAACCTAAGCTACAAGAATGCAGAGATGAGCCGGGCAGTGGTGGCGCACGCCTTTAATCCCAGCACTCTGGGAGGCAGAGGCAGGCGGATTTCTAAGTTGGAGGCCAGCCTGGTCTACAGAGTGAGTTCCAGGACAGCCAGTGCTACACAGAGAAACCCTGTCTCGAAACCCCCCCCCAAAAAAAAAAAGAATGCAGAGATGGTCCATGGTGGGTTCACCAGTTGCTCTCCTACCCTCATCTCTGCACCCTACTCTTTAAGCTCAGGTGTTGTTTTTTTCAAGAGGGAAATACTGGTGAATATCCACATTTTATCATGTGCTAAAGCTCCAAGTGCCAACAGCAAGCACTGGCATGGATTTCAGACTCCTTAGCTCCTCTCTTCAATGGATTCTGCACTGATTGTCTGCTGGGGGGGGGGAGGGGAAGGGAGGAAGGAAATGGGCCCTGGGAGCACTGCCCCCTCCCAAGCAAATGAAGATGGAAAACTCCTGTGGAAACCAGCCCTGTCAACTGCCAGGGGTTAATAATAGCAAGTCTGTTCTTTCTGGGGAGGCTTGATCCATCCACCCACTCTCCCTCCTTCCCTCTTTCTCTCCCTCCCTCCCTAGCACCCAAAACAGCTTTGGGGCAATCCTAATAAGTTATCTAATCAGGTGTAGGTCATAATACATTTTGACATGTGTGTGATAAAATACATATTTGATATGTATTTGATAAAACACAAAATTTTTATTTGCCTTTAAGTCTCTGTGAATGAACTCACAGTTTCAGTGTGCAAGCAGACGTAGACAGGAGTCCTCTTAGAGCATTCCAGGGGGCTCTGCCTTTGTGGTCAGGCTGGTGTGTGGACACTTCTCCTTTTGCCCAGGGATTCAGAATTTTTCCTTTGACAGTGAAAATGATTCTTTGTCGGGCTGCCGCCGCCAGGGCAGACTGTTACCCAGCAGCAGTGATGGTCGCAGGACTGTGACTGGCAGCCCTTTGTTCTGGTTCTAGCAAACCCTTTCCTCTACTCACTTCACTCTTTTTTAGTCTGAACAGCAAAAGAAGCAACAGGAGGCCGAGAAACTGCATCGCCAGGAGAGGAAAAAGCTGCGTAGGTCTGCCAGCCACTTGAGGTCCAGGCCCAGAAGAGGCCGGCCTTTTCACTGACCACAGAACTGTGCCTACGAGCAACTAGGAAGCTGTGCTTCTGCCATGGATTCTCACAGGGCGTCATACCCAGGGAGGGACTGTGGTAGCTAAAGCCCCACGCGGATGTGTGTGCATGGTGCTGGTGGGCTGGCTGGTCCACTACCCAGCCAGGGGGGGCCCCCGGCCCAGGCTGCTTTTTCTAAGTTAAATCTTGTCTTCTGCCCTGCTGATGATCAAGGAAAGCAGACATCGTTTCCAATATTAGAAAGGTCTACATGAAATGAAAAGTTTATCCTCTGCTGAAAACAAGAGATTATCATGTTGTCAGAATGGTTTGGTTTTTTGGTTTTTGTTTGTTTTTTGTTGGAAATTGTTATTTGTTTGTTTGTTTGTTTGTTTGAGACTTGAGACAGGGTTTCTCTGTGTAGCCCTGGGTGTCCTGAAATTTGATCTGAAGCCTTGAACTCAGAGATCCGCTTGCCTCTGCCTCCTGAGTGCTGACGTTAAAGGATGAACCACCATGCCCAGCCAGACTGTCTGTGCTCACTGTCTTCTCCCTTGGGACTGAGGCACACAGACGCCCCGCCCCATTACCTGGTGTCTGCTCATTGGCCCTGCTTATGTGCAGGAGTATGTGCAGGCTCGCTCCATTGCTTTTATAGTCCCTCGGTATACTTTTTAAACTATTTTTATATCAAGAGTATAAATGAATGGTAATAAATAATAAATGAATGTTACTGGCTATTTGTTTTAGCTTGTCACAAAATTAACGTAGTTATTTTTCTGATGAAGTACTATTTGATACAGGCAGCGCCTATAAAGGGAGATGCTTTTATTCAGACAGTTTCTCTAAGGAGGACTCCTGCCTTTGGGAATTTTAAATTTCACTTCAGCTTCCATACTTTGGAATTTCTCATGTAAACAAATGGGATGGGAGCTCTTTGGGCTGTGTCCGTGCTGAGTCCACAAGGCAGACACGTTATATAGCAGGCTGCGCACTGGCCCTATCTTCCTCCGTGTCTCTTCAGCCTGAGGTATTACTCAAGAGCTTTCTAACTGTTGGTGCATGAATCTACACACACACACACACACACTCCTATTTATTAAGTCTTTTTTTTTATTTTTTTTGGTTTTTTGGATTTGGTTTTTTCGAGACAGGGTTTTTCTGTATAGCCCTGGCTGTCCTGGAACTTACTCTGTAGACCAGGCTTGGCTTGAACTCAGAAATCCGCCTGCCTCTGCCTCTGCCTCTGCCTCCCAGAGTGCTGGGATTACAGGTCTGCACCACCACTACCACCCGCCTTGTATTTATTAAGTCTTAAGCAGATCTCTCCTGGGGCTGAGCCCCTGGTGCCCTCTCTTCCCTGTCTCAAAATTTCCCATTTTAAAGTTGCTGTGCATGCTATGTAGTCTACTCTGTCATTTTTCTGTGTTTATATTAGTTGCTTTTGCACAGCTATCACCAAAACATTCAATATGGACTTAAGGGATTCATCTTGGCTCTTGGTTTCAGAGGGTGTTGGGGGTGCAGAGGTTGTTCACATCACTACAGACCAGGAAATGGAAACGCAGCCATAGCTTTAAAGGGCTTGCCTGAGCAACCTCTGACTTCTGCCAGCTAGCCCCCACCTCTAAGAACACCCCCACACCTCCCAGCTACTGTCCAGGGACAGACGTTTGTTAGAGGCCTGTGGAAGACCTTTCAGGCTCAACCCCTAACCTATGATTGTTAGTCACCAGCACTGGGATGTGGCCTTATTCTTCCCAGTCCTGCCAGCAGCTTGCTGTCCTTCTTGGTGAGACTTACAAGCCAGTGTGAGAAGGGTAGCACCAGAACTGGGCACCAGGCCCTGGGGGACTGGGGTTCCTCAGTAATGTGTTCTCTTCTGCTGCAGATCCCTCTCAAACTTCAGTATCCCAGACCCAATGCCTGAGTCTTTTGTTTTGAGTATTTTCATCAGTAATTTTTGGAGGAAGGAGGCATGCTGGGAGGGACATGATTGACAGGAGGCAGCCAGCAGAAAATACAGGCCCAGGGGTAAGGGACTCAGAAGGGCTTCTGGAAGAAGACTGAGTTCAGATCCTTTTCTCAGAATCCTCCAGTGGCTCTCTTCCCATTCAGTAACACCCTGAGTCCCTGAAGGACCCTGGCCTGGCACAGACTCCTTTTGTTTGCTGTCACCACACTGACCTTCCTCTTTCTAGAACATTCCAGGCATTCCCTCAGCCCTTACACATTCCATTCCCTCTGCTCCGAATGCTCCCCCAGGCGGCCTCTCAGGTTGCTTTCTCTCCCTGTCTGGTCAATTCTGCCCCATTTAAATTGTCACATCCCAGTGCCAGCATGCCAAGTTTACAAATGATACTCCATCTAAATATGCTTTCAAAACATCGCCGTGGGGGCCACAGAGACTTCTCAAGTGGAAGAAAACCAAGTTCGGTAAACCATATCTGACCCATACATGCTCATACACATGCACGCATGTGCACGTGCACACACACTAAGAAGTATAGCATGGAGTTAGATTCTTACTATGGAAAGTGTCACATACATGCACGAATGAATGGGGAACAGTTGAATGAACCAGCATGCCCCAGCAGCGAGCAACTTGCTCACTGTGAATTCTTAGCTAACATGTCCAGTGTTGGCGCCTGTTTCCAGAATGTCAACTCAATAAGGGTTGGGAGGATGTTTTAAACAGTACGTTTTGCTTGTGGCTGTGTATCTCATCTCTAGAGCAATGGCTGCCACACATGCATATTTACTTTAGCCGCTGTGGGGTGCCTACCAGAGACCACTCAGACACAGTCCATGGCCAAACGAAAGGCTTTTCTCCCTGCCAGTGGTGACTACACTCGGGTATTTGGGACCCAGTGCAGTTCCAAGCTTTTAGCATTAAGGGGTTTTTAAGGCAAAACCACATCCTGGTATCTCGCTTGGCAACTGCAGGAAGAGATCTGTACAAGCAAGCAGTCTAACAGAAGCCAAGGTAAATTAGCTGGAACATCTTGACCTCTTAGAGTTGGGTAATTATTTTCCACAGGATTCTCCATCAAGGAGATCAAATTCCAGTTAAACCTAAAGTGGCCTGAGCAAGAATACAAGATGGAGGAACCTCTGTGTTGTCTTGCCCTGTCACAAATGACTGAGTTGGATGGAACTGACAATTAAACTTTCTATGTAAACCTTTATGCATGAGGAGTGATTCCCACCTGAGCTTTCAGAGAGGGTGGGATGCAAAAGATGAAACTGGAAAGGTTGGCAGAGGACCAAGGAAAAGGAAATTGAGAATATCCATTATCAGTAAATAACCCTGAGAGGATAGTGTAACATAAGAAGCAGAAAATGGGATATGAGGTCAAGAGAGCGCGAGAGACGTGTTAGTGTGTCAGTGAGGGGCTGGCTGGTGTGATGCCTCAAGAGCTGAAGGTGCTTGCTGCCAAGCCTAGTGACCTTGAGGTCAGGCTCTGAAACCCATGTGGTAGAAAGAATTGACTCTCGTAAGATGTCCACTATGTATGTACCTGTGTGTGTGTGTGTGTAGTGCATGCTTCCACACATGCTCACAACTCAAATGTTATAGTGAAAACTTTTTAAAATAGAAAACATGACATTAGAAAAGTCAGTTCCTGAGCTGGTATCTGTAAATGGATGGGTAAATGTAAATGTGCTACGTAGTATACAACACACACACACACACACACACCATATGGAAGAGGAAGTTCTTATTCTTTGATGGTCCTCGCTCCCAGCCCAACCCAAACAGGACTTCAAAGCTGACAGGTGGGAAGGAGTCCAACTAAATACTTCAAGCAGCCTTGAGTTTCTTTTAGCTGTAGGACAGAATGATGAATCCTAGACTCAGGATTTGAGGGTGTTTCAAGTCCAGCTGGCCGGAACACCCCCACTACCACCCCCCAGTTGGGTTTCCCTATCCGGCCTCCCTCAGTGCACTCCCCAGTTTCTGCTCACACACCTGGCTGACCTGGGACAGTCTTCTCTTCCTCTAACCCTTCTCAGGTTCTGTAGAATGAGTGGAACGTTGCAATCTCTCCTCCCCAGGGCCCACTCGGCTCCACTGCTGGAGCCCCGCTGTGTCCCTGCAGTCTTGCCAAGTTTCCCTCACCTGGTTTGTGGTTGCCTCTTAATGAGACTTTCCCTTCTAGACTTTGCGGGGCCTCACCCCCCACAGTTACCTTTAACACCATTCTCAGACGGGCTCTGGGGTCCCTTCCCCAGCCTTCATCATAATCATCATCATCATCATCGTCACTATTATTATTATTCCTGCTCCTACTTCCTACATAGTATCTGTTGTTTAGTCTCAATGTTCTAGAGCCACCTACCAAATCTGTGGCCCTCTGGTCTCTAGTACTCAGAATAAAGCTCCTCACTGCCCCTCCCTAATGCCGTCCCTCCTTCCTATTCACTGCCCCCCCACCCCACCCCCTGCCATGGTGTCCTTACTTCCCCCTCAGGCCAAACAGCAAAGCCAGGGTTTGTTCTGTTGATTCACTGACTGCTCTGCTCCTTGCAAGTGACTACGCAGATGGATGTCCTGCTCTGGTGCGTCTTCTGTCGTCACCAGAAGAGTCACGAGAATCTAGGCAATATAGCCAGGCAGTGGTCCCAGCGCTCAGGAGGCAAAGGCAGGAGGATCCCAGTGTTCAAGGACACAGCCTGCTCTACAAAGTGAGTTCCAGGACAGCCAGGACTATCCAGAGAAACCAAGCGAAGCAAACAACAAAGGAGTCTAAGGCTGAGGTGAGCTAGCTCGGATGGTTGAGACGGTGTGCCCTTCCAGGAGTCCCAAGTTCCACTCCCAACACCCACAGTGGGGGGGGGGGGGGGCGTAAGACCGAATGAAATCAGAATGGGCCCCAGCGCATGCACCAGAAGCCCCGGGAAGACCTGTAAAACAGTTCTGAAGTCGTAGAGTCTAACCTGGGAATCCCAGAGCTGCAGCACAGACTCAAAGGTGGACTTTGCTGGAGTGCTCAGGAAGAACAGAGTCTTGGCCTCTGACTGGTATGGGACAGGAGACTTAGACTAGGACAGGTGTGGCTCGATGTCAGCTTTTTGTCCCCTAGGACATCAGCATGGCTGATGGCTTAGGTCTTAGGTCATGTCGCCCTCACAAGTGGGTGTGCCCTCTGCAGATCTTCCCATTTCCGTGGTCGCACGGCCACTGTCACGGCCACGGCCCCTGCTTGCCCTGTCTCCTCTGCACCACATGAGTGTCGGTACATCGACGGCAGAGGCAGGGATCCCCAGACCAGGCTGTGAGAAACTGTAATCCTTTAATGATGGAGCTTTCCAAAGCTAGCATGGAGTCTGCTAGTGAAGACAACAGAGGAAATGAGAGGAGACCTGGGTCTGGTCTAGACTTGCTCAAGGCTAAGTTGCCAGTTAGTGGCACAGCCACTTAAGACTGCTGTTCCTTGGTGTGTGCATCTGTAAAATGGGTTTAATAGTATCTGTCCCCTGAAGACTTCAGAGAGTGTTTGTGGAGCTTAATGAGTGAGGTCCATTAAATCCCTCAAAAGAAAGGTGGAGCTAAATACAAAGCACTATTGTAATTACCCTGTGTGTTCTCTGAGCCAGGTCACATCTTGTTTTAAGAGGGTTACCATGACGATGGGTTTGCTTTAAAAACTTGAGTTTCAAAGGCATAGCTGTAAGTGTCCTATAAGAAGTGGAGTTCATTTCATTACGTTTTGTCACGGGATGGACAGAATCTCACAGCTACTTAGGGGCCGCCATGGCGTGTCAGCTACCGTGGCCACTGAGTAGCAAGGACCTTCTCTCTCTCTCTCTCTCTCTCTCTCTCTCTCTCTCTCTCTCTCTCTCACACACACACACACACACACACACCACACACACGAGCATCTGCTGCTTCTTAATGAAGGTTACTCAGTCAGTAAATCCACAGCACACCCAGCATGCCGCAGGCTCAGGGTGGCCGTTGGCTACATGGGGGTGACACAGGTTTTGCTAGAAACAGAATTTGCTAGAAACGTATTACATGGAGTTCTGAGAGGCTGAGAAGCCTCCCGGGTCTGCAATCGGAAAGCTGGAGATTCAAGACAACTAATAATGGTTGACACTGCAGTCTCCTGGCCCTGGGTCGTAGACCTACAAAGAACTGATGTTTCAGACCCACTCTGCCCACAGAAGGGCCGGTGGTGCCCCAACTGGAGGGCATTCAGCGACACCCTTGCATTCCACTCAGGCCTTGGGTGGGTTGGATGAGACAGGTGCCACAGGTCATAGTCATCACTTTGTCCAGTGCGTGAATAGAGCCCCGTCAAGCTGACATAGACTTCCTACCACACTGACGTGTGCCAGATCCAGTAACACGACAGGCCTGGAGCTAAAAGGTTTTCATGCCCTCTCATCTGATGTTGGAATCATTTACCTGCTCATGGGTCTGAGGCTAAGTTCTTTCCTGTCTGGACCTCCAGGTCCTCACCTGTAGGATGGGACTAGGAACAGAACTAACCTCAAAAGTCATGCTCAGTCAAGATATCAACCACAAGCCAGCTCGCCACTCTTGTGTGTCACAGGCGGTCCAGACCCTTGCCCAAGGCCCATTTCTCATGCAGGAATCAAAATCCACAAGCCCCTCTAAGGCCCTATTGGATTATCTCTGCCATTAGTGACCCTGCCACCCTGGGTCACCTCAGGCCAGATGAGTTACCCTGTCTTCTCGAATACTGCGGCAGCATCCCTACTGTCACTGCTGTGGTAACTATGGTAACAGACTGGGATGGAGGGGCAGAGCGTGAGCACGCAGCTGGTGGGGCTGACCAGGTAGGTAGCCCAGCAGCCTGCACAGTTGGTGTTAATGGAATGTGGGTGTATAGAAATCAGAGCCTGGGGGTGTGGCTCAACCTTGATCGATCCCTAATATCTAAATATACTAAAATAAAAAGTAAGTAGGGAATCCAGGGAAAATTCGGCCAAGCAAAAGCAGCTGGTGTGAGTTTGGTGGGCAGTTCTTCAGGTACCACCCATCAGTGGGGGCAGTTAGAGTCCTCCAGTGCACCATGAAGAGTCCTCCCAGCCCATCCCCATGTTTAAGGCCAAGTCTGAAAATATGTGAAAAAAAAAAAAAACATTCTAGGTGTCATTTGCCTTCTCTGAGGAGTTTTCCTCTACTCAAACCTGAGGTGACAGTTCCTACACCACAGGGCACCTGGCTGATGGCCTGCCTATCCTGAGCAGCAAGATGTCGGCTCCCCTCTCCACCTTCCCTCAGGACCCAGGGGAGAGTGTCAGGCAGTGAGCTCTCCCTCTCCTGAGGCTCACAGAACCCTGGATCAGCGAACATTTGGCCCTGAGGAGCTTGCCCTCTGGCTTCAGCAGTTACCAGCGCTTTGGCAGTGTTTGGGTGTGTCAGTGAGGAAGGTTTGGGAACCAGCTGTACAGCTCAGGATCAACGCTTGATTTTTAGAAATGAAATTTCAGATTAGAGAGGTGAGGTGATTATGATGGTGAGGTCAGAATCAGAGATAAGCAAGAGCTGCACATCCTCACTCAGCTCCTGGTGTGGTGCAGGCTGAGATTTTCTTACTTTGTTGCTATGGAATGTATTCTGTGTACCTGAACCTAATGGGGCCACACAGTCCTCCCAAGCCTCAAAAGCTAAGGAGCCTTAACCACAAACCAGTCTGGAGCACTCACTACAAGTGGAGCACGCATCACTCACAAGCAAAGCACTCACCACAGCAGAGCACTCACTATAAGTGGAGCACGCATCACAAACAGAGCACTCACCACAAGTGGAGCACTCACCACAGCAGAGCACTCACTACAAGTGGAGCACACATCACAGAGCACTCACCACAAGTGGAGCACTCACCACAAGTGGAGCACTCACCACAAGCAGGTTTACTGCCCTGAGCTCACACAGCACCCAGAGAGGCTGCTTACCATGGCTATAGGACCATGCAAACCACAGTGGGGCTTGGGCTCGTGTGTGTGTGTGTGTGTGTGTGTGTGTGTGTGTGTGTGTGTGTGTAACTTGGTCATATCTCCAATGCTCACTGAAAGGAGGGAGAGCACCGCCCACAGCACTCCCAGGGACACAGATCTGTGGGTAAAGGTCCCCATTGCACCTTGGGAAGATAGATGTAAGTGCCACAAATTGTTGGAGATTCAGAAACTCAGGCTTCCCAGGTATAAGAGAGACAGAGCAGATGGAGCTGGGGCCAGTCAGCTAAGCGGTGGGCTCTATGCTGCCTGGCACAGGATGAGGTGGCTGAATTCCCATGGGGGACAAAGAAATAACTGGCAGATAAGTGGCCGAGGGTTTGAAAGCAGTGAGGCTAATTGGCAAGTCGTGGGGACTGGTCAGGGCAATGGCAGTAAAGTTCCTTGTGTGGCTAGGACCTACAGAGAAGGTATGCTTCAGAGAGAACTGACTGAGGTCCACACACAACCGGGGGCTCCCTAACATCCTACAGAGGGGAGAATTAGAAGCAGAAGCAGGCCTGATGGGGTGGGGCCTCCCTGGGGAGGTCAGATGTGGCGAGAGCCTCCTTTCTTGGGGCACGAGCTGGTAAGGAATCTCAGCCTGGATCATCCTAGTCCTGTGAGTTTCTTCCCGAGAAGGGGATGAGAACGTTACACCTTTTGAAGAGTTGCTGGAGACATTTCTGCTGAATAATAGTGATTTCCCCTCAGGGGTTGGCCTCACAAGTACCTTTAAAGTAACCAAGCAGAGCTCCTCAGGAAGAGAGGTAGGGAGAGGGGCCGGGGCCGTGTGCACCGTGAGACTGCTATGGCTTGTACCCACATCTCTGAGTGTCCGCAGCCTGGGAGTTCTCAGGGCCACATTCAGCGCTTAAGGCACCATCCTAGAGTGGTCCATCTTCCCTGGTCTTTAACATCTTAGCTCCTCTCTTGACAGACCTGGCTCTTGACTTAACCCTCACTGTAGCCACTCCCAGCCATGGCAAGTTCCGGAAGAACACTGTGTGTGCTTGGCTCCTGGCCAAGTGATACTAGGTGACCACGATGACAATGTGCAGAGCCAGGAGCAGAACGCATCCCCTCCCTGGGCAACAGAGTGTCCTGAAAAGCCACGAGCCTGTCTGAGTTAGGTGAGGGCTACCAACTCTTCAGGCAAGGTGTCCCAGTAACCATGGCAATCCCAATGGTAACGCCGCCACTGCCACCCTGTGCCCTCGGCCCGCAGAGCCCAGAGGACCGCGATGACCACACACACTCTAGGGAAATGAACAGGTTTATACCAGGGTTTGCATTTAACGGAGGGGGACAGAGGTACCAGTGGGGTTTGTCGGAGGAGAGAAGACGGGAGGCTCATCTGGCTATTATCCTCACCCTTCCTGTCAGGGCCCCAGTCAGGCGTGTGACATCTGTGGGCTTGGAGATGCTGAAAGAGAAAGGAGCGGAGGAAGCAGGGCCGTGAACACTTCACAGGGGTTGGGGCAGAAGCTGTTGCTCCCTGAAGGCCTTCTGTGCTAGAAGGCACTTGCAGGGGAAGCCTGTGGGCGGATCTGTGGGTTTCTGGGCACGTAGGAAGAGAAAGAGGAGGGGGAAGCCCAAGAAAACACAAACCGGATCCATTGGGAGCAAGTGGAGTGAACCCCCTCTGGGGACTGGGTGGCCTTCTCCAATCTGCTCTATTCTGGTTTTTGGGTTTTTTTCCCAGAAAGAGACCTCAGGCTTCCTGCCAGCTGCAGCCTTTTCCTGTGGAAGCCCTGGAGGCACTGGGCCCCAGCCCTGGAGCGTGGCCGGCTCCTCCCGGATGTATTTGCAGAAGTGCTCGCCAGCACGCCCCATTTGGAAATGTCTTAAGATAGGAAACACAGTTGTCCCTGATGAGCAGGCTAGGTGACAGGGGAGGCTGCAAAACAAAATCATTTCCTCTGAGGATGCCAAGTTTGGGGGTCCTGCCGGTACCGCCTTTACACATCCTGCAGTAGTGACTCAACTTGAATTTCCCTCCTAGCTCTTAAGTGGTTTCCATGCAAAAGGCCGGTGCCTGAAGGAGGCGCATCCGGCAGGCCCAGGGAGAGCCGGGCAGCAGAGCCAGCCTCCCTGTCCACTGCCGGACTCTTCCTGGGCCCTGCTCGGCAGTTTCACACTGTGCATCGTGACGAAAATAACAGAAGCAACTTGAGAAAGGAAGGGTTTATTTTGAGTCACCCTTCGGGAGTACAGTCCGTCATGGCGGGGAGGCACAGGCACGGCAGCAGGGACTCTCCGGAGGCACCGGGTCTCATTGCATTTGTAGTCGGGCAGAGAGGTGGATACTGCACTCAGCTCTCTTTGTCCTTTTGATTCAGTCCAGGACCCTCGCCAGGGAATAGTGCTGCCCGCAGTGTGGGTGCGTGTTCCTGCCTCAACGATCCCATCTAGAAACTCTCTCTCAGGCATGCGCAGAAGTCTGTCTCTTAGAGTCTAGATGCTGTTGATTTGGGGCTGGAGAGATGGCTCAGCACTTAGAGCACCGGCTGCTCTCCAGAGGACCTGGTTCTATTCCCAGCACCCACATGGCAGCTCACAACTAGTTGTAATTCCAGTTTCAGAGGATCCGACACCGTCATGCAGTCAAAACTCCAATGAACATGAAATGAAAACAAATTTAGCTAGGCAGTGGTGGAGCACGCCTTTAATCCCAGGCAGGCAGATTTCTGAGTTCGAGGCCAGCCTGGTCTACAGAGTGAGTTCCAGGACAGCCAGGGATACACAGAGAAACCCTGTCTCAAAAAAAAAAAAAAAGAAAGAAAGAAAAAGAAAGAAAGAAAGGAAGGAAGGAAGGAAGGAAGGAAGGAAGGAAGGAAGGAAGAAAGAAAACAAATTTAAAGCCGGACAGTGGTGACTCACGTCTTTAGTCCCAGCACTTGGGAGGCAGAGGCAGGCGATTTCTGACTTCGAGGCCAGTCTGTTCTACAAAGTGAGTTCCAGAACAACCAGGACTACACAGAGAAACCCTGTCTCAAAAAACAGAATTAATCAATTAATCAATCAATTAATTAATTAATTAAAATAAATTAATTAATTTAATTTTTAAAAAAGTTCTCTATGTGTATGTTTGTGGGTATGTGTGTGTGTGTGTGTGTGCTCGCACACATTCGTGAATATGTGTAGGTGTGCATGTGTGCAGGTGTCTGGCGAGGCTAGAAGAGGGGACTGGAGTTACTTGCAGTTGTGAGCTGCCCCGTGTAGGTAATAAGAACTGAACTTAGATCTTCCTGAAACACAGGCTCCTTTCACTGCAAAGTCGTGTCACGTCTCCGGCCCCTACTTGAGCCATCTTTTAAGCATGAATTCAGTGGCACTAAGTATGTGCACGCGGCCGTGTGGCATCTCCACCGTCTACCTCCAAAGCTTTGTTCCCTGCCCTGCTGACGCCCTGTGCCCCTTGCCTGCACTTCTGCCGGCTGCTGGTGACCTTTGCTCTAGTCTCTGACTGTGAAGTCGCCTCGCCTCGCCTCATGGGATCATCCAGTCTTGACCTTTTGTGTCTCGCTCATTTCACTAACGAGGTGGTGTTCAAGGTTGGTCCACGCAGTAGCATGCTAGCAAGCCACCCCTTCCTGTGACTGAGTAGTAACCCTGTTGTATGCGCGCACACCACAGCTTGCCTATCTCTCCCTTCGTTACTGGGAACACTGGCTCGCTCCCTGCTGTCTAGCATGCATTGTGCGGCTGTGAACACCTTTCAGCTATGTAAGGAGTTACAATGATGTGTCCCCCACCCCTATGGATGTAAACAAAGATGTATTTACTGTGCATGTCCATGTGTCCATATATAGGTCAGGAGACACCTCCAAGGAGCTGATTCTCTTTTTTTCACTGTATGGGTCCTGGGGATCCAACTCAAGGTAGGCTTGACCACAAGCACCTTTACCCACTGAGCCAACTCGTAGGCCCCTCCTGTATCTTTGAATTGCATTTCCCTGTTGCTGCTCCGCCTCCTTCTGGTGTATCAGGACCATCAGAAGCCACTACCCTAGACCTTCCCTGTTTTTCAATTGGGTCCTATTTTCTTTGTTTGTTTGTGTGCTTTTGTTTTTTCAAGACCGGGCTTCACTGTGTAGCCCTGGCTGTCCTGGAACTTACTCTGTAGACCAGGCTGGCCTAAAATTCAGAGATCCTTCTTGCCTCTGCCTCTCCAGTGCTGAGATTAAAGGTGTGCGCCATCACTGCCCAGTGGTCCATATTTTTATTATTGTTGTTGCCTTCTAGGCTCCGCCCCACAGTTACCTGGCAACAGTCAGGTATGCCTGACTCAGTATTAAAGGGGCTGCGTGCCCCCTCCTCACTCTTACTTTCTCCCTTCCCTGTCCCTTCTCTCCCCGTTCCCTTCCCCCCTCCACATGATCATGGCCAGCCTCTACTCCTTTAGTTCTCTCTCTCCCCCCCTCTCTCTTCCTCCCTCTCTCTGCCTTTCTCTGTGTCTACTTTCTCCTCAACTCTCCCTCCCCCTGCCCTAAATAAACTCTATTCCATACTGTATCTTTCCTATGGCTGGTCCCTCAGAGGAAGGGATGGCTCCGCATGGGCCTGCGGAGGCGCCCCCCCCACATCACCACCCCACCCCTCTACCTGGTTCTTTCTTTCTTTTTTATAAAACTCAACAGAAGTTCTTTATATACTCGGGACACTGTCCCCTGTTCTGGTACTTGTGCGTGCATTTATAGCTGCAGCAGGAAATCAGCTTTGTGGGGAGTGGACTGGAAGGCTTCGTAGCCCCTGTCTGTTCCCAGTGTTACTTGAGGGCGTCTCCAGGGTAGCCCATGATCGATCAGTGTTTAGGTTCTTTGTCTAACAGGCAAACCAGCCAACAAGAACAGGGTAGAATCAAAAATTCAGATCTATTAGAGGTGTGCAGAGAAGCAAAGAACACAGTCCACAGAATGGGAGTGGTCTCGAGTGGACAAGTGACTCCAGAGCCCCAGCCTGGGGTCCGGAGTCTGAAGGATGGACTCTTCTTTGGCTGCTGTAGGTGATGGACTTTCGTTGTTTGCTGGAAGAGGGTGTATAATCGTCATAGTGGTCTACGGTAGTCTGAGTGGCAGGTCGTTCAGAAGGGGCCTGGAATTAACATTTTTATGCCTCATAGCCATGTTTTGCTAATTCACTCTTCCTGCCTCGCAAGGAAGATAAAGAGTTCTCAATTAATGGGGTGGCTTGAATACTAACCTGGGAATAGAAGGGGCAATGTTAGAGTCAAGCCCACCCAACTCTTCGGCATCTATAGTGAGCGATGTCTACAGTGCAGTATCTGGATGGACCTGTCCTGGCTGGTTGTATGTCAATCTGACACAAGCTAGAGTCGTCTGAAAGGAAGGAACTTCAATTGAGAAAAATCCCTCCATAAGATCCAGCTGTACAGCATTTTTCTTAGTTAGTGATTGATGGGGGTGTGGGAAGAACAGCCCATGGTGGGTGAGGCCATTCCTGGGCTGGTGGTCCTGGGTTCTATAAGAAAGCAGGCTGAGCAAGCCAGTAAGCAGCACCCCCCCCCGCCCCCACCCCCAGTGACAGAAGTGTAAGCCAAATAAACCCTTTCCTCCCCCAAGTTGCTCCAGTCACGGTGTTTTATCACAGCAGTAGTAACTGAAACTGAGACGGGATCTTTGGAGACAGCTAAGCTTTCTGTGCCCCGCCTGGAACCTGCTTCTTTCCAGCTTCCATAATGGAATTGTCAGCCTTCCCAAAGGTGACAGCATGTCCACTAAGGCCAGCAGATCCTTGGGCTATCCGACCCAGGCAGCACTGACATCACCCAAGAATCCCCCTGGTAACCCCAGTCAGGCTTGCCTCCTGGAAAGGGGTCGTTCTTGTCACCATGAGTGGCCTGGCCCTTCTTCCAGCCTGACCTCTGGCTGGCTTCCTCCAGGCACAGTAGACTGCCCTTGTCCTATTTTCACAGGGAAATAGTGCTAGTAGAAAAGGTGCTTGGTGGGCTGGAGCAGTTAACAGCACTGACTGCTCTTCTGAAGGTCCTGAGTTCAAATCCCAGCAACCACATGGTGGCTCACAACCATCCATAATGAGATCTGATGCCCTCTTCTGGGGTGTCTGAAAAGAGCTACAGTGTACTTACATATAATAAATAAATTAATACATACATATATACATACATACATATTTTCTTTTTTCCTTTTTTTCTTTTCTTTTTCTTTCTTTCTTTCTTTTCTTTCTTTCTTTTTTTTTTTTTTTTTTTTTTTTTTTGGTTTTTGGAGACAGTGTTTCCCTGTGTAGCCCTGGCTGTCCTGGAACTCACTCTGTAAACCAGGCTGGCCTCGAACTCAGAAATCCACCTGCCTCTGCCTCCCAAGTGTTGGGATTACAGGAGTGTGTCACCATGGGTTGGCTAATAAATAAATCTTTAAAAAAAAAGAAAAGGTGCTTGGTAAGGCACTTTAGGCTCAAAGCTACCAAGCCGACGGGCCTGAGAGTCTCTCCCTGCGGGGAGACTCATCCTGGGGTGTGTACCAGCAGGCAGGAGTCTAGCCTTGGAAAGTAGCTGTAGCTCATGGAGGAGACAGGATACTATATTGACTCAAATATCAGTTCTGTGACTGAAGGCCTCCTTTATGTACCTCCTAAACCAAAACCAGTGTGGGGAATAAACACCCTAGGGGGGACAGTCTGTTGTCTTATGAGCCCTGCTTCAGGCTGACAAAAGATGTTCCCATCTGGTACCTGCATATTTGTATATTGATGTACCAAGTAAACCTTCACCCATCTAGAATTATGGGTCATTTTCAAGGTTCTGAGGATAAATATAAATTGTTAAACTCTGGCACAGTGGCACACCCAGAATGCCCCAGGCACACATGGAACCCCTTCAGGAGCCCTTGAGACAGAAGCAGGAGTGGAAGTTCATAAGCTAATTGTCTAGACTGGCAGTAGTTACAGTCAGAAGTGGGCTGGTGACATGGCCAGTGGTGGGGACCACTCACATTTGACTGACTGAGTCTGTCAGGTGTGGCGTAACATCTAACTGCCTGGAACTTCTCTCATCTCCCAGAAGGAGCAGCTAGGCTAGTTAGTGGAGCCGGGCACGCCATGTTTGCACCAACTGAATGCAGCAGAGGCCGCCTGCCTAGACAGCAGAGCAGTGGCTTGCCCACACTGTGTCTTTCTGAGATCTGGACCGAAAACATGCTGACTCAGTTTGAGCTGTGAAGACAAGAGCGTCTCTGTAGGATGTGGCAGAACCCGGAGGTGAATGGATGCCAGGCCTCAAGTACATTGCTGGAGCAGGGCCAGGGCTTTTTAAACTTTCTCCATTCTCTCTTCTCTCTCTCTAAATTCTCATAGCGAGTTTAATTTAAAAAGAGCAAAGCTATGTTTGCTACCTACATAAAATGAGATTTTATAAAACAACCAGCAAACACACTATTAATCCTACTCAAGAGGCCGAGGCAGGCCGATCTCTGAGTTCAGTGCTAGCCTGGTCTACTATCAAGTTCCAGTCTATCTAAGGATACATTGTGAGCCCCTGTCAGGTGAAATCATGCCTCACAGTTAAATGGGTCCCAGACTGGAGCCATTCCACAGCTCTGTCTGTTTTGTTCCAGGCTGCGTTGTGAGAGAAGCAGGCTCCGTCCTCAGGCTCCGTCCTCAGGCTCCTGTGCCTGCCATGCCTCTTGTTACTCAGCTTCCCAACCTTGTGGTGTGGCCTTACCCAGGCCACGAGGCTTCCTCCCGTGCCCTCCTGCGATTGTCAGAGGGAGGACTTCCCACAGCCTGCCAGCGGCAGGACCAGAGGAAGTTCACCTTTTCTCATGCCAGCAAAACGGAGAAGTGGCAGGCTCTGGCTGCAGCAAGTCCTAGGTGGGGACAGCCTGGTGACCGAGCTTTCTCCAATCATAATGTCACTGGATAGCACTTTGGATAGCACATTGGATGACACCTGCCCCTGTGCTGAGATTTCCTCTCCTACATGCCTAGAGGACTTGGGGTAGGGGCGGGGCTCCTAGTCTCTCCACTGGTGGCAAGAGGTTCTTCCTTAAGGTAACAGTGTAGCACTTCCCTGAGAGCAGGGGCCCTGGGATGCCCTCTGCAGGGATGTGCTGCTGTGACTTGGGGGCTACACATATGTTCCCGAGAACAAGGCACACGGGCAGCTCTCTATGAACAGGATGACGGCATTTGCCACCAAGCCTGACAACCTGAGTTGAAACTACATTCCAGTTATTGCATAGGATCCTCGAATATGAACCGGGAGCTGGATTGTGTCCTGTCGGCCCCACCCTTCGCCCCTCCCAGCAAATTTACACATTAAGTTCAGGTCCTCTAGAATCTACAAATATAACCTTACTTACCAATTGGATCTTGGTTTTTTTTTTTCTTTTTTACTTATTCATCTCTCGTTTATTACATCCTAACAGCGATTGGACCATTACAGAGAAAGTCAAATCAAGGTTCTGTGATTAAATTGAGCTATAACCCCATGTGCCTAGTGTCCCAAAGGAAGCACGCACACACAGAAGATACCATATAGATATGGTAGTAGAAACCAGAATAAGAAACCCATAAGCTGAGTCATCACTTCACGGGGAGGGGGCTAGAACAGACCCTTCCTGCTGGCCCGAGAAGGCGCCGGCCCTTGGCTTCTAGCACCATAATAAGCTGGTGTCCAAGCCATCCATTGGTAGATACTCGTCACAGCTGTGACAGCGAGCCCGCCAGCATTCTAGAGACTCTAATTGCAACACTCAAATTTGCTCAAGGGGACCCCCGGCCCTAGGGGACGTTTCTAGCCTGCTGTCTTAGTCAGGGTTTCTATTCCTGCACAAACATCATGACCAAGAAGCAAGCTGGGGAGGAAAGGGTTTATTCAGCTTACACTTCCACGCTGCTGTTCATCACCAAAGGAAGTCAGGACTGGAACTCAAGCAGGTCAGGAAGCAGGAGCTGATGCAGAGGCCATGGAGGGATGTTTCTTACTGGCTTGCTTCCCCTGGCTTGCTCAGCTTGCTCTCTTAATAGAACCCAAGAGCACCAGCCCAAAGGTGGAACCACCCACAAGGGGCCCTCACCACTTGATCACTAATTGAGAAAATGCCCCACAGCTGGATCTCATGGAGGCACTTCCCCAACTGAAGCTCCTTTCTCTGTGATAACTCCAGCCTGTGTCAACTTGACACACAAAACTAACCAGTGCACCTGCCCATACCCTTATAGGTCCCTGTGGCGTTTATTGCTGTTCCCCTCCATCCCTCAGGGTCAAGGGCAGAGAAAGGACTGGTCCTGTGAAGCTGATGCCCTACCCTGTAAATCGGGCTGAAAAAGAATGTTCTAGAGAGAGGGACCCCAAGGGTACACAAGTGCCCCCCCCCAGGAACGTGCTCGCTAGTGCACGGAGAGGGGTATCCCAAGGGACTCGGTGTTCGTGCTTTGCAGACATGGCCTGCTGCCTGCCATGCCTCTCTCTCAGGGCCTGAGAGCGAGGTGGGATTATTGCTTCCTTGATGGCGAGGGTTAGGTTTCCTTCCTGTGACCAGCGCCCTCCGGCCTAACAGCTACCTCCCTGGAAAAAAGCTTCAGACACGTGTATCCTGACCATCTGGGGCTGTGAGTATTTCCTCTTGATTGTTTAAAGGAAAGTTCACAGATAAATATGGAAAAAGCCAGCAGAGCCCGGGCCGGTCACCTGAAAGTGTAGCCTGCCTGATAATCTGACTGGCCTGCCGCATCCCTGGCAGGCCCCAGCCCTCCATGCTTGGGGGGGGGGGGGGCGCCTCATAGTAGTGATATTAAAGTTTCCAGTTTCCACACCCCACCATTGCAGCATGAGTCCAGAGAGCTATGGGGTCTGGTAGAACAAAGGGGAGTTGTCATTCAGGGTGTGGGGGCTCCCCACTGCCGGGAGCAGTGTATGCCCCTAGGGTTTTGAGGGTTGTAGAATGGACAGGATCAGAATGGGAAGTCTGCAGAGTGGAGTTCCCATGGACAAATGGCCTATGACTCGGTGTTTAAGAGCAGTGACCCTGGAGATCAAGCCTTAGGCTGTTCTCGATGACACCACCCACCCTACCTGCCCTGCCCGCTCACAGACCCAACTTCTCTATGGGTTTCTGTCCTTAGCCACATAGAAGGGCCTGCTTTTCAAGGTCTAACACATGCACACACCTCAGAGATGGCAAAGACTTATTTGCCACCTGTCACCATCGCTTGGACTTAGAGTGACACTGAAATGGGAACCCTCCTCCTCAGGTCCCCCCCCCCCCCCCCCGGCTCCTCCCTGCCTAGCACAAAGCAGGCTGTCTCCTTACCGTGAAGGAGTGTTAAGAGCAGCCTGGGGAATCAAGCTGAAGAACTAACAAGACAGAGACATGCAGTCTGTACACAGACTCTTCAAACGGGTGTTGGGGCAAAGGCCTTCACGGACAGAGATTCTGAGAGTTCTTGTGATGAAGCCGCAGGCTAGTTTGCATTAGGCCTTGTGGATGGACCCAAGGACAGTCAGCTTCTGCCAGCTGAGTGCCATGCACCCGTGTTTCCTTGTGTGTCCTGTGGTATGGATGGATGTCCCACTTCACAAAGCTCATGCCCCAGCCCTCCTCTCATTCTCCCAACACATCCGGAGCAAAGACTACCTCCACTCTGTTGTGTACAAGGAGACCAGAGCCAAAATGAAGCACTCACATCTGGAAGCTGGTGTTCCTGAAGACGTGAGCATCCTGCCAGACACTGGTGGTGCAAGCCTTTAATCCCCACCTTTAATCCCAGGAGGCAGAAGCAAGAGGATCTCTGTGAGTTTGAGGCCAGTATGGTCTGCAGAGCAAGTTCCCAGGCAGCCAGGGCTACTCAGAGAAGCCCTGTGTACCTGTGAGCTACACCTGTGGCTCACGACCATCTGAAACTCCAGTTGAAGGGGATCCTAAGGACCCTTCTGGCTTCCATGAGCACCATGCACTCATGTGGTCCACAGAGTACAAGCAAAACGCCCATACATATAGCATAAATTTTTAGTAGGATAAAAAGATCCTTTCTGATATCTTCTTCCTTCCCAATGGCTGGAACTTGAAGGTCGTGGATCACTCACTGTCTTAGACAGTGCCAGCACTGCTACTGCGGCAGGGCAAGAGCTGAGGGAACACAACATGGGACCTCCACCTCTTCCACCTCCTCTTCCTCCTCTACCTCCTCTTTCTCCACCACCTCTTCTACCTCCTCCTTCTCTCTCCTATACCTCCTCCTCTACCTCTTCTACCTCCTCCTCCTCTTCCTCCTCCTCCCCCACCTCCTCCTCTTCCTCTTCCTCCTTTACCTCCTCCTTCTCTTCTTCCTCCTCCTCCTCTTCCTCTTCTTCTTTTTTCCCTCACTTTATGTCAAGGTCTCCTTTGTTCTGGACTAGATTTGAACTTGTTATATAGCTAAGAATAGCTAAGAATGACCTTGAACTTCTGACCCTCCTGCCTTCACTTTTTTTTTTTTTTTTTTTTTTTGGATTTGGTTTTTTTGAGACACAGTTTCTCTGTATAGTCCTGGCTGTCCTGGAACTCACTCTGTAGACCAGGCTGGCCTTGAAATCAGAAATCTGCTTGCCTTTGCCTCCCAGAGTGCTGGGATTACAGGCGTGTGACACATTCATCCCTGGTTCCTGCCTTCACATCTTAAGAGCTGCAAATACAATCTTCCCACCATCACGCCTGTTTGTTTGTTTATTTGTTTGTTTGTTTGTTTGTTTTTGCGTGGTGCTGAGAGTTAAACCCAGCTTCAGGCTTGCTACACGAGCACTCTACCAACTGATCTACATCTCCCACCCTGTCCTGATCTCTTGAACACAAGATGACACTCCTTGGGAACTTTCTGCCTGGAGACCTCCAGACCTAACCACTGTGACTGGCTTCCCTTAGAGACACAGTGCCGAGTGTTTCTCCCTGTAGCATATAGCATTTAGCCAGGGCTTTGCTTTGATTTGATATATGCTTTTAAAATCTGAAGCATGACGCAATTTGCATGACTTCCTGCTATCTCCAACAATCCTTCCTTTTTCCTCCTGAAAAATTGCCTTGTGACAGAGAGTTCCTGACAGGCTCCCTTAGAGGGATGCAGAGCTCATTTTTGACCTAGTCCTTGTTGGTCATGCTAGGCCCAAATGACCTCACTTCTTAGATCTAATCTTCCAGATGGGAAGGCCTGGGTCGGGGGAGAGGGGCTGCATGGAGCACTGGCTACGTGTCAAAGGATCATTTGAGTGAGGCCACATGTCAGGATGGAGAGGGAGCAAAGAGAGGCTTCCTGGAAGGAAGGGCTGAGGTCAAGTCAGACGCACTGCCCACGGTGGTCTGGACCTCCGCACATGGCGGGGCGCAGGGGTTGGGGGGGGCGCTGCAGCATAAGGTCCTTCGAGCCACTGAAGACTGAAGGATGCCTGGGGCAACATGATACTTGCTCTTGTGCAAGACATTCACAGTGACAGGAATAAACAGGTCACCATCTATCAGAGCCAGAGGGTCACTTTTTCTTCCCGGTCTAATCTAGAGGTGAAATAGGGTGTTACCGGAGGATTTTTTTTTTTTCTGTCCAGCTAGAAGCTCACGGATGCTGGTGAGAGATGAGGAAGTTAGGATGTTTTGGAGTTTTCTATAAACATATCAGTGTTAATCTTTTTTTATTATTTTTATTTATATGAGTACACTGTAGCTGTCTTCAGACACACACCAGAAGAGTGCATCAGATCCCATTACAGATGGTTGTGAGCCACCATGTGGTTGCTGGGAATTGAAGTCAAGACCTCTGGAAGAGCAGTCAATGCTCTTAACCATTGAGCCATCTCTCCAGCCCTTGTTCATATTTTTTAAAAGTTTGTTTGCTATTCTTGCCACTTAGAATCATGTAGGCTTTCCAGTAATAAGGAAGATGTGACTCCTGGAGACCATCTACTATCTTCTCTGAGAGTGGGACTTGACAACCTTGTGGTTCATCAGACAAAATGTCACACTAGTAAGAAACTCCAGTCACTTCAGGTCTTCCCACTAGAGCAAAATGTTCACATCAAATCAGGTGTCAGATGGCCCTTTCTTCTGAACACAGGACTGTCCCAGCTCTTGACATGTCCCCCTTGTCACGTGAGCAGGAGCCAAGCTTACCACTTGGTTTTCTTTCCTATGAAACGGAGACCTAGTGCTAGGGTGTGGGCTTGGGAGTTGGGTGATGGTGACGGCCCATGAAGACCCATCACTGCACAGGAGAAGCAGTGTGAGTGGGAACTTTAAGGGCAAGACTGATTATCTTACTTCTCTGAGTTTCTCTCATAGCTACCTATAAGGAGAGCCTGCTGCCTCAGAGCTTTGGGGTTACTTCCGGGTGAGGACCCCAGATCCAGGTTTGGGTGGGGAGGGAAGTGTGCCTTCTGCCATGCCATATATCTTGCAGTCCAGTGGCATGTATGAACGCATCCAGGTAGAGGGTGACCATTAAAGAAGCTGGCTGGTGGTTAGAGAGGGCAAGAGGTCCCAACATCCATTCAAGGCTGGAGGTCTGGTCTGAATCCAAGGACCCGGGAACCTGCAGCTTCAGCATCCAAGGACAGAAGATGGACGTCCCAGGCGAGCAGAGAGCAAGTTTACCCTTCCTTGGCCTGTCTCTCTGTTGGTTGTTGCCCGTCCACTCTGGTGAAGGTTCAGCCCATTTAGTCGATCCGTCTACTAATTTAAATGCTAGTTTCTTTTAGACACCTCTTCAAAGGCACACCAGAAATAATATTCAATAGGCTATCTGAATCTCCCTAGTCCAGTCAAGTTGACCCATACAGTTAGCCATTATCCTGACCCAAGAAAGCCTCTAACAGCTATATCTACTGTATATGATTCTTCCTACTTGGTCTCTATCAGTCGCACAAATGACCACTGAATGGCCCAGAAGGAATTTGAGATCATGCCTGTTAGTCGTCCAATCTGAACTGTATGTACTCCAGGCCACAATGGTCCCGGATGGCTGGATGGGCTGGCAGGCACTCTGTGTACCTCAGAACTAACTAGGGTGTTACAACTCAGGTCATTCCTGTTCCTACCCTTCTTGTTTACTGACCAGCCATTTGCTGTGTAAAATCTCATAGCTCAGCTGAGGTCAGCAAGAAGTGACAGCAAGTTTTCATCCCAGGAGCTGGCCTGTGGCTGAGAAGCAGACACATATGGAAGACACACAAGGACACCTCCCACCCCACCCCCACCCACCCAGAGACAGAGAAAGCCACTCCGGGGACACAGCTGTCATAGAGGGAATACTTCCGGCAGGAAACTTGGCCTGAGCTGAGCTGTAATGCACAAGCAGGACTTGAGAAGGTGGAGAACGTTCCAGAAGGGAGTGATGGCAAGGAGCATCCTGCCCAGAGCAGCAAAGCTCGTGGCACAGCCTGGACGGAGATGTTTGGAACACAAAATGAAATACAATTTAGCCTTTAAAAAGGTGGAGATCCAGACACACACCATGGCTTCCCTTTGAAGACATTAGGCAAGGTGAAATAAGGTACACAGTGATGTAGGCTGTGGTGGCAACTCAGGAGGCTGAAGCAGAGGGGCCATGAGTTTGAGGTCAGGCTAAGCTACATATTGAGACCCTGTAGTGATAAATTTCATGTGGCACATACATCTGTTGAAAGGCTACATGCCACATACTAAGGACTTTGCACAGCAAGCCATCTCAAAGCCTAACATCTCCTGATAGCTACTGTTTCATCAGCCACAGCTCTGCAGGTCTAAAAATCTGGGCAGGGCACAGCAGGAATTCTTTAGTGTCATGTGTTGTTGGCTTGTGTCCTGACTGGTTTTACCTCAACTTGATACAAGCCAGAGTCATCAAAAAGGAAGTCCTCTTAACTGAGAAAATGCCCAGAGTCATCAAAGAGGAAGTTCTCTCAGTTAAGAAAATGCCTTCTCCGGAAAGCAATAGATAGCTGTAGGGCATCTTCTTCATTAGTGATGGGACAGGGCCTAGCCTGTTGTAGGTGATTCCTTCCCTGAGCTGGTGGTCTTGGGTTCTATAAGAATGCAGGCTGAGTAAGCCATGGGAAGCAAGCCAGTCAACAGCACACCTCTATGGCCTGTGCATCAGCTCCTGCCTCCAGGTTCCTGCCCTGCATGCGTTCCTGCCTCACTGATTTTGATGATTAACTGTGATGTGGAAGCTGAATAAACCCTTTTTTCCCCAAGTTGCTTTCGTCATGGTGTTTCATCACAGCCATGGTAACCCTGACTACGACAGGTGGGGCTGCTATCATCTGTAGCCTGGGGCACCCAAGAAGCTCTACTCACATAAACTCAGATTGCAGGGACGGATGAAGATTAGCACCTGCCTCTGCTAACTGGCTGGCTGGGCTAATGCAGATCTTGATGATCTCAGAGCCAGATTTTTATAATACCATATAATATTAGCCCTCTGCCTTCTACTGCTCCACACAGGCCCAAGTCCAAAGTGAAGTGAGAAACTGCCCCCTAGGGAGAGAGGTCAAATCACTTTGCAGAAAAGCAATTGTGGAGAGATGGCCCAGGCCTGGTTTAGGGTCCCAGCACCTACACAGGGTGGTCCACAGACGCCTGGAGCTCAAGTTCCAGGGAATCCCATTTCCTCTTCTGACCTCTGTATACACTGTGCATGCGTGCGTTCATATATACAATCAGAGGCACTCACTAAATTCATTCATTTTTTTAAAATATAAGTGAAATAGAGACTATTATGAGCCAGAAAAGAGTGTCCTTGGAGCAGTGTTTGTGTTTCTTTATTGCAAACTATGCACTGGCACAAGTTCTTGTTCTCATATCTGTTGATGAAATTTATACTAAAATGGGGAGATGTGTAAGGTGTGAGTGGTAATACCTTTTAATCATTCTAGTGTGTGTATCCATAAATGGCACAAAACCTTCACCCTCAGACACCAGCAGTGGTGTGTTAGTGGTGGGACACCACCACAGGGGACAGTCCCTTCCTTAGAGAGACACCCCGCCTTTGTAATTTGCTTAAAGAGCTGAAGGTATGTGTCCAAGTTGTTGATGTATTTCAGATTTGGTTTGGAAAATAACTAGCCAAAGCTACAGACAAGGGAAGAGGGAAGGGCTCTGCTGCCCACCGGATTGAACTTCTTTTTAAATCCACCAGTTGTTTTCCTTTAAAAACGTGGCTAATTAACTTTCCATTGGCCTCATTATGAATCTTATGGCTTTTGCAGATTGACTAGGGAGGTTTGAATCTGTCTCTGTGTCTCTGTCTCTTTCTCTGTCTCTTTGTCTGTTTCTATCTCTCTGTGTGTCTCTGTCTCTCTCTGTCTCTTTCTCTCTCTCTCTGTCTCTCTCCCTCTCTCCCCGTCTCCCTCGTGTGTGTGTGTGTGTGTGTGTGTGTGTGTGTGTGTGTGTGTGTGTGTGAGTGTGTTTTGAAGCAGAGTCTCTCTCTGTAGTCATAGTTGTCCTGGAGCTCACTATATAGACCAAGCTGGTCTCTCTGCCTCTGCCTCCCAAGAACTACAATAAAAGACATGCACCACCATGTCCAGCTTCAGTTTTTACACTTTTAATAGCTGTGTTGAAAACCCACTTGTTCTCATCATTGGAATAGATTCTAACTCAGAGAACTGTGCTTGTCATCATGTTGATCTCAAGGTTTCTTAGGTGTACAGATGTGAATTTTTCTTACTGGACACTAATTGTTAATTGTTTACACAATCTGGTATTATTTCTTAGCAGAGTTTTCAAAATACTCAATCGTTCTACTTTAATATTTTTATGGGGCTGCAGATTGAACCAGGGTTGAATTATATCTTCAGCCCAATGGTTACTTTCTTAGAATGAGCCCATCACTTTTCCCTGAGATGATACTTCTGTGTGTGTGTACGTGTATATATAAGGCCATGTGCATGTGAGTGTGTATGTGTGTGTATGCCTCTATGTGTGAGTGCAAGCATGCTCATGTATATGTGTTTGTACATGTGTGTATGTTTGTGTTGTACTTGTGTGTATGTGCATATGTGTGTATGTGTGTCCGTGTGTGTGAGTGTGTGTGTGTGTGTGAGTGTGTGTGTGTGTGTGAGTGTGTGTGTGTGTGTGTGTGTGAGACTGTGTGCTTTCAGAATCTGGGGAGCTACTCACTACCCACACCAACTAACATCAGAGGAAAGGTCAGTGGGTCCACAAAGTTAGTCTTTGTTTGTTTTAAAGTCACTGGACCTTTTTAATGTTCTGCCCTGTGATCACCTGCAACTCTTTGTCACAAAAGATTCTGTCCCCTTTTTCCCCTCATTCCAAAGCATTGGAAAAATCCATATCTGCCTCAAGTTCCTGTTTTTATCCTAGGGACAGCCCCATGGAGTGCACGTCCTCCCCTTTCCCCTGCCTGAGGGACAAGGCCTCAGATTCCTGTCCTATCTCTGTAACTGGAGCCTGATTTTTTTTTCTTTTTAAATTCCAGGTCAAATGCCACTTCAATGGCCCTGAGCATTTCAATAACACATTGTTTTTACCTAGAGGGGTCAGGTACAGTTGAGAAAATCCTTTGTCTCCCCATCTCTCCTCAGCGCTTAGAAACAAAACCAAGCCTCATTAGCTCCAGCAGCCTTCCCAGCGCGCAGCAAAGTTCCCCTGAAGGTCTGTTCCTATGACTGTTCCCTTTTCCAGTAGTGGCTTGTTGTTTCTTTTCAAAAAAGTGTCTCATGTATCTCGAGCTGACCTCAAACTCCCTGTGTGGCTAAGAACAACCCTTGAACTTCTGTTCCTTATGTCTCCATCTCCCAAGTACTGGGATTTCAGGCATATGCTTCCAGAACCTGTTTTATGTGGTTCTGGGCACACCCAGGGCTCTGTACATATTAGGCAAATATTCTACCAACCGAGCTACATCTCTAGCCCTCAAAAGTATCTTATTTGTTAATTTCTTGATTGATTAAATTTTAACGTATTGTACATGTGTAGTATGTGTGTCTGAACACTCACTCGCTGGTATCAGCAAGTTTGGAGGCTGGAGGTTGATAGAAGGTCGCCGGAGGACCTTACTCTTTGAGACAGTCTCTGGCAGAACCTGAAGCCTATCGGTTCAGCTAGACTAGCTGGCTGTCAAGCCCCCTGGATCTGTAAACTCTGTCCTTCGACACTGGGGTTACAGGTTCTCACAGCTGTGCCTGGCTCCTCTGTAGGTCCTGGGGAATCTGAACTCGGGCCCTCAAGTTTGCACAGTGTGTGGGTTAGTTTTATGTCAACTTAACACAGGCTAACGTCCCCAGAAAGGACATAACCTCAATTAAGAAAATGCCACCTTAAGATCGGGCCACAGACAAGCCTGTCATTTAGAGCATGTTAAGTACTTTGCTGGCTGTTATTGTCTCTTGGACGTTTTCTGCTAAAGCAAAACAAAGCCGGAAACTAACCAAACAAATTTCTCAGCAATTTTCATTAAGTGCTTAAGAGTTTATGAAGAGTTCGGTAGCATGGTGCTTCGGGCACCAGCAGCCACGCTGAGGTTCGTCATGGATTTGGATGCTCCATTCCCTCATGGAAATCGCTCCATGAGTTTTCATCCTGGGCAGAGGCACCTACGGAGAGCCAGGCAGCGCCTTGGCAAGCTCAGCTGCTCTGAAGCCATCTTTGTCATAGAGGTCAAGTCCACTTCACTCCACACCATCTCTGTGAGACACAGCTCAGCTTTCCTACTTGGCTGAGCTGCATCTGTTGTCACCAGCGGTCAATTCTCAACGCCAAATTAATGTCGGGCGATTTAATCCAGTCCTGACACTATCTACCTGCAGCTAGCCCCAGACTTTAGAAACGGAAGGCCTCAGTCCAAAAAGACTACCCTCTCAGGTCAATTGCCAGCCATACATGGGGTCACCGGAGTCTAGCACTCTTACCCAGTTGACGGCACGTATGGTCCCAGTCCCCACCCTGCAGCTGTGGTGGGCTCTCAGAACTTAGGGAAGCAAGTACTTCCTGTCACCATTTATCACAGAGGATGCTAAAGCGCAGCCAGATGAGGAGGCTCATCAGCAAGCTCAGAGGATGCCTCAGAGCCAGAACATCTTTTCTGGCACATGGATGTGCTAGTCAACTACTCTCTCTGGCTTTTACATTTTAAATTTACTGACTAGTCATCTTGCTTTATTTTTAGAAATATTTTATATGGTGTGTGTGTGTGTGTGTGTGTGTGTGTGTGTGTTTGTGTGTATGAGAGAGTATGTGTGTCTGTGTGTGTATATGTCTGTCTCTCTGTGTGTGTCTGTCTATGTGTATGAAGATGCCCATATGCACCAGGTGCCAGGCCATAACATCTTTGTAGCAGTTACAAGACAACCTGTAGGGAGTTGGCTCTCTCTTTTGACCGTGTGCATCCTGGGGATTGAACTTGGGTCTTCAAGCATGACAGCGGGTACCCGTACCCACTGAGCCGACTCTCAGGCCAGGCCCATCCTCTTCTCTATTTCAGTTGCTTTGGTTACAATTAATCTAATCTAATAGCTCCATAGTGAATCTTCTTCGAAGGACACAGGTGATGGTGAATGTCACATGATGAATCAAAGGGATGGGTGTGGGTGGGAGTATGTGTCTTCTGCGTGCGATGTTAGCTTGACCTATGTCCCAGAGGGTACTGGCAATAATCCATGTGATAAACATTTGTAAATCTTACTTTGTGTAGAAAGAAACTGAGTCATGGAGGATCCTTGAGAGGGGATGACTCATGGGTCTGTCTACCCCTTGAACGTGCCCTGGGTGAAATCACAAGGTTGGATGACAGCACCCTTGCCCTTGAGAAGCCCATAGTTCAGCCATCTAAGGGCAAACCAAAAATTCCATCACAGGATACAAGAATAGTTGGGGGTCAGAGGAACTGGGGCAAGGGAAGTGGCTTTAGGTTGGTCCTGAGTCATAGGGAAGGGGTCAAAGATAAACTTCCTGGAGGAAGTCAGCCTGTTGCTAAATTTTGAAGGTCAAAGTGGAACTAAGACCTATGTTGTATCAACAAGGTTCAGGAAGCTACCGGGGAGTGGAGTCAAGGCTGAGGTTGGCCTGGAGGAAGAGAGAGGTCAGAGGACAGGTCTTCATGCGCAGAGCTGTTTACCCAGAGGGTAATGGGAGTTATTCAGAGGAGGCCAGGAGTACTAGGCTGTGAGTGTCAAGACAATCTCTCCCTCAAGAGGTGGAAGAAATATGACAAGGAAGAGCCAGGAGGCATGAGACCAATCAGAAAGGTCAGCTTTGCTTCGGAGTGAGGCAAAGATGAGGTTTCCAGAGGGGAGGTGCTACCTAGAGTCAGTCAAACTCAAGGCTAAGGACAGACCACACAGGCCGGGCGATGGCCTCAGTCCCACACCAGGGGTCTCAGGCTACCTTACTTTAGTCCTGCTGACTAATTACAAAGCTCTCCACAGACTCCCTCAGTTTCTGTAATCCCTTAAAATGACTCACTGGACTCAGGAAAGCACCATTATCCCGGAGGGTTAGTTTAACTTTAGTTATTGTTATTGTGGTGATGTAGGAGGTGGGTGTGCGGGTACATGCTGCTGTGTGCATTGGAGGTCAGAAAACCATCTCCTGGGATGGCTCCTCTCCCTGCACCTTTCCATAGGTTCCCGAGACTGAGCTCGGTGGTCGGGCTTGCAAAGCCATTGCTTTACCCACTAAGCCATCTCCAGGCCTTGCTTATTCTTGGTTTTTTTGTTTGGTTTGGTTTTTGTTTTGTAGCAAATGGGTACAAATTAGAACTGATCAATGAAAGAGATTGGGGAGGCTCTAGTAAGCTCCCAACAGGAAGCTTCTGTCGTTCTCAGGGTCCCATCAAATTGAAGAGTGAGATGTGCAAAACCAATGGCCACTCAAGGATGCTGGAATGTCTGTCCGGTTGCCTCGATGTCTGGGTTGACAGGGCTTCCATCATGAACTCAGCTACCAGTCCCTTACCTCATATTCCAAATTGCTTTGTCCTCATATGGCTCAAACACCAAAAACCTTCTAATGACACACTGGTTTCTGATATCACCAGTCCTTCCCCTGAGTTCTCAGTTAGCTTAATTTTCTAAGAAAATTACCTTGTTAGTAAATTAACTGTTAGCTGTGGTCCTAAGAGCCCACCATGAATGATCCTCTTATGACCCAGGGAACCCGTAAGGCTTAGAGGCTCCGTCCCCCAGGCACTGGCTGGTGAGATGCCTTAGGAGCTGGGGACACAAGGAATACAGTCATGTAAGTCAGGTAAGATGGATCCTGGGATGTGGAGGTTTTGAGTATCAATGGCGGGCTCATTGCTGAGGGGAGAGCTTCCCGGAAGTGGAGCCTGCCATTCTTAATGTCCTCCCTGGTTGTGGCGTTCTTGCTGTAGTGGCTCAGCCAAACACAAGCAGGCAGATGCAGTTTGTACCTGATCAGGCAGGTCCCACCTCACTTCCGTTTTTCTGTGTCCTCTCCTTTTCTCTGACTTCAAGTCCAGGTGGTTAGGCACTGCCATCTGGGCCCAGAGTCAGGAGGATGGAGCCTTCTGTCGATAGAGGAGGTGGGTGTCCTGCATTCCTGCAGAGGCCTGCCCTGTCCTTGACCCCTCTGGATGTTCCTTTGGGTGTTTATGAGGATAGCAGGGATGGAAGGGCCATATTCACATTCTGAATTAGAAAGACGCTTGCATCCCATACTGTAAAAAAGGAATCAGTGCAGACCTGCTACTGCCAGCTTACCATGGCCAATGGTTGTCTGCTCTTAAGTTAACTCCTCCCAGTCCGGATGCCCCTGGAGGACTGGAAGGTTGACAGCATCGTAAACTGACTTGACTCAGCCTTTCAAGTAGTGTGTGAGAGGGGCTGGAGAAATGGCCTCATGGTTAAGAACACTGGCAGCTCTTCCAGGGGGCCTGGGTTCCACTCCCAGCACCCACGTGGCAGCTCACACTCTTCTGTAACTCCACTATCTCGGGAGATCAGGCTTCCCAACAGCATTTTCTGGCCTCTGAGAGGGACCCGGTGCATAGGTGGTCTGCCGCAGACATACACAAAAGCTGAACAACCATACACATAAAAATAAAGTTTATATTTATTTATTTTGATGTGTTGGGAGGGACTTTTTGAGACAGTGTTTCTCTACATAGCCCTGGCTATCCTGGTGCTCACTATATAGACCAGGCTGGCCTCAAATTCGAAAAGGTTCATCTGCCTCTACTTCCTGTGTGCTGGGATTAAAGGCATGCACCACCACACCTATTTTTTTTTTCTTAAAGAAGAGGAGGAGGAAGATGGAGAAGAAGTGGCGTTTGGGGGACTGGAAGGATGGCTCATCAGTTAACAGTGGGTGTGACCCTTGCAGCAGACCTGAGTTTGGTTCCCAGCAACCATGCCAGATGGTCCACAATCACTTGTAACTCCAGTTCCAGGGGAACTGATGCTTTCTTCTGAACTATATGGGTACCTGCATGCACGTGGTGCACAGACACACAAACGAGCACATACATAAAAATATGCCCCACCAGTCGAGCAGTGGTGGTGCACACCTGTAATCCCAGCACTCTGGGAGGCAGAGGCAGGTGGATTTCTGAGTTCGAGGCCAGCCTGGTCTACAGAGTGAGTTCCAGGACAGCCAGGGCTATACAGAGAAACCCCCTCTCAAAAAAAACCCAAATCCAAAAAAAAAAAAAAAAAAAAAAAAAAAAAAAAAGACACGCCCAAGCCCAGACATCATAGAATGAAAGATGATAAGGAGCAATGCAGGCATCCCAGGTCTCAGAACCACGCTGACCACCTGCTGGATGGAATCATCTTAGCTCCAGAATGAGTGACTTCAGTCCCCACCCTCTCCTGCTCCATATTTAATGTGCTGGCTGGAGATGAGATGAAAGACAGATATTTAGGATGCCTTCTTAGTAGAACAAAGCACGGCTCTACGATTCCATCCCTGTCTCTGCTCACTGTTCATCTTTTGTCCACTTGACACAAGCTAGGGTCTTCTGGGAAGAGGGAGCTTCAACTGAAAAAAATACCTCTATCACATTACTTTGCAGGAAAGTCTACGGGGTATCTTTTTTTTAAAAATTAATAATGGATGTGGGAGGGTCTAGGCCACTGTGGGCTGTGCCACCCCTGAGCTGTTGATGGTCCTGAGGTGTTTAAGAAAGCAAGCCGAGCAAGCCACGAGGAGCAAGTCAGTGAGCAGCATTCCCCTGTGGTCTCTGTATCAGCTTTTGCCTCCAGAATCCCTCCTTAGCTTCCTTCAGTGGCAGACAGCGATAGGGATGTGTTACACACGTAAACCCTCTCCTCCCCCAAATTGCTTTTGGTCATGGTCTTTATCACAGCAGGAGAAGGCAGATGGAGACAGCATCTGTGAATGAAGGCAGCAATAACCTGCCGTATCCCACTCACGTGCTCCCCTGGGACTCCCCCTGCCTGCGTGTGCAACAGACTGCCGGCTACACTGCTCATCCTGCCTCCGGGCCATGGCCTTGTTTTTGCCCTTGGTCCTTTTTTTGCAGGCACTACAGGCATGCAAGCACAAATTCAATGAGGGGGAAAAAAGCCTTTCTTCCGCCAGTCATTTGATGAACTCTACCTGGGGCCCTGAAAAGGAGCCTGTCAGAGAGAGACTGAGAGAGAAAGAGAGAGAGAGAGAGAGAGAGAGAGAGAGAGAGAGAGAGAGAGAGAGAGAAGACAAACAAGCTTACAAGCAGGTTCACATTCCTGCTTTCAGAAGAAACTCACAGCAGTAGGCAGATGGCTTATTCACATTATCCTGGTTTGAGTGATCAATGTCCCCCATAGTCTATGGGATTTGATTACTTGGTTCCCAATTGGGGAATCTGTTTGTGGAGGCTTGGGAAGTCTGGCCTTGCTAGGGGAAGTGTCCCAGGGGCTAGGCAGTGAGGTTTCTGACATTTCTGTCAGATCTCAACGAAACCCTGGGAAAATAAACCCAATTAACTCTTCCTTCTATAAGTTGCCTTGGTCACAGTGTTCTATCAATAGAAAAGTAACCATTGCACATCAATCAACCCAGCTAAACCACAGAAAAGGAGCTTGGGTGACAGGAAGGGACAATCCAGCCTACCTCCATTTTAGGCTTGAAAGCCATCTTAGAGTAAAAACAAATTAGGCTCATTCCTGTTTATGATTATTCTGTTTCTCAAAGACTGAGCTATGCCCTACCTGTAACCTTAACTACAAATGGTCCCATACTGCCTGGTCCAGCGATGGAACTTTGAGTGTCTTTTCTACTGATTCTCGGTAGCCTTGAGTTCCAAGCCATCCCATTCCAGGTGATTCTGGCCCCTTAGATATCCTTTTCCAGGAATCTCCAGTGTTCTCCAAGATGACGTACAGGGCTCTGATGATAGTTCTAGATATGGTGAGGACCTCCACCCCCAACCCAGTCTAGTTAGCACCAGCTACAGAACTTGAAAGTCCATTATAAAATAAAAGCAGGGGGCCTTGGTCCAATGACATTCCCGGATTTCAGGATGTAGACAACAGGGTTCCTATGGCTGAGTCAGCTGTGTCCTGAGGGCCGGGGAGGAAACACTAGTTCCCTGCCTCTGCTCTGTACCTCTAGCCTTATTTCTAGATGTTACAGTTAGTTGTCTATGGGGAAAGGTGTTGATTTTTATGACTCATCTTGTGTGCGGGGTGGATTTTAGTTTCTAAGGCCTTCCTTGAGGTAGAATGGGGGATGAGAGACTGGAGGGGAAGAGGAAGTCCAGACATCTAGCTAGGGTCTGAGGCCTTCAGAAGGCTCGCTGGAGGCGCTGCGTTCTTCCCACATTCTAGGTGAAGGGTTTGTCTGGTGATTGGCCAGCTCATATACCTGGCATTCGGAACACGGTTTAATAGATTCTCGAATGCCATTATTTACCGATATAGATAGCAATTATCAACTCGTGCCTCTTAGCGCCTGGCAGGTGTGATGGATTTATTAAACAAGATGTGAGTCATTCTTTCTTGAAACTTACACTCCAAATGGAATAACTGTGGCCACGGCTATTGCTCTGTGAGAGAGAAATGGAAGGCCAGGCTGAGAACCGCTGTTACCCGGGACGGAACTCAGCAGGCAGGCCCTGCCAGTTCACCACAAACAGCACACTTTCTACTTCCTGCTGGCAGTCTTGTCTCGCTTCCTGAACATCCATAGCCGAAGGCTCTCAGGTGTGTGACTTACACAGAGGCAGGCTTTTCTGCTGGCACAGACCTCCCAACATTTGGAACTTCAGTGGCCCAGCAAAGCCTGTGGTGGTGCCAAGCGCCTACATTAACCCGGAAGGTTCTGGAGGCCTGAGGCCAACTCCCTCGAAAGGAGGAACCATGGGGTACTAAGAGGGGCAGAGCAAAGCCATGCCCTCGCTCATCAGAGAACTCCTATCTCCATTTGAAAGATGTATCCACGACTGGATGTTAGCTGTGGGGAACCCAAGGATCACAGTGTTCCCTGAACAGGAGCCCCTCGCAGAGCCGACAGTGGTGGGCATGAGGGACCTACAGCCGATGGCTACTCCCTGGGGAAGTAAGAGCTGGGTAGAGAGGTGCTGAGGTCCTAGGTGATTTGAAGGAACTCCCTAGATCTAAGCCTGTATCCCAAAGAGGGTCACAACAGCCACTTGTGTATTAGCTCTCTGGGGGCTTCCAGAGGTTAGTGCCAGAGTCTGGTGACTTAAACGATAACATGCATTGTCCCACAGCTGTGGAGGATAGAGGCCCAGGCCACTGTTTGGCAGGGCCGCATTCCCTTGGAAATCTGTGTGGGTGCGGGTTCTTCCTTTGTCTCCTAGCTCCTGCTGGCAGCGGAGATCTTTGGTGTGTTTCAGTGTGTGCCTGTGTCCCTGTGACTTCTGCTCCTTTACTGGAGGCCTCTCCTGTGCTTGGCTCTCCTTCCTTCCTACACAGATCAGACTGGATTAGGGCTCTGATATGTTCCAGGAAGTCTGTCACGACTTCATTTACAGACAAGGTTACATTCTGAGGTGTGGAGGGGTTCAAGATTTCAGCCGGTCTTCGGGTGGGATACACGTGCATCCTGGGGAGAAATGGACCTGGTTTAAGGGTGACTCTAAATGACGTGACACCTGCCACTGTGGCCTCCTCTGGTACCACTGAGCCCTTGAACCCAGTTCTGAGGGCGGTGAGCAGCCCGCCAGGCAGTCCACATCCACAATGACACTAGACTAGAGCATCCATCCAGATTTGCTCTTTCGTCTTCTGGAAATCAGAAGCCTTGCAAGACATATCTTCCTCGGTCAAATATCAGGAGAGGACTGAACAGCAAGGCGGGAGGGAGTGACGTGGTGTTCCTTGTGTAGCCACTGCAAACAGCAGCTTGGAGGGAGGGGGCTCCTGTGTCACTTCAGGGATAGAGAAAGGAGAGACTAAATAGAGAGTAGCCCTGGGCTGCTTGTGTGGGGGCCTCTCTGTTTTTATCGAAAACACCTTTATTAGGGCTGGTGTGGGGGGAGGAGAGGGAGACTGGTCGGGGGATTATGGCCTTGAGGAGAACTGGAGATAGAAACTGGTTCAGTAGGTCAAGAGACCCTAAAGCAGCAGCTCTGGAATGTCCTGCTAGAGGCCAGGATGCAGAGAACTGGCTCCTTGTTATCGCACATCCCTGCCTGGAAGCTACAGCGAGAGCCTGAGGACTCCTGACAGGAAGCAGCTGGACTCATCTGTGATCCGGCTGCACTGACCCCTCCGCATGCTTCACCCCAGTTTCTGCCCTCAGTCCCACAAACAGCCCCAGACTTCTAGCATCTTGAGGGTACCCCATATGCAGGGAACCAAAATTTTTAAAAAACTCTTCTTCTGTGGTCTGTAAATTTCCTTCTTTGGCTCCGGGTAGCCAATTCTGCCGCTGTTGAATTTTCTGAGACCCCCCCCCCCCTGCTCCAGGTTCAGCAAGAGGCGAGAAAGGCTCCTCTGAATTCAGATACACCCCAAAATATTCCATATCATCCTAGGTTCCGAATCCCACGTTTGGCCTTTTAGCAGGAACACTGAATGCGGGACACCAGTCTCAGGAACTGCTTGGTGACAGATGCCAGGAACAGGAGACAGGGTGGATCTGGGTTTCCTGGGCCATGAGGCTTAACTCTGTTTCCAAAGCCCTGTTTTAAACACACGCGCGCGCACACACACACACACACACACCCAATTATGAGCACAAAATTACTGTCTCCACTAGGTTCCTCATGTCCAGTGGGGTCAGGAGTCCATTGAGAGAAACCTCATCAGGACCCAGTGAAGGAACCCAGTGTGGAGTGCTGATGCAGGAGCTCGGACTGCCGGAGCTCAGACGGCCCTCAGGGACTTGAGAAGGAAGGAGACAGAAAGACTCCTGGGAGCCTGTGTGGGGAGTCATCCTGTGATTACAGGAGGCTCGGCAGCAGTTGAGTAAATTAGAGGCCTGCTGTGAAGGGCGCCCTGAAAGACAAGGCAGGTAGTGTCCAGCAAGGGGGCAGCTGCTTCTGCACTGGGGAGGCAGGGGCTGCCTGCAGCTGCTGGAGCCCAAGGCTCCACGCTGCAAGGCCCAGACAGGGGAGGAGAACAGAATCTCACCCCCAGAGGAAGATGGGGGAATTGTGAACCTGAGCATCTGTAACTGAGGTGAGGGAAGAGAGGGAGCAGGAGGGGAGGAGAGGGGAAAGGGCGAAGAGTTGAGAGAAAGGGGAGGAAGAGGCAGGAGGTCCGTGCCTGTAATCCCAGCACCTGATAGGCTGAGGAGGAAGGACTGCTGAGAGTTTCGGGCCAGCCTGGGCTACAGAGGAGAACCTGACTCAAAAAACCATGGAGAAGAAAGAGTAAGAGTGAGGTGGCTGAGTGCCCAGTCTCTTTCCTGCAACCTCTCCTACCATCTTGTTCACTCACACCCCTTCACCTCCTCAACCAGAGGCCAGCTCGCACACGCGCTCACACACACACACACACACACACACATGCACACACACACACACACTCCACAAGTTTTCCCCTTCCATATTGCAATGGTAAAGACCCTAGGTGTGCAGGATTGGGGCAAGATTAGCTACCAGTTCATTTGAAAGGAGACAGTAACTACTGGTTAAAGAAAGGTCTTCCCAGCATGAACCTGGCCTGGAGGGTCAGTGGATTTGCATGCAGGGTAGAGAACCTTTGCGCTTCCAGTCCAAGAGCTCTGAGACCCAACTCTCCATTGACCGTTCATGAAGACTGAGGCTGGAAGTTGGGACCAGAACCCAGCCCTCCTGCCCCTGCCCTCTGCCTAGCCCACCCTAAGCCAAGGGGGAGAGGAGAACAGAGCTTGGGGGGGAAGGGGGCTGGCTGTTCGGTGTCACAGGGTCACATCCAGCTGCTTAGCTGGGAGAGCCTGGCAGCCCGGCCTGCGTTCTCCAGGCCTCCCATGATCTACACCCGCGGTCTTCAACTTCTGCCTAAGCCAAACTTAAAAATGAGCCTGGGATGAAGGATAGGTTTCCAGGCTCAGCCCACCTGCCTCACTGTGTGCATTTATAAGTTGTATAAATTTATATTTATACTGTGTATATTTATACTATACACAGTGTATTTATACTATACACTGTGTATATTTATAATTTGTATTGTTTTTATCACTGCAGAAGGATCCGGGCTTCTGAGAAGCATGGAAAACTAGAGTGAAAGGAAGAAGACAGAGATTCCTGATGATCACTCAGGGAAGGAACCAGGGTAGATGTCCATCTTTAGATTCTTTGCAGTGTGTGAAAGCAACTGCAGGGCCAAGCCTGGTGCCCCACGCCTTTAATGCTAGTACTCAGGAGGCAGAGGCAGGAGGCAGAGGCAGGAGGCTCTCTGTGAGTTTGAGGCCAGCCAGGACTACAGAGTAAGACCTAGCCTAAAACAAACAAAATTACTGCCATAGCTGGGTCACCTACTGCTTTGTGTATTGACTTCCTTAAAAAGAAAGCTGATAATAGTGATTAAATTTTTCCACATCAGTAAACATTATCCAAAAGCAAAGTTGCTAATTCTTTTTTTTTTTTTTTAATTTAAATGTTTAGTGGTTAAGACACTGGCTGGCTCACATCTGGCTTCCTGTTGCCAAATAATCTGTGAAAGAAAATGCCAGTCTCCACCCCACCTCCCACCCCTCCTCCTCCCACCCCTCCCCCTCCCACCCTCTCCCCCTTCCACCCCCACCCTGAGCTGATGGACTAGGCAAGGCAAAAACAAGAGATTTGGAGGCCCCGAGGGGAAACTCTTTGGAAGACAGGCCTGCCTAAGACAGAGGGGGACAGTACGGCTGAGACCTTTGAGGGTCAGGTGCTCTGAGAGACTCCATGCCCATTGTCCCATCCGTCCATATGCCAGTCTGTCACATGGGGCACTGGGGCCAAGGCAGCCTGCTTTCCCCCAGTGATAGTCCCTTCCTCAGAGAGAGGACCTCAAGTGTAACTGGTCACATGGTCCCTGGAATAGACACCACACTCCTCAGAATGCCTTGATACCTCAAAAGGTACCATGGCTGACTCGATCCAAAGCTTTGCAGGACAGCGCATGTCTAACTTCTGGGCTATCCCTTCAAAGAGAACTGGAAAGCCCCACCACACGCCTTACTCCTTCCTGACAGCTGGAAGTAGGATGTGGTTGCTGGAGATGTGCAGCCACAGGAGACCATGAGGTGGCAGCTTCCTGCTGATCTTGGCAGAATGGCAAGTGTGGAGAGCCCTGGGTCCCCAGCCGATTGTGCAAGCGCAGCATGAGCTCTGGGGTGCTTACCGCTAGGCTTTTACAGGCAAGAGACAAAAAACTGGGTCAGTAGGTAAAAACACCTGCCACCAAGACTGGTGACCTGAGCTTGATTTCTGGTTCCACTCGGTGGAAGGAGAGAACCAAGTGTCACAAGTTGTCCTCTGACTCTACACTCATGTTCTCTCTACACTCGTGTTCTCTCTCTCTCTCTCTCTCTCTCTCTCTATATATATATATATATATATATATATACACACATATATATATGCACATATATATGTATATATGTATATATACACATATATGTATATACACACATATATGTATATACACACATATATGTATATATACACATATATGTATATATATCATACACACACACACACACACACACACACGCACATGCACACGCACACACACGCACACACACACACACACACACACATGCACACACCCTCTACAGTGAGCATTTAAAGCCCTGGGCTCTTTCCACAGAGCATCCCTGCTATTAGGGAAGGCTGCTAATATTTATGGATTGTCTCCGGCTTGCCAGACATGTACACATACTTTAATTAAACTTAATGGAATGTAGCTTCATTTAATTTTCCTACAAACCCTGAAGCGTTAGTATTATTATCCCCATTCTGTGGATGAAGAAGCCAAGGCTCCCAGGGCCTGAAGAGCAAGTACACACAGTGAGTGCCAGTCTGGTGGGTCCTCATCTGCACTTCCCAAGTTCTCCCAGCATCCTCCCGTCTTCTGATCCAACAATTTCGCTTCGGAGGACAAGCGTCTCACCCGATGTATTTGTTTTGTTTCTCACCAGCCTTGTACTTGAGATGGAACCTAGAACCTGAGCAATTTCACAGGGGTTTGAATGAAAGCTTAAATTTGGCTTCAATATCAGTAGATTCTTTTCTTTCTCAAGGAAAAAAAAAGCCCATCGTCAGCTATAATAAATCCGCTCATTACCTTTATTACAGTGATTACCGCTCCCGCCACTGTAATTGGCTTCTCCGAGGTTTTAGGAGGAACTGTGTCTTCAAAGGTCTGTGCTTTAGACCCAGCCTTACTTGAAGCTGAACTTGGCTTTTGTGGCCAAATTAGGAGCCTGGGTCCTGGGAGAAGGGAGGTGTGTGTGAGGGAGGAAGACCCCACAGCTTAGGAGCCTGTGGCTGCTAGGACAGCCTTTTCCGTAACATCCGTCCCAATTGCACATCTACGCACACAATGGTGTCTTCTTGGGCAGGCCTCAGCTTGTCAAACAGAGAAGGCTTCTGACAGGCCTGTGTGCTTTGCAAAGCCCATCCCAAGATGACCAGCCCTCTGCAGGGGCTGGGGCTGGCTATAGGATACAGGGAAGAGGTGGCACCAAGAATCCAATGCTTCTGTTACAGGGCTTGCTCCCCGATGACCTTGGGCAAAGGCATTTCCTTTTTTCAAAGGGATGAATAAATGTATTCAGTAGCTTAACGGGAGATCTGGCTAAATGACAAGATGCTGAAAAAATAAGAGTCTCTGCAAGGTGCCGTGGAATCTCCCACGGGAGATTTAGACAGGTTGGTGTTCTTGTCCTGTGGGCACAGACTCCTGTCCGTCCTGCCACATGGATTGTTACTGACACATGTAACTGCTTGTGCCTCAGTTATACTAGAGTGACACAGAGAGAGGCACCCCTCCCCTTGAGCTACTATGGGTTGGACTCCTGACACTCCGTGTGACTCTGGGCCAGGCCCAGCTTCCCATAGTTCCCACAGCCACTGGCGCTTCAGACAGGCTCCTAGCCCAGCAACCTATGCATATGGGCATGGAGCACCTCCCAAGATTCAGAGAAACCATCGCATTGTAGCCAGCTAGCAGCCTGACAGTCCAGTGTTTTGTGAGTCCCAGTTGAGTGCTATGAAGGAAAAATAACTGCTGTCCCATGTAGGAGAGACCTCAAAGTGGCTATTTTCCTGGCACCCCCTGCTTGGGGTCACTTGCCTGGGGTCCTCCTGGACCTTCCAATCTCATCTTTCTAGACCCGGCCTACTGCTTCCCAGTGCTCATCCTGCCACTATTGGAAGGCCAGTAGTGCCTTGCTTTCTGGAGTTGGAACAAGACAGAGCTGGCCTTGACCATGGTGTTTGCAGACTGAGGATAAAGGGATGGCCCGAGATACTACCTAGGAAGATTCCCTTCTGTGTAGCCAAGGTTTGGGAAGACCCCTGGGAATGGTGAAAATGGGAGTCACAAGCTTAGCTTTTGCCCCAGTGCCTTATTCTCTCTCTCTCTCTCTCTCTCTCTCTCTCCCCTCCCCCTCTCTCTCACACACACAAACACAAACACATAAACACACACACACTCTCACACACATGCATACACATACGCACGCGTGCGCGCACACACACACACCCCACATATACACACACTTCAAGACAATGATGCTCTTCTAACAAGGTCGTGGTCCACACGAGGCTGTATATACAGAAGGCTGCACAGTGCCATGCGTGCAACAGGTACTCATAAGTAGGGCAAAAGCAACAGATCTAATAATCAATAGACCATAATGACCACAGTGACCTAACCAAGACCACTTTGATAGGCCTGAGATTCCTCAACCAAGGTTCAAAGACAAGGCACAGGCTGGACTCAGCCTTGCATCTCGCCCACCCCAGCCACCTCCAGTCGCCCCCCCCCCCACCAGGGTCATACCTACCTGTCTTTGTCCTTAGCTCCTCCTCCTTCATCTTTAGTGTCACCATGCCTGTTCAGTCTCTACCCACCCTGTGCCCTGCACAGAGGAAGCCCTTGCCTCATGATGGCTCCCAAGCCCTAAGACCACAGTCTCCTCAGCCCCAACCATGGGGTCTTTCTATCTGTCAGGAGTACACTGACACCTCCTGAAGCTCCTCTACCTCAAGTTCTCTATTCTGAGGACCACGCTTCTCCCTGCTGTCCCTGCATGGGATATGGCCTCTCCTGAGCCTGGATGTGAGGTCTGTCTCTCATGCGCCACAGCCCAGTGTGAGCTGTTCCTCCCGGTTGGTCTCACCTTTTTGGTTTGAGGGGATCTTTCTGCAGCTTGTCCCTCCCTGGCCTCCTACCTCCACTCTTCCTCCACATAGCTGCCCGGGTCCACTTCAGAAGCCATCACCTCTGAGGGTGGTGGCACACAACTGTAATCTCGGCTGAAGAGTGAGGACTGAAGGTTCTTGGCTAACCCGAGCTACACAGCAAGAAAGAAGCTCAATGACACAAAACAGAGCAAAGATCCACTAACATCCACCCTGGCTTGAATTTCCCCTCCCCCAGTACTCCAGACCAACAGACTTCTGTTTCAGTCCTTTGAGGGATCTCTAACCCAAGGACCTTGCATTGGCTGCATCCCGCTATGCCTCGGGTCTGGCCCTCCCTCAGATCACCCCTCTGCCTGCCTGGCCCCATCTGTCACCCTGGGTCTGTAGAGCGCTCCTCTCTGGGAACCTGCTCAAGCCTAAGCCCTCCGTTGGGGTTTCCCTGTCACCAAGGAAGAGAGCTTTTGTGCCTTCCACTACATGGGCCCTGCTGTGATTAGAGATAACTAAGTATGTGTAAAATATATGTACATGGTATATAGTGTACATGTGTGTGCAGGCAAAAGGCACATGTACCTATCCACATATGTACAGAGGCCAGAGGATGCCCAGAGGTGTCTGGCTCTATCACTGTCCTGCAAATTCTTTAGGGTCAGGGTTTCTCATTTGAAACTAGAGCTGGGCCGGCAGCCAACAAACCCCCAGCCTCTCTCCTCGCCACCTTCTCTAGGGCTGTGGTTGCAGGCACACGTGTGGCCATGACTGAAGCTTCTTCACCAGCACTGAAATCTGGACTCAGGTCCTTGCACTTGAGAACTCAAAAATCACTTCTGCACACTGAACCTTTTCTCCAGCACCAATTAGGAGAGAGGAGTTAAATACTAAACTCTTGTAGTTAATTCATAATTACTTATGGATAGTGTTCTGATGTGTTTCCTTCCTTCTTTTCTCCCAGTATTTTCCTGTGGGTATAGTTTTTATTCTAGAATTGTATCATTTGCATATATAATTTGCACCCCTCCTTCATTTATTTATGTCTATTTCCTTTTTTAAATTCCTATTGATTTGATTTGTTTTTGTTATACTGTGTGTGTCACTCTGTGTCTATGTGTGTGCATGTTTCTGTGTGTGTGTCTGTGTGTGTATGCATCTGTGTGTATGTGTGTCTCCATGTGTATAACTGTGTATGTATGTATGCCTCCATGTGTATGTCTGTGTATGTATATCTGTATACACGTGGCAGAGGACAACTTGTAGGAGTGGGTTCCTTCTTTCCGCAGGCTCTGGGGATGGAACACAGATCCTTCAGTTTGGTGAGCGCATTTAACGATAAGTACCTTTACCTGCTGAGCCATCATCTTGCTGGTCCTACATTTCTTTCATCTGTTTATAGCATAAGCATCTTCCTAGGCTGTGAGCCCTCTCCCATTCAGTGGACTTGTTTTTATCATTCCTCTGCTTGTTTCATACTTATGTGTCTGAGGCTCCTGTGGGCACTGTTCCCCCAATGCTGGCCAGTCAGGTCATGGCTAATGTGGGTGGGAGGAAACATTTTAGGTAGAATTGTAACTTCACTGGAGAACATGGATGTTCTGTTTGCCTGCAGCAATTACAAATAGCATCTTGGTTCAGTGTGAAACCGTCTCACTCCTGGGACCCCATCTGCCTTGACTCTCTGGAGGTCTGTGTGCTGCTGCCACAGTCTGTGAATGCACATGTCCATGACTGCTGTGTCTAAAAGACACTGCTTCCTTGGAGTCTTTGACAAACTCTGGCTCTCATCCCCTTTCCACCTCCTCTTCGGGACAGATTCCTGAGCCTTGATGCGGGGTTTGGCAAAAACATTCTATTTGTGGCTGACTCCCTCACTCTCTGCACATTGTCTAATTGTGGATCTCGGTGTTAATTTCTGTCTACTTAATTAGAATGTCTTCTTCATTAGAAGGTGTCTTCTTCATTAGAAGAAGAAACTTCTCTAATGAGGGTCGCACAAACGCACTGATCAATGCAATGGTATAGCAATGTCATTAGGAATATTTTATTGCTATGTTTCTTTAGCTGAACCATAGTAGTAGGTTTCCCCTAGGTCCATGACCTGTCTATCGAGTCTCAGGTTCTTGACCACTTTAGCAGTGTCAGGCACAGGTTCCATTGTATGGAGTGGGCCTTAAATACCATCAGAAAATGATTGGTCACTCCCATAACATTTGAACCACTTTGCACCAGTATATACATGCAGACAGGTCAGTGTTGTAGGCGGCAGGGTTTGTTACTGGGTGATATCTATATCTTTATCTATCTATCTATCTATCTATCTATCTATCTATCTATCTATCATCTATCTATAATATATATCACATATATCACACAGTCTTTTGTATCATATATACCATATATATCATATAGATATATATCATGTGTGTGCATACACGTACATACATATATATCTGCTTCTACACTATTAGGTTTCCACATAGCCTATAGTGTTAGTTGTTCCTCTCCACATCACCTCCTTTACTCTTCTCTTCCATCCCCTCCTTATTAATCCTCCTATTCTAGTTTCCCTTTTGTCTCATCATAACAACATATTCTATTTCTCCTTCCTTGGGAGATACTCTCCTCCCCCTGGTCCCTTACTAGGTACCTAACCTCTGTGGTTATTTGGATTTTAACACACATGTCAACAATTTAAAAGCAAATATCCACGCCAAGCAGCGGTGACACACACCTTTAGTCCCAGCACTTGGGAGGCAGAGGCACACAAATCTCTATGAGTTCTAGGCTGGTCTGATCTACAGAGCAAGTTCTAGGACTGCCAAGGCTGCACAGAGAAAATCACCTCAAAACCAAACCAAACCAAAGCGAGCTAACATCTGCATATAAGAAGAAATATACAATGTTTGTCTTTTTTAGTCTGAGCCACCTCACTCAGGTTAGGTTTTTCTAACTCCATCCATTTATGTGCTAATTTCATGATTTTGTTTTTCTTAACAACTGAATAGTATCCCCTTGTGTAGAGTACCACATCCTCACTATCCACTCGCCTGTTTATGGATATCTAGGCTGCTATACAGAGCAGCAGTGAACACAGATGAGATGTCTCTACAGTAGAATGCACAGTCCTTTGGCTGTGTGCCTGAGGGTGGCATAGCTGGAACTTAAGGTAGATCGATTCTCAGGTTCCTGAGGAACTGCCAAACTGATTTCTGACAGTGACAGCCATTAATCTCGAAGAAGACAGGCCAAGCACTTTCTCTACCTGGGAGGGGAAGACTGTACAGTACCTACCAGAATCCACCATCGAAGTAGGGCAGGTGCGTGCTCTTGGACCCAGCCCCATCTGATGCTCCTACTGGAGAGCAAGTGCTGTGGGTGTGATTTGCCCACAGGGAGGAAGCTCCTCTCCTCCAGTATCACTGACGACGCCTCTCTCTGGCACCGAGAGAGGAAAAGCTAATGCTTTCATCACCCAGAAGCCTAGCCTGGGAACTTCATGCTGTCTTTGCCTACATGCCTTCACCTTTGTCTGCATCCAAGAAGAAGCTGTTTTGGACAATCTCCTTTAGCAGAGAGGTGGGGAGAGAGAGAATTGAGAGGAGAGTCAGCTGACTCCATGCTGCACTGCTGGGAGGGCTAAGGTGGGCTCAGCCAGCTCCCCACTGCAGAGTGTGAACGGTGTCCTCTGGGTGGTTTCATCTCCCTTTCCAGCAGAATCCTGACTGCTGCAGCTAGAGTGGGAGTGTGCCCGGTGCAGATTAACCGAGTTGAATCTACATTCAGTGTGAATCCACCTTGCAAAGGGATTTGCATATAGCCAGGCTAGTCACACACTCAGATCTTAGATAATAGGACATTTAAAAGGGTTTTGCTACTGGGGGACTTCTGGGAAAGACAAAGGTGACTCTTAGGTCCTGCTTCAGACTTGGATGTGGTATCTGGAGTACATAATGGCCATTGGTAACTGTGAGATGGAAAGTGTAGTGGTGATAAGAGAAGTTTAAAATGACCCAGAGGCTGGGCGTAATGTCACATGCCTGTGTATTCCAGCCCTTGGATGAAGGAGGCAAGAGGGTCAGGAGTCAAGGACAGCCTTGAGTTGGAAGCCAGCCTAGACTACATGAGATACCCCTCCCACCCCAACAAACAAACAAACAAGAAAGTGCCCCAAAGCCCTGCCTCTTCCTTAGGACATGGGGAGCACATAGCCCAACATTCCTGAATTTTACCTCTGAATTTCCTATTATTTTGCATTGTATTTTATTTATCTCTATATCTGTATATTTGTGTGCACACACATGTCACAGTGCACTTGTAAAGGTCCAAGGACAACCTTAAGGAGCCTGTCCTCTCCACCTTCAACCCACAGGCATCGTGCTGGCTCCAGACTTCTTTTTAATGTAATGCTAAGTTCCTATTTAGTTGCTTTCCTACTCAGAGGGGTAAGTATCTCTAACCATTTCATTTTGTGTCTCTAAATGTTGGCTTACAGCTTTTCTGGTTCTGAGGTATTTAATCTGAGTGGGCACCATCTATGCCTGATTATTCTTCACCCCCTCCCCCCAGACAGGGTGTCTCTGTGTAGCCCTGGCTGTCCTGGAACTCACTCTGTAGACCAGGCTGGCCTCGAACTCAGAAATCCACCTGCCTCTGCCTCCCAAGTGCTGGGATTAAAGGCGTGCACCACCACCGCCCAGCTATGCCTGATTATTCTAACGAGAGTGTTACGTATGTCTTTTCAAGGAACGTTGCCTCCTTACAGTATCTATGGGTTTGCGCACTGGCAGTACATTCATCTCATGCTCAGATGAAGAAAACTAAGTGGGAAACTGTTGACTAGAAAGTCATTGGCTAGAAGACCTTCTGGCCATTGAGCCAGAATGCTGCTGGGTTACAGAGCCAGGCTTAGTGGAAGCCAGATACATATCTTCCTTATCTTTTTGTCCCCAAAGAATAAGAAGAAAAAAACTGTTTTGCAAGAATGTGGTCACAACACTGTCTCCTGTGCAGACTGGCATCTCAGCTCACTTTACCCGGATGTCCCACACATGTCAACAAGCAAACTTACATTAAGGAGATCCTAGAGTGGAGTCAGTCCCAAGATCGCGGTGGGAGCAAGTGCACGCCTGTTTTGACAGGTGTCATGGTCACCCTGGCCTCAAAAACAGCCCTGCTACACACTCTCCAGAGTAAGCAGAGCTCAGCCATAAAATAAATATGTGCACAGGGTAGAGAGGTGGAAAGGGTGTCAAGGCAGAAGCAACAAACTGAACCTCGGGTATTTCACACAATAGAATCAGAAATAACAAAAGCCAAAATTGTTTTGTTAAAAGACAGAACACAATCTTTTCTTTCTTTCTCTTTTTGTTTTTGTTGTTGTTTATTTGTTTTGCTTTGTTTTGTTTTAGACAAGGTTTTTCTGTGTAGGCCTGGCTGTCCTCAAATTCAGTCTGTAGACCAGGCTGGCCTGAAACTCAATGATCTACCTGCCTCTGCCCTCCTCCCCAAGTGCTGGGATTAAAGACATGCACCAAGGAACACAAACTTTAAAGTGTATCCAGGTAACAGAAAATTAAGAAAAAATGATTTAAAAAAATAGTAAAATAGAGCTATTTTTGTTTTGTTTTATTTGAACATGAACTCACTATGAGTCCAAGCTAGCCTCAAACTCAAGACCTTCTTCAGCCTCCTGACTGCTGGGATCACAGATGTGTGCCTTCACACCCACCTGAGATCATGAAGAAAAATAAATATAAATATAATTACTGAACACTGAATTTAATAGAAGAGTTTAATAGCTAATTAGATACAGACAAAGGGAAAATCAGTGAACTGGAAGATAGGCCAGAAGAAATTAGTCAAACAACAGTGCAGGAAGTCCAAAAGAAAGCATATCAGAGAATCAGAGAGTAAATAGTCTAAACACACCTAATTGACACTATGGAAAAAGAGGCAAGAGAGAGGACAGCAAATGTGCTGCAAAAAAAACAACGTCTATGAGAATTTTTCAGAACAGATGGGAGATGCTGATGCCAATGTGAGAATCCTAGTAAATGCCACAGACTAGAAATCAAAAGGTCTTGTTGAGACTTCATGACATAAGGGATGGATCCAAGGACTTACTAGAACTTGGCCAATCCCAGGACATGCTCTCCTGTTGGGGTTGAGCCAAGCAAGAGTGTGCAACACCCGGCTGTGAAGACCACTCCTGGTCTGGCCACGTCAGTGAATATGAAGGTCTGAATGACATTGGTACATTTTGAGCCTTCGGTTTGTCATTTATAGCACAAAAAGAATGGAGGGAATGATGGAAACTCCGTCCCCACCTTCCCCCAGGATAGGTGATTTTATTTGTAAGAAGTCTGGCAGAAATCTGTTGTTTCTCCCTCCCCACTACATTATCTTAGTCTGTCTGGGAGTTTAGTCTCCGTGTCCACCTTTGAATTTGATGGAAAACATCAAATTTCCCATCTCTGGAACTCTTGTCTAGACTTGAGAGATGTTAACAATGTTATAAATTGCTTACAGGTCGACTCTTAGGTTATAAAACCTCAGTCCATTTCACTGAAGATGGAAGAACTAAGGGCAGAGAAGATGGCGAACACAAATGCTGTCTGCAGTCAAGTCAGGCCTACTAAGGGCTCTCCTGGCTCTAAGCTGGGCCTTCATCTTCCACCCAAGAAGCTCACTTCCTGGAGATGGAGAGAGCACGTTGTTTTGTTCTCAAGGGGACAATATTTCAACAACTGTTTGTTACCATGAACCAAGTTATGTAAGCCGCAAGCGTCTCTGAAAGCATCGCAGAGGTGACATAGAAATAGAGATAGAGACACCCCAACAGATCAAAACAGCCCCAGTTACATAACCACGAAGCACTCGGTGAATCACTGCCGTGTAATGGGAAAATCAGATTGGTCACTAGAAAAAGTAAAAGGATCTACAGTGAGTCACCGGGCCCACCCTCCGGTGGAGCCTCTAAAGGGCAGACACCTGCCGGTTGATTCAGAGTCTGCCCTTTGTCTTCTTCTCTTCCACATCGGAGTCTTGGTGTTTCACAATGGCGCTTCGCTAGGGATGTAAATTTCCAAAGAGGGCTGGGTCGAAGGGAAGCCCTGCATTCTGTCTCTCGGCTATTGTGGAAGGTGGGCTCTGCGTTACTCAGTTCCCATTAATTACCAGTGCGTGGCATCAATAGGGCCTCCTGCTTTTCCAAAGAGACCTGGGCTCTTCCTGATGGGCCCTTGTGACAACTCAGTGTAATAAGTGTCATCACCTTGACGGAGACTAGAGGCACACAGGTTCTGAAGTTGAGCATAATCTCAGAGCTAGGAAGAGAAGATGGTGGCCGCTTCCACCAGGCAAAGCCACACGAGGGACCACCTTCTTCTAACTTGGCAGCGAGGCCTCCTTTCAGATTTCTGGATACCTTTGAGCATAGTGTGGGTGTCCCAGAGAAGGGTGAGTCCGTGGAGAAACATGTGCTGGACCTTCCCCGCTCCCCCTCACAGCGCAGCCATTGCCCAAGAGAGTGGTTCCCATCATAGTGGGACCTGAAAGTCGACATGGGAACCAAGCATTAACTCTGGAGGAGCCCTGCCCCCTTTAAGTTTAGTGGTAAGCAAGGCTTGAATCTACCTGCTACTCTTATTTTTATTAACTTTTTGAGACCCTGTGGACCGTTCTAGAAGAGTCTTAGACTCAACACCATTGTAAAGCACTCTGGGGAGATCTCCCACAATCCTTTTCTCTGGTTCGTGGTGTATGGTGGAAACTCACCTGGCATTTTAGAGACTCTTGTTCCCCTGGTGAGAGAAACACCACTCCTTCGGGCCAGTTGTCCCCCATTTCCTTCCTTCCTGGCTTTGTTGCAACTTTGAAGACTGTCATCAGAGGATTAGGAGAGTCGGCTCACTTGGTCCATTGCTGTTGCTACCGGCTCAGGCACGAGCCCCCCAGCCCCCAGGCCTGGCTTTGTCTCCTCAGAATACAGGAAACAATGGGCGGCCTCCACCTGCATCTGCTCAGCATGACTGAGCCGCTACTCTATTCCTTCTCTCTCTGCTGTGTGGGAGACCAAGAATACCTGCTACAAATCCTCTGGGGTTTCCAGGTCCACATCCCAGGGCAGACGCCAGGTCACTGAGCCCTACGGAGATACTAGCCGCCACTTCCGGCCAAGTCCCCCTGGAACTGGAGTTGCAGGTGGTCGTGAGCAGCTGTGTGGGTACTGGGAACCAAACCCAGGTCCTCTGCAAGAGCAGCAAGCGCTCTTAACTGCTGAGCCATTTCTCTGGTCCTTCAGGTGGCCAAGTTCAAACGCGTGCTGGAGAAGCTGGTGACTTAGCGGGGAGAGCCAAGGGAGCATCTGGAACGCTCTGGTTCTGACGTTTGAGCTGTTTTGCTTTTGTTTGTTTGTTGTTTGAGGGTTGTGTGTGTGTGTTTGTTTTGTTTTGTTTTGATCTTTCAAGACAAGAGTTTCTCTGTATAGCCCTGACTGTTCTCACTTACTCTGTAGACCCCGCTAGCCTCCAACTCACAGAGATATGCCTGTCTCTGCCTTTTGAGTGCTGGGATTAAAGGCACACACCATCACCCCTTAGTCTGTGAGCTGGGTTTTATGAAAATTTATTGAGCTGTCTCTGGCCCATGTTCCTTGATGATCTGTCATGACAAAGATTCTCTGTTGGGCCAAACTTTAGACAAGGTCAGCCCTTTCCTAGGCCCAATTCTGCATTTCTTTGTAAAATCCATTATTAGTAAAGAGCTTCGATGAGTTGCTGTGCTAACACTCCCTAACCTTGACCTCTAAGCATCCTTGATATCTGACTGGGTCCTCACTCCTGACCATATCCACAGAGGCTGTCTGGTCACCTAGGCCCGCCCACCCGTGATGGGAATCTGATTAGGTTGGTTTGACCAGGATCCCTCTGTGTCTGACACATTTCTGTTTGTGTCCAGGTCTGTAGCTCCGTGGGCCTCCAGCCCACCAGAGGACTCTGTAGTGGCTCCTGTGCCTGCAGAACAGAACGGAGTAAAAGCCCCCAACACTGTGTCTTAACAAATGTCACTGCATAGCCTATTTCTTTAATAGCTATAATCAATATAATATTAGGACAGAGTCTAGCTATGTAGCCCCCGACTATCTTTGAACTTGTAATCCTCCTGCCTCAGATTCCCTAAAGCTGCGATTACAGACATGCACTATTGGGCCAGGTTCACACTATTTGTTTAAAAAATATTTTTAAAAAAGGAGCCAAGGCCTCTCTCTTTACTTCTAAGATTCCTCTAACTGTTTATAAGTTTACCAGCTGTCCCCATCTCTGCCGGTGACGCAGGAGTTTTGCAGTGCAAGAGATATTTTTGGGGACAGATGTCTGTTACTCTTCCGCCTCCAAGGCCAGAGAGGCCAGTGGAGGGGGTGATGAGCTGTGCTTTTCCTGTTGGAGACACATCCTGTTGGAAACTTGGCGATTACCACCTCTCAACCAAAGCAAGCAAACAAACAAGTTGTACCTCACCTGCATCCTGCTACACAAACACATACATACATAGGCATACATACAAATGCATTTATACACATGCATACATACATATACATGCATACACATGCAGGAACATGTATGCATACACATGCATACATAAATTCACATACATGAGCACACACAGATTCATATACACACTACTGTTTTTCTAGTTATCTATATTACTGCTTCCCATTGCTATGATAAAATATCTGAGATAATTAATTTACAAAGGAAAAAAGATAATTTTGGCCTACCATCCCCTGGCCTTGACTGCTTTGAGGATTTGAGATCATCGTGGCAGAAGCTGGGAGGTGGTAAAGAAAACACAGTCAGACTGGGGCCCCTCAGTCTTTGAACCCATATCCCTAGCTCTAAATCCTCCCCTGGGCCTCACCCACTCTTAAAGCTGTCATTGTGGCCTGATACCCAGAGCTAGGGACTAAGTTTGTAGCCTGCAGGCCACTGGGGACACTTGAGACCCAAACTGTGGCCATAGTTAAGAATGGCAGATCTACTCCAGAACAGGCAGGAACTATAGAAAAGAAAAGAGAGGGGAAGCCGGGCAGTGGTGGCACACGCTTTTAATCCCAGCACTTGGGAGGCAGAAGCAGGCAGATTTCTGAGTTCGAGGCTGGCCTGGTCTACAAAGTGAGAACAGGCCAGGGTTACACAGAGAAACCCTGTCTTGAACACACACACACACACCCCAAAAAAAGGAGAGGGGGAAAAAAAGATTCTATTTGTGACTCCATTGCCCAAACTGAACAGAGGTTTTCATTTTGACATAGTTTCTTTAAAAAAAATTGTGTGTGTGTGTGTGTGTGTGTGTGTGTGTGTGTGGCTATTGTAGTGATCTGGGACGCTACAGCTCTGTGCAAGCATCGCCACTGTCCAGTTCTAGAGCATTCCTGTCACCTCCTCATGTTCACGCCAGTCCACCCCACATCATATTCCTCCCATATTCCTCGGGGTGCTGCTGACCCAACGGGTTTACCTTCTGGGCACTTCACAACAACCTCAAGTACATGACACTGTTTTTGTGTCTGGATGATTTCATGTGGTGCGATGACCCTGGCTCACCCAGTGTAGCTCACTTGATCTGATGTGGTGTGGGGCTCCAGTATGGGGATCAGTCATTGTGAACCAAAACCACCAAACAGCTCAGCCAAGCAGACCTTTCTCATTTAAAATTTGTCTCAGATTTTTATTTTACATGTATGAGTCTGTCACCTGCACGGTGATACCTAAGGAGGTCAGAAGAAGCCCTGAGATCCCCTAAATGTAGACTTATGAATGGTTGTGAGCCACATGGAGGAGCTGTGAACCAAACCTGGGTCCTCTTCAAGAATAATAAGTGCTCTTAATGACCATACCATCTCTCTAGTTTCTTTCTTTTCCCTTTCTTAAAAAAAAAAAAAAAAAAAAAAAAAGTATTCTCTCTGCATGTGCACACACACTTGCTATGGTTAACAAGTGGAGGTCAGAGGGCACCTGGGTCAGAGGTCAGAGGTTGGGAGTCAGTTCTCTCTTTCCACCCTCTGGGTCAGAGGGATCAGACTTAGATTGATGGGCTTGGTGTCGAGAGCCTTACACGGTGCTGAGCCACCTCTAACTCATCTTTTTCTCCAGGGATTTGTTATAGTAATGGAAAGTAAAAGCAGCACACTTCAGTAGCTTGCCTTTACTGTTGTCGAAGACCATCCCAGGGTTAGTTAGAACACTTTTGTCTATTTGTTGGCTACACCCAGTTGGATTTGGTTCTGTCTGAAGGCTGTCACAAGCAACGATGCTTAAAGGCAGAGGTAAGTGGGTCTAAGTTCCAGGCTAGCCTGGTCTACAGAGTGAGGTTTAAGAGAGCCAGGGTTACACAGAGAAACCACATCTTGAAAAACCAAAGAGAAAAGAAGTGTTTACAACTTTGCCTGTGACTACTGCGCTATCATTTTTCTTAAATTGGCTCCCAGGGGAATTTTTTTTTTTGATTATATAATAAAACTACTGTTATTTATTTATTTATTTATTTATTTTTTGGCTTTTTGTTTCTCTGTCTTGAGACAGGGCCTCATGTAGCCCAGGCTGGCCTCAAATGTACTATGTCGCTGAGTATAACCTGGAACTCTTGGTCCTCCTTCTAGGATTATGGGTATGTGGTCTAACCTGGGCTTAGTTTTAACTAGGAGAGCCTTGAGGAGGACTCTTCCAATTCAAGATGGTCTGTGGACATGTGTGTGTGTTTATGGGGGGGGGCGTTGTTATTATTATTAATTGATATAGGGAAACTCTCTGGATAAGGGGGTCCTAAACTATCTAAGAGCAGAAAGCTAGATGAACAAAAGCATACACGTATCTGATCTCGACTGAGGATGTCATCCTTTGGGTTCCTGCCCTGCCATAACCTGGACTTCCTCCCAGGGATGCTTTTCTTGTCAAGGTATCTTTCACAGCGATAGGAACCCCAGAACACCACAGCACCATATTTAACCTTTGAATAAGCTGACAAACCATTCGTTACAAGGTGGTCACGGCATTTCACGTTTCCACCAGGAACACCGGCACAGAGACACAGGAAGAGGTGACACTCTGGTTGTCTGTCACAAAGACGGTGGCTTTATGCCCCGTGATAAAGGCAAGTGAAGGAGTTAAATACATAATGGATTTACTTCATCAAAATTTTGCAGTTCATAGCAGGCTTCAGAACAACAGCCCAGAGACCTGTCCTTTTTCCCTCACACAGCTAAACAGAGCTGGGACCTAAGGTTATAGACTAACAAAGGAATCCTGCAAAGCTGACAGGCCTTGAGCTCTTCCAGGCTTCTCCATGTAGCATTCCTTCCTCCTGGATTTTAGGGCAGGTTCCCTCGCAGAACGAAGACCTTCATTCCTGTCATTAAATAAAACAGACTGGAGAATGTCCCCAGAGCCATCTGTGGCATAGAGAGGCAAGGGAAGGGAGGAGCCATGCTTCTGGATTTACGGCTGATTTTTGTGGAGAAGGTTCTGACTTTTATGATTCATCTTTACAGAAAAGGATTCTAGTTTCTAAGACTTGTTTTGAAGTAGAGACCAGCAGTAGGATCAGAGAGACCTTGATCTTACAGATCTCACTAGGTAGACCCGGTTAGCCTCTAGTTCCCCAGGGACGCTCTTCTGTACAATTGCCTCTAGTTCTTGAGTCCATGTGCTTATAGTTAGGAAATATGTCTTTCTTCTGGTATCTGTGAGTGTGTGGTATATGTGTGTATGTGTGTGTGTATGTGAGTGCATTGTGTAGCTGCCTGGAATTGATGTGAGTGTTTGGTTTTTTATTGCTTTTCAAGCTTCTGCAAGACTTGACTCTTGAGGCAGGATCAGACTGACCTCAGACTCTCTCTACAGCAGAGGGTGGCCTTGAACTTCTGATCCTCTATCCTCTACCTCCCCTGTGCTGGGCTTCTAGCTGTATGCCACCATACCTGGTTTTATGTGGTTCTTCGCCTCAAACCCAGGGCTCTGAGCATGAAAAGGAAGAGCTCTACCAAGAAGCCCCTGTCCAGTGGCTGTTCCTGAAGCCTTATCCTGTGGTTAATTGAAAGTTCTCTGCATGCCCAAGTGCCAGACTTAAGGGTTAAGCTTTTGGAGCTCCAACAGAC